>NC_064247.1:70608269-70923846 GCF_003254725.2 Canis lupus dingo
ATTAAAAGGATGCTGCCTTCAGGAAGCTGACAGTTGAGCAGGGAGCAGGAACACATGCAGGGGAAGCAGCAGCCATGATAAAACGGAGGGGGCCGATGGAACAGGCATCCACTGAGCACTTACTATGCCGGCACTCTTCTAAACTCTTCTAAGCTCCCCATCTATGATCTTCTTTACCCTTAGGTCAGCTTGGGAGGTGGCTACTATTATCCCCCTCTTATAGATGTGGAAACAGAACTGGACCATGCCCTTGGCCACAGGCCCTAATATCAAGCGTCTGAATCCAACAACAGTGGCCAGCACTTGCAACTACGTTACTTGATGACAGTGAGGGCCCTGTTGGGGACCGACCTGGGGAGACAGGGTCTTTAGCGTCTCCATCTCCACCACGGGTTCCATAGGGGGGGTAGGGTGTGTGCTGCTCCCCAATCCTCAACATAGATTCCTTCAAGCAAGGCTGCCCTGAACGTGGACGAGGGCATGCCGGGGCTGGATGAGGGCTGAGATCCAGCCAGGGCTTGGCTCTCCTGGCCCAGAGGGGGCCCTGCTTACCACCAGGGCATTAGAAGAGAGCAACACCTAACCTAAGCCCTAACCTAAGCCCCTCACTCCTGCAGTGCACCTGCTGGCAGGACCCACACATACACCTCCTGGTGTAAGAGCATCTTTTTTATATCTTTTCTGGTGGTGTGGTTCAACTAGCTCCAAAAGGCAGACAGACCCAATGCATGGCCCTGGGTGGGGCTTCAGTCAAGCAGAAGGAGGCCTTCTTAGAAGAGCGCTGTAGCCAGGTAGCCTCCCCACCAGCCCTCTCTCTCTCCTCGCCACATTCCCGCCACCCCCCCCCCCAAAAAAAACGCTTTACTTCTGACAGGCTGCTTCATTTTCCTCACACCAAAACTTTCTAATGCTAATTTTTCTTTCTTTATTTTATTGGCATGATGCAATTCTCCTTTCAACAACCCAGATCTCTGAAGTCCTGAGTCATCAAGGCAGGCACAGCAGGGGGGCCGATCTAGGGATCAAAGGGGTGGGAAGCCTGCTAATGGTCTGGCCAGCGGGATTTCCTTCCAGGGTCCCTGCTGGAGAGCCCTGCTACTTGGCCCCATGCCAGGCCAGACACAGGCATCTGGGCTCCTGCAGCCCCCACAAAGTTCTCCTTACTCCCTCTGTGCTGGGTTCTGGTGGATCCAGGTGACCAGCTCCCAGCTCTGCCACGGGCCAGCGCACAGCCAGGGCTTACTCTGTCAAACAGAGCCCCTCAGGGTGGGTAGGATATTAAATGAGCTAACTGGGGTTTCAACCAGGACTGGTGCCCCCAGGGGACACGGGGCAATGTTTGGCCATTACAACTATGAGGAGCATCTAGTGGTTTGAGGCCTGAGATGCTCTACATCCTGAAATGCCCAGGATGGCCGCTCCACAAAGAATGATCTGGGCCCTGATATCAATAGGCACAAAGTTGGGATCCCTGGGTGGCGCAGCGGTTTGGCGCCTGCCTTTGGCCCAGGGCGCGATCCTGGAGACCCGGGATCGAATCCCACGTCGGGCTCCCGGTGCATGGAGCCTGCTTCTCCCTCTGCCTGTGTCTCTGCCTCTCTCTCTCTCACTGTGTGCCTATCATAAAAAAAAAAAAAAAATAGGCACAAAGTTGAAACACTTGGAGATAATGGTCCTAATGACTTAGTCTTTACGAACAAGACCTAATCCCTGCTTGCTGTGCAAAGGATCTCATGGGTGCCTTACATACTCATCTAGGAAAAGCACAGAGGCCAACCCCCCCTCAAATGTTCATATGCATGACTTCTGGGAGGCTGGGATCATGGGGAGAAATTTTGCTTCTTTGTTCTATAAGATCATCATCCCTGAGTGATTGTTTTCATTTTACAAGTGCAAACATGAACAGCCAGTAGAGAAGGCTGATAGGCAAAGAGGCAAGGGGCATCAGGCTGGGAAAGGGAGCCCTCACTGGGGGGTCAGGGAAGACTCCAGGGGCTGCTGGCCTCCACCGAAGCAGAGAGAAGAGGTGCTGTGCCAGAGCTCCGAGGTACAGGTAGTGGAGCCGGATAGCAGGCAGGGCAGGGCAGGACGTGCACTCCCAGTGGACTTCACGCTCACCGTAGTCAGGTCATCACAGCCAGCTCTGATGGACACCTCCTCAAGGCCAGGCCATCTCAGGCTAGGAAAGTAAGACTCCCCAGGGCTCAGTCCACCATCCTGAGATTGGGATGGGGCATGTGAGAATGTCCACCTGGGCTCTCCCACAGACAGGCCTGCAGGAGATGGCTGCACCCCTCCAGGGCGAAGAAACACTGTGCTGTCCCCAAACACACACCTCTACTCCACCACTGCAAGGCCCTCCTCTCAGCGTGGAACCCCAGCCTGGCCGCTCTGGGTCTTTCTCACCGTCGCTCTTCAGCCCTGCTCCCAGGATACCCACAGTTACTTACACTCTGGAGCCAGACAGCCTGGGTTCAAATCCCGGCTCCAACTATTACTAGCTGTGTAACTAGTGATATCATCTCCCTGGGCCTCAGTATGCTCATCTGTAAAACAGGGGAAACAGGAGCAACACCTCACAGGGGCATCATGAAGATTAAACAAGCTCACCCTGCCCAGGAGGCATGGCAGCACGTGGGGAAGGTCTTCAGCTCTGAATGTAGGTTGTCTGGGTTCCAGATGTATAGCCTGAGACTCTCAGAGCTTCAGTTTCCATGTATAAACAGGAACCCCGGAGGCTGATGTGAGCATAAATGCACAAATACATCCAAGGGACTCTGCATGTGGGACTCTGCATCCATCGGATACCACAGACTGACCCTGCTTGGGTCCCCAAGCCTAGCAGCCACCAGAACACAAGGACAGTTTAAGTGCTTTCAGCTTCCCCACTCCCAAAGCAAGCCTCGGTCACAGGGCCATGACACATGAATCAACCAGAGCAAGAGATGGATGTCAGCCAAGTCACTGTTCCCCTTTCCAAAGGGGCAGCCCTGCCCCACCACCTCATAGCCCGCCAGCCCTAGACCCCACTGCAGATCCAAAGCAAACCACCACTCCTGCCCCAGGCCTCAGCCTGACAGTGCTACCTTCCTAAGAACCCCAGGACCAGGCTGGGGCTGGAGGGAAGGTTCCAGAAGGGTAGCCTTGGGAGCTAAAGCTGACAGGGGAGGTTTCAGGTCCAGGGCTTAGAAAGTATCAAAGGCCTCTGATGGAAGCCCATCAGGAGCTCCCGGCTGGCCAGCTGAGCCTGGCAGCCTCACGGGTAAGGCAGCAGGCCAGGAACCCTTGGGCCTGTGTCCACCCCTGAGGCTGGCTGTGCACACCATGTGCCACATAGGTCCACTGCACACACCATCTCGTCTGCCTCGGCAGTCCTGGAGGGGAGAGCAGTGTAAGTGTGATATGCCTGTCACGCAGAGAGCCAGAGACACACAGGGTCACAGGGTTGGAGGATGGAAGTCTAAGCACAGCTCTTCCCTCTCCCCTTCCAATAAAGAAGAACCAACCAACTATGAGCAAAGTCATTCCCTCGCTCCTTCACTCGCTCATCTGCTCATCTAGCCAAAGAATATTTGCTGAGAAGCCAGGCCTCAATGTCCCCATCTGTAAACTGGACAGAGAAACGGTATGTCATTGGGCTGCACAGGGATCACCGATGTCACCACCTGGCACAGCACCTGGCAAAAGGAACACTCAAAAGTTCTTGCCACCATGGTCACTATTGTGACAGACACCTGGCCCGGGTGACTCAGATCCCTGCACTCACAAAGCTTCCACTGGGGGCGATCCCAGACTCCCAGCTGGCAGCCAGTCTCCTGTCTCTCTGCAATGTGACCAGGGCGCTCTTGGCCTGACCATGCCCTGGTGAATCCAGCACCAACCTCGCCCTGACCTGTGGCTCCCACTCTGGAAAGTGATCCCGTCTCCACTTCAGTCTCCTACTCTCCAGTGGTGCACGCTGCTCAGGGAGAATGACACAGGCCACCCAGAATGTGCCCCAGGGGGTCTGGCCTCGCCCTCCTTGCTTACCTCTCCCCTTGTCGGTTCCCAGCCTTGGCCCCCACCCCCATCTCTGCCCATCTCAATCCTGGGTCTGTCTAGAAGTGTCTCTCCTGCAAAGTCCTTCCTGAAAACACCTGCCCTTTTGACGGCACTTCCTCCTCCCTCCAAATAGCAAGACAAGACACAGACCTCTCTGACTTCTAGTGCATCAAAGTTTGTAGTGTACCCCAGTGTAAGTGAGCCCTGGGGACCGAAGACGAGATCTGACTCTGTAAGTGCCATCCCTGGGAGCACTCACTTTGTAAGCACAGTACCAGGGAGCACTCACTGGCAAACGCAGTACCCGGGAGACTCCCTCTGCACACACAGTGTCTGGTACTCGACTCACAAACTTAGTGCCTGGTGCTTACTCTACAAATACTTGGCATTCACTTCCCAACACCAGTTCCCTGAACTCACTTGACAAATTCACAAAGGAATGTCTGCCAAACACCAGCAAACACTAAACTGATAAGCCCACTGATTCTTAACTAAGATGTTTCTGCAAGAGTCTGAAATAATTTTATATATATATCCGCTGGATGTGCATAGATTCACGGACATGCACACCCACGCTGGGGGCACACACCTGCCTTTGCTTCTTCGCTCAACTCTTTGCACACAGTAGGCAGTCAATAAATGTTACTGTAACCATGACTGCACTACTCCATTCTTTGCAATACATTTGCTTAGCCTATTTTATTCTCTACCAGAGAGAAGACTGCAAACTTCCTGACCCACCACTAAGCTCAAACCAGGAACAAGAAGAGCTCATGGCATTTGCATTTCCTTTCCAGAGAAGCAAGACCTCCAGACCTTTGTGGCATCCCAGCAATTCTGGGGGGAGTCCTCATCATTCCACGGCCTCCTTTCTCCAGAACCCAGCTTCCCTGAGCTCAACGGCTGTCATATGACAGAGGTGTGAGCTGCAGAGTGGCCAAACCTACCAACAGCTCAGCCTGGGACTCTCACCCTCTCCCCATCACCCATTCCGTGAGGCCCCCGAGGGCAGCCAGTGACACCACAAGAAGTAGCCAGGTGCCGAGTAGGCCAGAATCCCCCACCAGACTGATGAGAACAAGAAATAAGCCATGCTGCGTGAAGCCACCCAGATTTGGGGGCTGGTTGTTACAGCAGAGAGTGAACCTACCCCGACTGATGCCCAGCCCCATTCACACGGATGGCTCCACTGGCCCTTGGAGCCTCACGCTAGCATGTGCCACTGATCACATCCACCTGGCCCAGACAGTGAGCCAAAGAGGGGCCAGGCAGGCTGGGCCTGAGTTTCTCCAGATTGTACCTCCTGTCTGCAGCTTTTCCGGGCCTTTAAGAGCTTGGGACTGGCTCAAGACACCTGGAAAACAACCATAAGTTCCAGTGTTATCTTCCCTCTCCTGATGACCCCACCTGAGCTAGACCCAACCAGCCCAGGGACTGGAGAATCCAGCTCTTCTGCTTCCCTCCAAAGGGAGTTTACTCAGCCTAATCTGCTTATATGCTTTCTTGATATCATTTCTGATAGGAGCTTGAAAACAGCAGGAAAGCAAAGAAAAAGGAAGACTGAAGGCACAGGAAGGTTCTAGAAGGCACTGGAAGGTGCTGGGAGGCAGGAGTCCTGGGTGTGAATCCCGGTCTTGCTGCTGAGTCATTTGTAAGGGTCTCTGGGCAACATACTTCCCTTCACCACTTCCCCCGATCCCCACCAAAATGCCAGAGGCAAATTCAATAATTCACATGCTCTAGGTCCTCGGACCTTTGTAACTCAAAATGGACAAAGGCAGCTGGCTTTTAAGTTTTGTTTTATAATTTAAGAGTCTCTGACAGCACTGCTCCAAAGCTATTCGCTTTTGAGAGGGAGCTGGGCTAACTAACACACACACACACACACACACACACACACACCCCAGAAGCACTAAAATGAAAGTTCCATGGGGTGGGGAGCTCCCTGTATGCCTAACACCTAACACTAGATTCTGGGTGTTCATAAATATTTTGAATAGATGATAACAGCTCCTAGAAAACAGGGGTAATAACAATTGCACAGCATTTACTAAATGCCAGCCACTTTACTAGGTGATTTCTAAGTATGATCCAGCCTCAGGGCCTTTGCACTTGCCACTCTCTCTGCCTGGGATGCTCTCACCCACTTCCCTGACTGCCATGTGCAAAGCAGCAAGGATGCCAGTCCCCAGGCTCTGAACACCCAATCTACCTGCCTGCTTTGTTTCCCCTAGGACCTCTGTTACCACCAGCCAAATTTTGTATCTCCTTGTTTAGTGGTTTATTATCTTCATTCATCCCACCAACAGGCAGTTCTAGAGGGCAGGGTCTTGTTTTCTTCAAAGTGCCTAGAGCACTTTGTTGAATAAATGTGTGAATGAACTATCATGACTTACCTCACTTAACCTCACAGACATCAAGGCTAAAAGGAAATCCCCACAATCTGAATTTTTCAGGTAAATACAGACTGTTAGGCGGGTCACCTCCCAGCTAGGAAGCTGCAGGGTGGGGACTCCAGCTCATCTGTCTGACCACTCCACTGGGTCTGGCTGCTCCCCTGCAGCTACCACCCTGCACAGCCCAACACTGACACACCTGCACGTGGCAGGTATAACTGGCCACTGAACACAGGCACCAATGTCTGCACCAGAAATGTTTCCTCAGAGATCTCCTTTGCCTCAGTACACAGGGACACCACACACACACATACACACACACACATACACACACACACACAGGCCTCATCACCCTTCGGTTATGGCTCTGCTGATGTCAGCAAAGCTTCCTTTCAAATGGTGCACCGCCTCCCTCGGCGCCCCGTTGAACTCACTGGGTGCTTTGTCACCAGGGCCAGGAGTGGGGAAGAGACATTCTCACTTCCTCCCTTTCTCTACCATGGGGCGGGCAGCCTGGCTCCCATCCTGGGGAAGCAGGAAGTCTAGGGATAGACACGATGCTCTCAGGTGGAGCAGGAAACAGCCAGCCTGGGCCACACAGACTCTTGTCCTCGAGCCATAGGTCAGCGTGACTGCTCAGAGCACCCCCCTCACCTGTGGTGAGGGGCGGGGGCCAGGTCTCTACACCGTGGCTCGTGGCTGGTGACTTGAAGCCAGATGGAAGTAGGGCTGTAGGCAGCAATGACCCCAGGCAACACTCCCTTTCCCCCTCTGAGGGAAAGTCAGCTCCTCCTTGCAAAGATTTCTGGGACTAAATATTTGAACACCCACCAAAGAAGCAAAACACATCCAAAAAAATCAAAACGGGAACAACTCCACTGAATAAAAATGGCAAGTGTCTTGTTTCAAACGGCAAAAAATTGGGTCTATCCTCAATGTCCAACAACAGAAGATGGTCTACCAGCATCATGTCGCACTTCAACAACAGAGCACTACACAACCGTGACAAAGAATCAGGCAGCTGTGCATGCACAGATCTGTAATCATCTCCAAAAAATGCTGTCCAGTGACCAATCACAGCCTACAACGGTATGTAAACGCCCAGAATGATCAGCAAGGATACATAAGAAATGAGGAACAGGGTGAGCCTACAAAGAGGCGAACCAGGGGACTAGGGGGGCCTGAAAACTCGTTTTTTCCTGATATGCCTTGTACCATCTGCATTTGATGCGCACATTATTGTTGCAATTAAAAAAAGAGAGCTTTGTGGGGTGTTTTGTTTTGTTTTTTTAAAGAAACTAGACTGCGTTCCTGAGGAGCCTTCCTTAAATTGCTTTCAACAATCTCAATGCCTTCAAATACACCAGATCTGCTAAGTACCCCTAACTTTCCCAAGCGCACTGCTCATCGAAGGAGACTTTTCTCTGGAGACTGCCCACTTTTAAATAGCAACAGTCCTTTCTACTTGTGCAGAATTTCAAGAAGCTCTCTTGGGGCAATTAAGAAAACGCAAATTGGAATATTGGCCCCTGCTCACATTCCTACCCTATGCTGGCTGTCCTACTAGGTAGGACTCTGAATAATCTCCAAAACTTACAGAAACTCTACAAATGAGGTAGGATTCCACCATCCCCCAGATGGAAAGAAAGCAAGGCCCACCAAGGGAAAGCAACGTGCTAAATAAAAGTCACACAGCCAGGAAATCACAACCTCAGAATTAAGACCCAGCTCCATGTGACAGCAAAGCCCAGGCTGGTTCTGCCCCTTGGTGGGGACGCCCTAAACCATATCACATTGCCTCACTTTATCTCATTTAATCCTTTAATCGAAGGCATAATTCAACCACCTCAAATGTCTATTCCACCAAAACACCACGAGGGTGCCATCCACGTGGTCTAAGCCTGGCCGGCCTGGAGAAGAAGCCACCCTGGTTCCCCAAGGCTGGCCATAAGGAACCGTGAGACAGCTTGGGGTCTCAGGACAACACACCGCCAGGCTACCCTAATGCCCTCTCCCACTGCCAGGAGAGTCGGCGGGTGCAGGAGCAGGAAGTGCCAAGCCAGAAACCACTTGTAGGCCAAGGAGCCCAAGCCAGTAGCACACGCCTGTCTCCATCGCCAGTTTGGCAGCAAAGCCCAGCCACACGCCATGAAACCGTCCACCTGGACTGGCACGATTTTGCTCATGGCCAGAGAGAGCACCTCCACATGTACTAGGCAAATGGCAGCATCAAAACTTACTCCCTCCTTAAAATGCATTTATTTATTATAACCTGAGAAAGGCAGAACATGTTTGCTGTTTACGGAGAATTTAGATTTTTTTTCCTCCTCTCTGTCTCCGGCCCCACCCCTCCACTGCTCCAATCAGACATGTTACCCGGGAAACAAACTTGATAGACTCCAAAATCTTATGACAAATGGTACTGCAAGAAAAAAAAAAAATTATTTCTGTTTACTCACTGCCACAGAAAACATCAAATAAGCCAAAGGCGGGAAGGATGGACAGAAAGGAGTGGGGCAAGTGACAAAGTGGAAAAAAAACCGAACACGCGTGCGCATGCACACGCAGACATGTCCCCGTGGGACCTGGGACTACCCTGGAGGACACAGACTTTAATTCTCAGGCGGGAACCACACTGTGGGGATGGGCTCTCCATTCAGCACTGAACACCCAGCAGGTGCTTAGTTAACAAAATCCTCCAGGTTCAGAAGGTTGCTGTCCCCGAGAGAACATCCGACTCTAGAGACCGACAAGGACTGAGGCGACTTCGCTTTTCCTCACCATGATAAAAAGCCCAGAAACATTGCAATCGGGGCTGCAGCATGGAGAAAATTTAAAAACAAGTCACTGAGGAATTAAGGCTTGAAAAGAAAGAAGGCCACTGTCACCTGAGCTCCAGTCCCCGACCTGTTTGGTCAAGGAATAAACGACTTTTCGGGCTGGACCCACCATTCTGAGCTGCCATGTGCTGCATGTAATAAAATAAGGTGAAAGAAAAGGTAGGCAGCTTATTTGTGCTTCTTCGGTGCAGAGAAACAAAGCACGCAGACAAAAGCCCTCTTCCAGCGGACAAACATGTCTAGCAGGTGATCAAATTCAACCCACACATGAGAACAGCAAAATGGATTCTGGTCTTGGGGACTCGGCTGCTTCTGCAGAACTCCTGGCCCTTGGCTACAACCCACACTACAGTCAGCAGCCACGAAAAGCCCAAGGAGGCTGGGGGAATGAGAAGTCTGGATGCAAAAGGGGAATGAGGCACCACGTCTAGGCCGTGGTCTGGGCAGGCCTGCAGGTGTGGTCGTGTGTACCCCGGGGAGGAGGCCGACGCCTCCCCATCACCCCTCACGTGTCAGCCAGGTCACTGTAGCCTTTGTGTTTCCTTCTTTGTTTATGAGCACTGGGGATCCAAAGTCTCGAGCAGAGTGCATCAGGCCCAGCGCTGTCACAGGCCGCGTCAGGCACTCTGCTGGCTCTGCAAGGATTTAATCAGTAACTGGCCCGGGAGACTGGCACAGGGGCAAGCTCCAACCTGACCCCACAGAGGCCAAAGTTTACGGCCAGGCCAGGGGGCTACGAGGCCAGCCCCCAAAGGCCCCAGACGGAGCCCATCCCCCCAGCGGGGAATCAACTGAGGTCCACCTGGGAGGGTGTACCCAGCTGGAGCAGCCTACCGGGGCGGGCTGGGAGCTCCCCATGTGCTTGCACCCTAGCCTGATGCAGCTGTGGTCCTGGAAGCCTTTATCTCTGACAACGATCCAGTTAATTGGATCAGTGTAGACAGACTCCAAAGATGGTTTGGGCAGGAGTGTATTTGGTTTGTTTATCGGTTTGAATCCAGATCAATCACTCTGAGCCTTGTTCCCGAAGCCCACACAATTAACTAGATAATTACCAGATGGTTCTGAGCTGGGCTGTGCAGACGGGTTAATACATGGATGATGTACATTTCATGGAACGATAAGGCCTGATAAGGAACATACCGGATCTATCGGCAGCTTGAGGCTGGGCCAGGGGACTCTGCAAAGCCACTGGGCTGCCCAGGGCTTCTGTTGTAGTGAACTACACTCAAATTCACCTTTGTTTCATTTGGGCTAATATTTCTCAACAGTGTGCTTGGGCCACAGTATAAAATGCAGACAAAAAAAAAAAAAAAAAAAAAAAAATAAAATGCAGACAGATTACATAATGCCCAGGCCTCAGGGAAGCCCTTCAGGGGCTGCTTTGCTTCCCCAGAGCCTGGACACCAACCAGGTGTCTCATGATGGGACAAGGGCCCTGGTGCAGTTCCAACCCCACCTCTGCTCTGGAGGCCACCGCCACAGCCGGGACTGCCCTCAGCAACCCCCTCCACACTCACAGGGGCTGGCACAGAGAGCACCTGTGCCCCCGGGGGAGCCCACTATCGCAAAATCCAAGGACACCCCCTGCTCAGAGGGGTTGGTGGCCACAGGCAGAGGAAGGCAGATTTGCCAGCCCACTGGACACTTGCTCATAGCTCCTCCTTCCACATTTCCAACACCAGAACAGGGTTCTGCTGAGACAAATCTGCTCCACGGATGGCCCTCAGTCCCCCGTCCTGAAAATCACAGCTCCTCTCCAGAGAGGCCCAAGCCATGAAGGTGCCACCCACCTCAGTGGGTGAAGGTGGTGCCGGGGCCTCTCGCTGCTTAAGAAACCAGTGGCCAGCCTCAGTCTCTGTTCTCTTCCTCTCTCTCTCCTATATACCTCTTGAGCAATCAGAGTAAGTTGGGGGCGGGGGGGGGGCTCCAAGGCTGGCTTCCCCCAGACCACAGCCAGCAGCAGCAACAGCAGCAGCGCACACTCGGGGCTTCTCCCATGGAGGGTCCCTGTGCCTCTCAACAACTTCCTCCCTCTCCCAGCTCCCCTTCATGTTGGGGGGAGAAGGGTGGTGGTGGCCAGAAAAACAACAACGCACCCCTCTCCCCAAAGCAGGGGAAAATTCTGAAGCCAGAATTGGGGGCTCCTGATCCCAGGCAGGGAACTACTGAGGGCACTGCTTCCTCCCTGAAACACTGCGTGCTGGTGAATTCTCTAAGGTTCTCCCTCCATCAAACGAAAAGCCAAACGCCAAGGCCTGTGGCTCCGGACGGGTTTAAGAACATGTATGAGCCTGAACCCGGGACAGACCGCTTCGCGGCAACCAGCGATCCTCCCTGAGGAAGAAGTCTTTGCAGATACTGCACCAACCTGCCCACAGGAAAGAAAAAAAAAAAAAAAATAGGTGTTCTGAGCACGTCGGACCCAAAATTCAGAATAAGAGTCCTCGTGTGCTTCAATGCTTTCGGTAGGGGGGAGTGGTTTCAATGAGTAGGGCTTCTTCTGCTAACTTTTCCCCCTCCCCATTCCTTGGAGTGTATGTCACGGCCTGTGACATACTGCCAAGGGAACATGGATCCCGGGGAAATGTCTACACACGCTACACGTTTGTGACATGCCATGTAAGCGACACCCTGTTTCCTGGCTGGGTTTTCTTGGCACAGGTGTGGGCAGGCATTGGATTCTGCTGCCACCACCACCACCGCCACCGCCACCGCCACCACCACCACCACCACCACCACCACCACCACCCCTCCAACAACTGTGCTTAGTAAACAGGATCACGGCCACTCCAGGGGGAGTGTGCATTCTGGGGAAGACCTGCCAGCCATCCGGGGGACGGGATCCCCTCGGCAAGGCTCAGGCCCGAGCAGAGCTGGTGCTTTAAACTGTCCTTGTTGCAAAACACAAAGCATCCTGCTCAGGCTCCTGCCCGCCACCCCCCATCCCCTGCGACCCCACCACCGCTGTCTTCCACCTTGCAGACTGGATTTCAGAAGCACAGGATGACTTCTCTCCTTCTCATCCAGCGGACCCAGTCCCAGCCATATATTCGAAACAATAACAATAACAAAATAAACCCGGCAGCAGAGCGCACGTATACACACACTCCAGACAATGCGAGAGCGGGCCCCACAGGCCAGCTTCCACTCCAGAACTTGGCCGCCCCTCGGCGGGGAGGGGGGTCCGGGACCCCTGCCCTCCCCTGCCCTCCCCTCCCCACCTCCCAGCCTCTCAACGTGCCCAAGAGATTTTTCACAGAAAGGGAAGCAGCCGGTCTTGCCTCCCAGCCTGGGCAGGAAAAAGGCAGTGGAGCCCAGAAAGGGACGGGCTTCTGGAAATCCTCTGGGTTTGGGGGTTTCGAGGTTGTTAGGTTTTCCTTCTTTATTTGCGGGCTTGTTTCGTGCCCCCCCCCCGCCCCCGGCGCAGGTCGAGACGGGCCCCGCGGGCCTTGGGCGAGCCCCCCGGGCCCGGGCTGCGGCGGGCCGGGTGCTGTGCAGAGTTCGAGGTCCGGGTCCCCGAGCGCGGGGGGCGCGGGGGGCGCGGGGGGCGCGGGCGGGGGGCGCGGGGGGCCGGCGCGCGGGGCGACTCACCGTGGCGGACGCCAGGCTGTTGTCGGCCAGCGTTAGGTGGTGCGGCTCCCAGCGCCTCAGGAATTTCGAGGTGAGGATCTTGCTGAGGAAGGTCCGCGGGTGCCGGATGACACAGACCTGGATGTCGCCCTCCTGCAGCAGCTTGTACCTCATCCCGTTGCACAGCAGGAGGGCCCGGCGGCACGGCACGGCGCCCGGCTTGGCGCCCTCGGGGGCCGGCACGTCGCCCCCCAGCAGCGGCTTGGTCTCCTCGATCTGCCGGGGGTCGCCGCCGCCGCCCGCGCTGCTGGTCAGATCCATGGCCGGCCGGGCCGGGCCGGGGGCGGGCAGAGGGGGCTGGCCGGGGCTGCCGGGGCGGCGGGGCCCCCGCGCGGCGGCCCGCACCCCCCCACCGCCCAGGAAGGTGGGGGGCGTGGGGCTGGGGGCGGCGGGCGGCGGGCAGCGGAGGGCGGCGGCGGCGGGGGGCGGCGGGGGGCGGCGGGGAGCGGCGGGGAGCGGCGGGCGGCGGGCGCTTCCTCGCGGCTCCGCTTCCTCCTAGCTCGTCGGGTGCATGGTCGCGGCGGCGGCGGCGGCGGCGGCGGCGGCGGCGGCGGCGGCGGCGGGGGCCGGGGCGGGGGCCGGGGCGGGGGCCGGGGCCGGGGCGGCGGGGGCCGGGGCGGCGGCGGGCGTGTCTCGGCCCCGCCGCGCGCTCGTGTGTACAGTACGTGTGTCTGGGCGGCCGTCCGCGGGCGAGTGTGCGGCGGGGGCCGCGGGGGCCGGCTCAGTTGAGAGATTGCAGAAGCCGCTCGGCGCCCGCGCGATTGGTCCCCGCGGGGTCATGTGCCCGCCCCTCTGACGTCAATGGCGGCAACGGCGGCGGCCGCCGCGGCTCCGGCCTCTCGCAGGCGGGGTCGGCCGCCGGGCCCGGCCGCGAGGGCCCGAGGGCGGCCCGACGGGAGGGGCGGCCCCCGGGGAGGGGGCGGCGGCGGACGAGCCCCCGCGGCCCCGGCCTGCCCCGCCCCGAGCGCGGGGGTGGGCGGGGGCCGCGGGGGCGGGGCGCGTGACGTCACGGCCAGCCGCGCCCCCGCGGGTGCCCAGGCGGGTGCCCGGGCGGGGGCCGGGGCGGGGGCCGGGGCGGGGGCCGGGGCCGGGGCCGGGGCTCGGCGGGTGCGGAGCGGAGCGGCCCGCCCCGGGCGGCCAGGACCCGGACGGCCAGCGCCCCGGGACGCACGGACGCGGCGGCCCGAGGTGCGGCCAGGTGCAAGCCCGGGGCGGGCGGCGGGACTGCGCGGCCCCCGACACCCCTCCACGCCCAGGCTGTCCACCTGGCTGGCTACAGGGGGCCAAGGCCACGGATGGTTCCTCCAACTGAGACTGTCCTCTCAGTCATCCGGACAATGAGCTCCCGCTGCTGTCTCAGCCGGCGAGACCCCGCCAGCGCCCCCCCCCCCCCCCCCCCGCCTCTTTACAGAGGTCCGCGGGGCCCTGGGCCTTGTGGTCCCCAGGCGGCCCGGGGAGGGACAGACTGCACCCGCCCCCGCGAGTCTGACCCCACTCTAGGGACCTACACAACGGAGTCCTCTGCCTGCGCCAGCAGCGCCAGCTCTTTGCCTCTCCCCTCAGACCAGGCCCCGCACGAGGCTGGGAGAGAACCCTACTGGAAGCACCCTGGTGTCACCGAGGACCTCCAACTCTGCAACAAGGACATGTCCTTTCTGTCTTCGGGAGAGGCACCTAAAGCCACCCAGCAAATGCTCAGCTTCCCCGCCAGGCTTTCTCACAGCCACACACGTCTGCAGTTAATACCATTGAAACCCCCAGATGTTTGCCTTTTTTGTTAAGTGAAGGTGCCTCCGTAGTGAATATGTGAGCGTGTGAGTGTGTATTGAATTGCACGGTGAATGCTGGCAGTTGGCCCACAGCATCCCTGTCGGGGGAATTAGACCCCCACCCCCCACCCCTCTCCCAAGAACAGACAAGATGGAGGGGCTCCTGGCAAGGATCCGATCCCTGGGCCTGGCCGGGGCTGCAGTGGGGGTGGGGAGGCACATAGGGCCTGTGTCTGGAGAGGGGTAGAGCTGTTCTCTCCTCCTGGCCCCCTGCGGAGGCAGTTAGGTGAGAAAATGGGGAATTGGTCAACCCTCCACCATTTGCTGGCAAATTCTGATCTTCGAACTCTAAAGTTTACAGCCTTGAGAAAATAAGCAAGAAAGGGTCAAGCCCACACCCCCACCTCAGGATATAGATGTGGTTTCAGGGCATGATTGTGACCAAAACCTCCAGGCCATTAAGGGGTGGGGTTAGGCCAGTTGTTCAACCCTTTATTGAGCTCTTCCTGTATGTTAAGTGCTCTGCATGCATACAATTGCTCCTGCTCAGAGCAACCACAATCTAGGTGCCATCACCATCCCCTCTGGCAGGTGAGGGTACAGAGAGGCTGAGTAACTTGCCAGGTGCATTTAGCTCATCAGGCTGAGTCTAGGACAATGTAAAGGCAATGACCACGCTGTGCTTAGGCTACAGGAAAAGAGAGGGGACACCTGATCCAGCTATACTGTGGCCCCGGGGTACATGTACTGACTCCAGGAGGTCTTCAGGAATCAGGTAAAGAAGGGAAAAGGTGCTTCTGGAAGAGGGGATGGCACATACAAAGGTAAGAAGTCGGATAACACTCAGCCTGTCCAGGAAACTACATGCATTTGACAAGGCTTGCAAAGTGCCCCAGGCTTGCAGGGCAGAAGGCTAAAAGGTGACCTGGGGCTGAGTGCCCTGAAATGGGACCAGACCAAGAGCAGTGGAAAGCCGCCACATGGACCATACAAGGGAGTGGGTTGTGGATATCACCTTCATCAGGTCACTGGCCACAGCATGACATGGTCAAGGTTTGCAGAGGAGCAACCTGGAGACAGGGAAGTCAGTGAGGAGGCTGTCAGAGTACCCAGGAGGGAGATGATGGGGGCCAACGTGGAGTCACGGGGTAGGATGGCTCAGAGCAGCTGCTGTCCACTTTAGGGACATCCGCAGACCCTCCTCTCCCCATCCAGGGGGCAAACTCCAGCAGGATGAGATTTACCAGGGAGCAAAAATCCCTGATTTCTTCTAGGACCATTCCAGACATCCTCAGCTGCTGCTTGGGTTCGGTGGTTGATTTGTAAACGTTACATAGGCATATCACGATAACAATGAGCAGCATGCCAAGTGCCAGGTACCATGCCAGAGCTTTCATGTTTGTTCTTTCTCCCCCAGGGAGCCCAGAAGACACAAATCATTATCATCCCCCTTTTAAAGGTGAGGAAGTTAAGGCTCAGAGATGATCAGACACCTGGTGGGAATCCAGCCAAGGTGTGAACCCATAATTCCGTTTGACCTAAAATTCCATGCTTTCCCTCCACTCCTTCTTTGTAATGTTTCCCTGTGCAGGTGCTCAGGGGAAAAGTGTTGAATTGATGTCATCTTTAAATACTACTTCTTGGTTTTAGTTTGAAGTGAGTGACACGGAGCCCCCAAGATGCTGCAAGAAGAGTTCCATGAAGGCAGAAGCCGACAGTTCCTGGCTCACGGCAGAGCTAGCTTAGCGCCTGCACGTGATCAGGCTTAACAAGTATGCAGTGATTGATCAATTGATAGTCACACTCACCTATTCCCCAGTGCTTAGGAATGTGCACGCAATAGGACCGGGTCCGTACACTGGGCAGCGTTGGGACTCGGTGGGTGCTTTGCAGAGCACCTTGCCTCCCACTGTCCCAGGTTCCTGACCTAAAAACCAATGAGTCTAACTGCCAGATTCCATCAGAAGCCCCCCTCAACACCGCTCCCCCCAGCTCCCCAACCTCTGTAGGAGACATAGGCCCAACAAATTTCCATGGATGGATCATGTGCCCTAGTGGTCCTTAAAGCCACCAGACCCAAACTCTCCAAAGAACAAGCGAGGCCCTTCCTGGGCCTCATGGGTGGAGAGCCCACTCTGTGGCAAGCACAGTTCTAGGAGCTGAGGTTGCAGTGAACGGCAATAAACTGCCCTCATGCGCTCACATCTCCCCTCCCAGGTGCCTGAAGTCTCCCCTTGAGCTAAGAGGGGAAAGACAGAGCTGGCTGCCCACAAAGGAATGTGATGAAGTAGCAAAGTCCCTGGTGGGGGAGGAGAACATGGGGCTGATGGCCAGTCCTAGGAGAGGTCCACCTCAGCCCCCTCCTCTATCACTCCTGCCCCTCCTGGGAGACATGCCTGTAGTTGGGTGGTCTCCTCCTTGGGGTGGTCTCCAGTGGAGATCCCCACCAGCCTTTGCATAGCCCCTTTCTTCTCCTTGCCAGCATGAATGGTGCACAAACCCAACACCCTGTATCCTCTAAGAGGGCAGGGTTCATTCCAGTTTTGCCCATTACTGTGCCCAGTGGTTTACTAGTAAACGTTTAACAGTCAACTTACTGAAAGACGAGAATCTGATTTAGAGCATTTGACTTCCCTGGTGTAAATATTCCCAACATGGCAGTCTTCAAGCTACCAAAGTGCATCACTGAACAAGGAGCTGGGAAGAGATGCATCCATCCCATCATAGTGTATGTCCACATACAGACACAATATCCCAGGGGTCACACCAGCAAACCATGGCTGAGGGGCCAGATTCAGCTCGTGGCTGGCAAAGCATAAAATACCATCTGGCCCTTACAACAGAAAAAATTGGAGAGCCCTGCAATAGGCATAACCTTCAGAACAGAGATACTAATAAAATATAATAGAATGATTAGGAAATGATGAGGTTTAGTACCTTTTAAAAATATAATTTAGGGGCACCTGGATGGCTCAGTGGTTGAGCGTCTCCCTTTGGCTCAGTGTGTGATCCCGGTGTCCTGGGATCAGGTCCCACATCAGGCTCCCTGCAGGGAGCCTGCTTCTCCCTCTGCCTGTGTCTCTCTCTGCCTCTCTGTGTCTCTCATGAATAAATAAATTAAATATTTAAATATACATAAAAAATTTAATTGTAACATTATATAACATAAGCCTGTTTAGTAGCTGTTTGACAACCAACTTGAAAAATTTCTGAGAAACCAACAACCGGCTCTCATGAGCCAGTATAGGGTCAACTCCAAAATGCCCGTGTCTCTAGGGTCCAGCCCAGAGGAGCTACATAGTGATTACTGGTTGACTGGTTCAAAATCAATACCAATATTCAAACTACTAGGCCACACTGCCCTGCTCCATTCTTTCAATTCCATTAAACACCTATCTAGTTGTGCCTCCAGAGTGCCAAGGACTTTGCTAGATAAAGTTAGTTCTCCTTGGATACGTTCCAAGATCCCCAGTGGATGCCTGAAAACACAGATAGTACCAAACCCTATATGGACTGTTTTTTCCTATACACAGATATCAATGATAAAAGTTTAAAAATTAGGCACAGTAAGAGATTAACAACAATGACTAATAATAACATAACAATATAGTGTAATAAAAGTTATGTGAATGTGGTCTCTCAAAATAGCTTGTTGTACCATACTCACCCTTTTTGTGATAATAAGAGATAATAAAATGCCTACATGAGATGAGATGAAGTGAGGTGAATCACATAGACATGTGCTGTAGCGTTGGGCTACTTCTGAACTTTTTTTTTTTTTAATTTTATTTGAGAAAGAGGGAGAGCACAGATGGAGAAGGAGAGGGAGAAGCAGGCTCTCCACTCAGCAGAGAGCCTGACGTGGGACTAGATCCCAGGACCCTGAAATCATGACCTGAGCTGAAGGCAGAAGCTCCACCAGCTGAGCCACCCAGGTGCCCCTACTGTTGATCCTCTGAAAAGATGTCAGAAGGAGGATCATCTGCTTCTGGACAGGGTAATCTCGAGGGTGATCTCAAGTAACGAAGCACGGATAAGGAGGACTTCTGTACTGCAGATCCACTCACACAAGATACTGCCCTCCCAGGGCTCATAGGTGAATGGGGGGAACCTGACACCCCTCCCTTCCAACCACCTGCCCCCCAAAAGAAAAGTATTCCAGGAGAAAAAAAAAGCTCTCTGCCATTCCCTTTCCCAGCTGTGTATATTTTATTGATTTATTATAAAGTGGGGTCCTAACTGAGCCTTTTTCCAGGTCGTAGACATTAAATGAGATCATCAGCATTGGGCTCACAGCCTGGCACAGAGCAGGTGCCCTGGATCCGCGGTAGCCACCTGGCATGGCTACTGTCAGTTTAGAACCGCGCTGACCCGGCCCCGAGCGCTGGCTTTCCATCTATTCCACTCGTCCAGACCTTCCCCACTTGCCCAGTGACTGGCACACTCTCACGACAGCATCTCTGCAGGGTTTCCAGCCTTGGCACTAGTCATGTTTGGGGCCGGACAGTCCTTCCTGGCAGGCAGCTGTTCTGTGCACCCTGAGGTACTTAGCAGCATCCCTGGCCTCTACCCACACACACTAGTAGCAGCCACAGGCTGTGACAACCAGAATGTCTCCAGACAGTGCCTCGTGTCACCTAGAAGGCTAAATGACCCCCCAGTTGAGAACCTGTGGCTTGAAAGAAGATGTTTTCCCGCCCTGCAGCTGGTACCTGCTGCTTCCCAGGCCTCCTGTGGGCTGCCGTCTGCGGGAGCTCATATTGTCCACGCCCAGGCAATCCATGTTCCTCCTCAGATGCCACTTCCCCAGGGGCTGGAGCAGACACAGCTGGCTTCCTCAGGCTGTCAAGGAACACGGGGACCCACAGGATAGAAGAAGTTGCAACCTGTTTGAAGTCGTGTTTTTGGAGCCTCTTTAATGGCATGAGCCCATGCCTGTAATAAAATGCCAAGCACCAAAAGCAGGCAAGAAAATTGTTCTTAAGTGGTCCCAATTTCACACCTACCCATGGCGCTATTTCTTTTGGGGGAACTCTCCGGAAGCTTCGTCTGAAAACTCCGTCTCAAAATTACATCAGCCAGGAGAGCATTCCCAAACCTCATTTTTAACAGGCATGAGACACCAACATAATGGAACACACACTCCATCCTGGTGGCATTTAATGTACTGATCAAATAATAAAATGTGCTTATTCTTCTGCTCTGAGGAGAGGAGTCGTGTTTTCATCCTCAAGTTGATGAACATCCTCCTCCCTCTCCTCTTCTGAGCTGATGTGAAGTCAGCTTATTTTCTAGGCTCATGGTGGGGGGCTGGGAGCAGGTTTCCTCTTCAGCAGTGTGTGATACTGGGTAGCTGAATGATTACTGCACATACCCCCCCAAACTTCTCTGCTTTCAGAGGGCAAAGCTGAGCACCAAAGGAACATGAAGTACCATCCTCTCCCCCTTCCTCTCCTCGCTTTCACTAAATAATTATGTCTGAGGTTAATAAAAAGTATTACAGAGGATCGAGTGTTTACCTGGAACTAATATTTCTTTTTTTTTTTTTAATTTCATTTATTTCTTCATGAGAGACACAGAGAGGGGGTAGAGACTCAGGCAGAGGGAGAAGCAGGCTCCACGCAGGGAGCCCGACGTGGGACTCGATCCCAGGTCTCCAGGACCACGCCCTGCGCCGAAGGCGGCGCTAAACCGCTGAGCCACCCCGGCTGCCTGGAACTACTATTTCTAACACACAATCAGCCGATTGATTGATTGAGTTACCCACGCACAACAGAACCTTAATAGCAGTTATCTCTGGAGTGACGGATCACAGGTCATTTTTTCCACTGCTTAAATCCATGTTATTGAAGTATAATTTACATGAAATAAAACACACCCACTTCAAGGGAACAGGTTGATAAGTGTCAAAGAATGTCTACACCCATGTAACCACCATCTCCATCAAGATAGCAGCACAGGACATTCCCACAACCCCAGAAAAGTCTCTTTGTGGCTCCTCTACGGCGGACCCCAGCCACCCACTTCTGGTCCCAGGCAGCCCCTGCTCTGCCTTCTGTCACTAGAGATAGTTTTACCCCTCCTTGAGCTTCATATAAAGAGAGTCAAAAGAGGGGCGCCTGGGTGGCTCAGTTAAGCATCCAATTCTTGGTTTTGGCTCAGGTAGTGATCTCAGGATTCTGGGATTGAGCCCCGAGTCAGGCTCCTTGCTTATCATAGGTGGTGTTGGGGGGCGGTGTCTCTTGCTCATGGTTGGCGGGGTGGGGGTAAGGTTTGCTTGAGATTCTTTCCCTTTACCCTTCCCCTCGAGCGCACTCTCTCCTTCTCTCAAATAAATCATTAAAAAAATAAAATAAAAACTAAATAGAATCAAAAGTTACATACTCCTTTTGGCCTGACCTCTTTGACTCAGCATGACACTTCCGACACGCATCCACGTTGGTGTGGGTATCACAGTCTCTTTCATAGTTGACTTACTACATCCGTCACATGGGTGTAACACGGGTAGGGGTTTCTACTTTATGCTCTCCCGACCCCCAATATTTCTACAACACGCATGTGTTGATTTGCTTTAATTTTTTTTTTTTTTAGGCGCCATTTGTTTTTTTTAAAAATTCACAGGGACTTTAGGAAGAGCCCAAATGCCAGGCCGCTGTTGATACGCGGAAATGGATGCCTGGCACAGCTACACAGAGGATTGAAGGCCATGGATCATATTTTTAAAAATAAAAACCACTGTGTTTTTCAGATTAATTGCATCTCTCTCCCACACCAGCCTTTGCGGTGAGCTGCTCAAATTGACCAATTTAAATGTGACCTCACTTCTTTCCCCTCCATCCGCTCTGAGTCAGTTGCTAAGAAGCAAAGAAAGGAAGTATCCGGGGGGGAATGTGTTACATGCGCAGAGTACCTGCCGCCCTCCCAAAACTTGCCCACATTTCCCTTCACACTTACCCCTCCAGACAATGCTCACATGGGTAAGGGTGATGGTATCACCCCACCTGCAGATTAGGAAGCTGAGGCAGGGGATTCCTGGGTGGCTCAGCGGTTTAGCTCCTGCCTTTGGCCCAGGGCGCAATCCTGGAGTCCTGGGATCGAGTCCCGCATCGGGCTCCTGGCATGGAGCCTGCTTCTCCCTCTACCTGTGTCTCTTCTTCTCTCTCTATGTCTATCATGAATAAACGAATAAATAAATCTTTTTTTTTTTTTTTTTTTAAAGGAAGCTGAGGCAGAGCCAGGGTTTTGTCTCAGACCCCACGGCAGGAGAGCAGGAGGATGCCATGCAGGGGCTCCAGGTAGGAATGCACAAACTTGGGATTTATTTTTATTTTTTAATTTTTTTTTTTACAAACTTGAGATTTAGATCCCAGCTGTCCACCTTTCTTAGCTGAGTGATGCTAACCAAATCTCCTAACTCTCTGCCCCTCACCCTTCCTCCGTGAAACAGAGATCCCATCGTGATATTCACCACTGAGCTAACTAACGAGACAATGTGCGTAAGTGCTCCAGGAGGGGCTTAGGAAGAAGTTGGTTTGCTCAGTCAAAAGAGTATAAATCAAGGGTGTCCCACTGAACCCCAGTGACATAAAGGTAGCCAGGTCTCAGAAAAGACCAGAAACCAGGGCCCAGGGCCTTCTTTCTGCTTTGTAGGTCTGGTCTTCTCTGCGCCAGCCTTCCCTCTACCCTGGCCTTCTCTGCTATGTCATCTCAGCATCACAGAAGGTGGCCATTGACGAGACCAGCTGGGATTGAACTAGGATCTCTTTGGCCCAGTTCCAAGGGGAGGACTTGGTCAGCTCAGCTTGAACCAGATGCCCACCCTGACCAATGTCTGAGCCAATTTGTACCAATATGTTTGTTGGCAACCACTCCCTAAAGGTGAGAAGGATGGTCACATGGGTTGTTGTGAGCCAGACACAAAGAAATGTCTTACTACAAGTAGCAACCACTTCTTTCACTGTGTTCACCAACTGTATGCATCTCTTTATTTTATTAATAATCATAGCAAATAACCACATAGGGCTTACCGTGTGCCAGCCACTGGTATAAGCACTCTGCATAGGATGACTCTTTAAATTAATTCTCACAAAAGTGCAGTGAGGTTTATTTTGTCCATTATACAGATAAGGACACTGAGGTACAGGGAGGTTAAGCAACTTGCCCAAGATCATGTCTGCACTCGGCCAATCTGGTAACAGACCCGCTCTCTTACCCACCGTGTGTGTTATCTATTTTAGCCACAGTCGTGCTTATTTTTTTGTCTTAGATTTATTTTATTTTTTAAAGATTTTATTTATTTATTCATGAGAGACACAGAGAGAGAGAGAGAGAGGCAGAGACACAGGCAGAGGGAGAAGCAGGATCCCAGCAAGGAGCCCGATGTGGGACCCGAACGTGGGACTCCAGGATCATGCCCTGGGCTGAAGGCAGGCACCAAACTGCTGAGCCACCCAGGGATCCCCTCACAGTCATGCTTTTTCATAATTCCTCTCTTAGCCCAAGTCTCTCAAAGTGAGAGAAGAAAGAAAAATGAGGATGGAGAAGAACGTAATACCAAATATTTCACCAAAGCATTAACCGGTCGACAATGGAAAACAGCAATTTCGCTGGCTGTCTCCCGATTCCATTCTGAATTGGAGCTGGCGGAGCGGGCAAGGTGGCCTTGCTGTTGCCTCTCTGCACAGCCCTGTGACCCTCTGCTGGCCTGGGACCACCCAGGACCAGACCTGCAGCTTCTTTATCCCTTTACCCTGTACCTGTGCACAGCGAGGCTTGCTGTTGTTGAGGAAACATGTACCCCACTTCATGGCCTTCAAAGCACTTCTAAAAACAAGCAAAGAGGGCAGCCCGGGTGGCTCAGCGTTTGCGCACTGCCTTCAGCCCAGGGCCTGATCCTGGAGACCCGGGATCTAGTCCCACGTCAGCCTCCCTGCACGGAGTCTGCTTCTCCCTCTGCCTGTGTGTGTGTGTGTGTGTGTGTGTGTGTGTCCCTCATGAATAAATAAAATCTTTTAAAAAATAAAAGCAGGCAAAGAGATCAGTTCAAATATTGTCCCTGCGAGACCTCAAGAAAAAGGGGTTTGTGGAAAGAATGTACACATGAAAACCCAGCCAACGATGAACAGCCAGGCATTGGAGGAACAGGAGTCGTGGCAGGGTCTGCACAGAGCCCTTTCTCGCCCCTCTTTCTCATCTCTGTGGTGCATCACAGAACACGCCCTTGCCTGTGAGCCTGGCACCAGGCCTCAAATGGCCACCTCCCCCCAGTCCCGGGGCTAAATGGTCACCGCCTCCCACTTTTGCACCCCCCACAAGTGTCCAGGTAAAGAATCCGATGACCTGGCTCTACTTAATCCAGCCAGGCCCTCAGGCCTCAGGTTCCAGGTCCCGGGCTCAAAAAAGGAAAGCAGCTTGCTTGGCGTCTCCCAGAGAGGAAGTGCCAAGCCAGGATTCTGGTCTGTCAGCACCTGGATGAGTTTTGTGGGGCTGCAGTAACAAAGTACCACAAACTGGGCGGCTTGGACAACAGGAATTCTTTCCCTCAAGTTCTGGAGGCGTGAAGCCCCAAATCAAGGCGTCAGGAGGATCGGTGCCTTCAGAGGGCTAGGGAAAGGATCTGTTCTTGTCCAGCTTCTGGTGGCTTGCTGGCAGTCTCTGGTGTTCCTTGGCCAGTAGATGCATCACCCCCTATCTCAGCCTTCATGGTCAAGGCATTCGCCGTGTGAGCCTCCATCCAAAATTCCTTTTTTTATGAGGACACAGTCATATTGGATTAGGGGTCCACCCTACTCCACCATGACCTCATCTGAACTTAGTACATCTGCGACAACCTTATTTCCAAATGAGGTCACAGTCTGAGATTGGTGGGGGGGGAGGGGTGGTTAGGACTTTGACATCTTTTTCAGGGATACGATTCCACCCCTAACAGAGCCCAGGGCACACCCCTCCCGCCCACAGAAGGGCCACTCCATTCCGTCCCCAGTTTGCTTACCCCACTGCACACCTCACTCCCCAGGCTTCTTTCAGCCCTGGAGGGCGTCACTCTTCCTGTTTTCTCTGGAACAGGCCAACACAAGTCTGCCCTCCTGTCCTCACGCTCACAAGCATTCAGAGGGAGCAGTGGTGATTCAAGAGAAGCCACTCCGGGTGCCCTGGGCGGGGCATGACTCAACACTGGTGAGGCACTTGGGGAGGCTTTATTCAGACGGACAGTCCATTGTCTGCACCTCTGCGCCAGCTCGGGCTCCAGTTGGCAGTTTTAGCAGCATTAAACCTGCACAGCACATGATGGGCACATGAACCTCTTTCTGAGTGGACAACAACCTGTGAATCAAAGCCAGCCGGCGTGACCCCTGACCACATGGCTTCACAATGGTGGTGGTTGACAGGTGGCTGGGTTCCAGGCCAGGCATTCAGGCAAGTGGATTGGTTCCATATTTATTCACTCTCTATTTTGTTTGGCTAAAAATCTCAAGCAGATTCTACCCAGAGGTTAAGGAGCCCAGTCTACCCTGAGGATTAGTTGCATTTCAGAAGGCCTGGATCTGGGATCAGGGAGGGAAAGCTGGCCTTGCCCATTTCCTCAGTCATGACAGACATCACCAACCCGCCGTAGAACCCTACCTGAGATCACAGGCCAGGAAGCGGCAGGGTGGGGACTGGACTCCAGGATGGTGCATGCTGCAGTCTGTGTTCATTCTGTACTTCGATTTGATGATTCATAGTTTTGAGCCCGTACTTGGTGTCTGCCTCCTTGGAAGGGAAAATGCTCAAAGGGTCATGGATGCATCCAAATCCTAGCGGGCACGATCGCTTCCTTCATCGCCAGGGAGCATCAGTAAGATGGAACATTTGCCTTGCCAGAGCTGAAAGAAACCCCTAGAGACCTTCTGTCCACCCCTCCTGTTTTGCAGGTAGGGGAAGATAGGGTTCCTAGGAAGTAAGGAGCTCCAAGACCACAAAACCAGGCTCAGACTCCTGATCCCTCACCCCAGAGCTTCCTCCCACCAATCTGCTTTTCTTCTCCAGCAGCTGATGGAGGACATGGAGTATTTCTCATCTGGCTGCTTGCTCTCTGGTTTATGGTGTCAAATTCCTGGGGAGGCTCACCTTCCTCTTGTTCCATCTGTCCCAGCCCTTCGAAAGCAGGCTGTACAGTCCCTCTCTATTCCTAAGGTTGTATGCCTTTGCCTCCACCCTCTCCTGGGATTTCTACAGCTTTTCCCACCCCCCACCCCCCCCCCCCCGCCTGTCCTCTGAGCCCCCATCCTGGTATTGCTCCCTCTGCCACAGGGAAGGAGCCAATCCTGGTTCCTGCCCCCCCACTTCCACTGAGCCCCCTGGCTCTGGTTCCCACCACCACGGCCCCCTGGTTCCACCACCTCCCACTGCCATGGGGTCCATCCAGGGGGGCCTAATGGTCAGGCAGGCCCAGCCAACAAGGTGACACACCCTTTTGTGTGGCCACAAACTAGCACAGCTGTGAAAAGTCCTAACAGTCCAGAGACTTTGGAAAACTTTTTACTCTTTTTTTTACAAAAATGACATATTTTCCCTTGGAAAAATAATTAGATACATATGAGTTTTTTTTGTTTTGTTTTGTTTTGTTTTAAAGGTAAATTGGCGCAACTGGGTAGCTCAGCTCAGGTCATGATCTCAGGGTCGTGAGCTCAGTGTGGAATCTGCTGTTCCTCTCCCTCTGCCCCTCCCCCATCAAATAACTAAATGAAATCTTTAAAATAAATAAATAAACAAAGCAAACCATAATGAATATTAATTCAGTACCTACTATTTTCTAAACACAATACACATGTTAGCTCATTTAATCCTCAAATGAGAAATCCCACAGGACAAATGACACAGTTTCTTCAGCAAATAAATGGCAAGGAAAAAACATGAGAGGAAATAGTATTTAGATTTAAAAAGATTTAAAAGTGTTATCAGGGCAGCCCAGGTGGCTCAGCGGTTTAGTGCCGCCTTCAGTCTAGGGCATGATCCTGGAGACCCGGGATCAAGTCCCACGTCAGGCTCCCTGCATGGAGCCTGCTTCTCCCTCTGCCTCTCTCTCTCTCTCTCTCTCTCTCTCTCTCTGTGTGTGTGTGTGTCTCATGAATAAATAAATAAAATCTTAAAAAATAAATAAATAAAAGTGTTATCAACTGTAGGGAGATGGGATGGGAAGACATGTGACAAAGCACAGTAACAGGTTAGTGGTTGAGTCTAGGGGATTATGCTGGAGCCCACAGTACAATTCTTCCTCCTTTGCTGAATGTTTGAATATTGTCCTAATAAAATGCTGGGAAAAAGTATATATCAGCCAAATGTAATATGTGGATCTTGCAGATCCTGATTCGAGCAAATCAAGTTAAAAGGCATTTATGGGACAGTTGAGGATGATTTAACACTGGTTAGATATTAGATGATCTTAAGAAATTGTTTTAAAAGGGCTGCCTGGGTGGCTCAGTCAGTTAAGCATCTGCCTTTAGCTCAGGTCATGATCCCACGGTCCTGGGATGGAGCCCCACATTAGGCTTCCTGCTCAGTACAGAGTCTGCTTCTCTCTCTCTCTCTCTTTCTCTCTCTCTCTCTCCCTCCTTCTGTCCCTCCCTACTGCTCATTCTATCTCTCAAAGAAATAAAATCTTTAAAAAAAATTGTTTTTAAAAAAATTTAGGTGTGATCACGGTATTGCAATTCTCTCTCTCTCTCTCTCTCTCTCTCTTTTAAGATTTTATTTATTGGGATCCCTGGGTGGCACAGCGGTTTAGCGCCTGCCTTTGGCCCAGGGCGCGATCCTGCAGACCTGGGATCGAATCCCATGTCGGGCTCCCAGTGCATGGAGCCTGCTTCTCCCTCTGCCTGTGTCTCTGCCTCTCTCTCTCTGTGTGACTATCATAAAAATAAAAAAATAAAAAAGAAAGAAAGAAAGAAAAATACGATTTCATTTATTTATTCATGAGAGACAGAGAGAGAGAGAGAGAGAGAGACATATCCAGAGGGAGAAGCAGACTCCCTGTGGGGAGCCTGATGAGGGACTCGATCCCAGGACCCCAGGATCAAAACCTGAGCTGAAGGCAGACTCTCAACCACTGAGCCACCCACGTGCCCCATAGTGATTCTTTTCTAAAGAGTCTGCGGTTCACTTTAAAATAGCCAGCAGGAGAAAGTACAGATGAAACACCATTGGCAATTATACTGCAGTTGATTAGTGGAGGTCCATTGGATGATTCCTTCTTTTGTGAGGGGTTGAAAATGCCTATAATAAAGAATTTTTAATAGGTGGGTACTATTATTTTGCAGTTAAGGAAACGGAACTGAGGTTTAGAATGCCAAGTTATTCGCCTGAGATCACCCAGCTAGTAAATCCCTTAATATGGATTAAAGAATATTTCCTACCTGACATCCCATCTCTCATTCTCCACACCCTGATAATATCCATCTAAAACTTCGATACACTTAAAAGGATTTTGCATACTTTAAAATATAAATATACTGCGTGACTCTACCCTTGTGTAACACAAATTATGTCAGTGTGTCCTTGAGCAGATATTTCTGATGCAGAGCTACGGAAAAGGAGCTAAGCCACGTAGTGCACCTCCTAAGCTGAGCACTCTCACCTGGGCCATTTAGAGGACACTCGCTGGTCCTCCACCTTCATTATCGCGCAAATTATTGTCCCCATTTTCACAGAGAAGGAAACGAACTCAGGAAGGAGAAGTGGATCATCCAAGGTCACAGAGCTAATCACTGATAAGAAATTCATGCATGTATCTGATAGTGTGACTCGAGAAAGGAGTCCTCACCTGGAACCCCAGGAAGGCAGCAATCTTGTCTGCTTTCCTCACCACCTCACCTGACAGGAGAGACCAAGACTCACTAAATGGACAAAGGAACTCAGAGAGGCACGCGGCTCTCCGCCAGAGGGCTAGACACTCTTTAAAAAAAAAAAAAAAAAAATTGTGGTAAAATACACATGATCTAAAATTTGCCTTCTTACCCATTTTTAAGTGTACAGTTCTGTAACGTGAAATGTTCACATTGTTGTAGCACCATCACTGCCATCCATCTCCAGAACTTTCTCATCTTCCCAAACCGAAACTCTGTTCCCATTAAACACGACCCCTCCACCCCCCAGCCCCTGAAACCACCATCTGACGGCTCGAGTGCCTCATATAAGTGGCCTCATACAATATTTGTCCTTTAGTGACTAGCTTGTCTCACTTAGCCAAATGTCTTCAACATTGATTGAGTTGTAACATATGTCAGAATTTCCTTTCTTTTTTTTGAGGCTAATGAATAATAGTCCCTCATATGGATATACCCCCATTGGATTTATCCATCAATGGACATTTGGGTTGTTTCTGCCTTTGAACATAGGTGTGCACACATCTCTTTGAAGCCCGGTTTTTTCCGTATGGGTAGATGTCCGGGGTAGGATTGCTGGATCATACGGCAATTCTTTTTTTCTAGGACCCTTTGGAATCCATTTTTTATGCTGTATTCTTCACCTAATTATGAGCCTTTCTGTGTTGCCATGTTTTTGTCATTTGGGTGGCCAGTTGTAGGTCCCAGTGAGGTGAGTTCCTCCTGTACCCTCTTTCCTGTCTCTGCCTGGTCCACCCAAGTTAACCTAGCCCTCATGACTCAGCTTCAGGGACTCAGACTACCTTAGGGCACCCGAAAGCAACTGGGATTTCCCTTTGAAACCCCTTCCTAATTTACATTAGGTGATTCTTTGGAACTTCATGTTGGGAAAGTTTCCTCCTCACTCTGGAGCCAGCAATGGCTGCAGTCTTGTTCTCTGCCCTCTCCTGCACCTACTGCTAAGTCTATCAGCAGGTTTGCATGATCAAATATATTGAAATAGTTAAGTAATTACCTCCTCTCCTGGGGGCTATTTCCAACTTTTCAATATTATTAACAAAGCAACTACAAAGAGAGGATTTTTTTTAATGCTGTTGAACCAGTTCCTTAAGATTTATTTCCAGGGATGTTTCCAGTAACATGTCACCAGATTTGGGGTTGGGAGGAGGAAATGAAAGAAAATGGCGGACAAGGTGCCAGTCACGAACCAGGGAGCCGGAAGGAAGTATACATGGTGAGGGAAACCAGTTTTGGCCTGCTCCTTTCCCATCCCATTTCAGATAATCCCTGTAGTGGGTAGAATGTGTCCAGAAGATGTGTCTACCTAGAATCTGTAACTGTGACCTTATTTGGGTAAAGGGTTTTGGTAAATATAATTAACTTCTGAATCTTAAGATGACATCATGATGGATTAGAGTAGGCCCTAAATCTAATGACAATCCTTAGAAGAGGAGGGGAAACAGAAACAGAGCAGAAGGTAGACAGAGGCAGAGATTAGAAGGATGCGTCTTCTGGCCAAGGAATGCCAAGAACTGCTGATAGCCAGCAAAGCTAGGAGAGAGGCATGGGACAGGTTCCCCCTTGGAGCCCCAGAAACAACCAACACCTCGACTTTAGACTTCTGGCCACCTGAACTATGAGAGAATACATGTCTGTTATTTCAAGGCTCGTGCCTGTGGTAATTTGTTATGACAGACACAGGAGATGAATACAGTGCCCATCTCTGCAGTCCTTCTGGAAGGACACAGCTACCGTTCAGGCTGGAGTTGGGCTCATGCACAGGTGTCACTGTGTTGGGTGCTCTGCTCTGTCAGAGGGAACCCCCCAGGTATGCAGTGGGTGTTGATGTTGGGGTCTCAGCCCACTGGGGATACCAGGGTGTGAAATGCAGTGAGTGTAGCCACTGGCAATCCATCTGGGAAAACAAAATGATGTTCTTTTCATACATCACACACAAATTCATACATCATGCACACAGATGAGGCCCCGGTCTTGAGAAACAGAACTTTGAATGATTTAGTAGAAAATATAAGCCATTATTTCTATGACCTTGGTGTAGGGAAGGATTTCCTAAACAAGATAAACCTTAGTGCATGAAGCATTTGACTACATGAAAATTAAAAGCTTCTGTACATCAAAGGATAAATAAGTGTAAATGCAAGCTGAAGACCCACAGAAAAGCCTTGCTGTGCAGGGTAGGACCTAGGATTTACAAAGAATTCCTACAAATCAACAGAAAGATAACTCTTAAGTCCAACTGTAAAATGGACAAACGTATGAATAGGGAATTCACCAAAGCACAATCAATAACCTAGGAAAAGATGTTCAATTTCATTAAAAAATTGGAGGTGGGAGGACAAATTAAATGGCGGTGGTGTGCCACTGCTCCTCCGTCAGGTTGTCAGACAGTGAAAAAGTCAGGAAGCCATGAGGATGGTGGAGAAGCAGGAAAGCCTGCATCCTGTTGGCAAATGTGCGTTGGTGCAACCTGCATGGAGACCAAAGGCCTCACATATGTCATGGGGTGAACCGTGCCGCCCTCCTACCCAAATCCATACATTAAAGTCCTAATGCCTCTGAATATGATTCTATTTGGAGGTAGTTCTTTAAAAAGGTGATTAAGCTAAAATGAGGTCATGTGAGTGGGCCTACTCCAACATGACTGGCGTCCATATACAAAGGGTAACATTTGGCCACAGAGACAGAAATGCACAGAGAGGAAGCGATGAGAAGACTCAGGGGGAGAATGGCCTTTGCAAGCCCAGGGATGCCAGCCTGTGGCTGTCAGAGGCTGGGAGCAAACTAGACACTAGGCCTGGAATGTATTCTCCCCTCCTGGCCTTCGGCGGAACCCATGTTGACAACACCTTTATTTTGAACTTTAGCCTCCAGAACTGTGGGAAGATAAATTTCTGTTGTTTGAGCCATGCATCAGTGATGCTGTATCATGGTGGCCCCAGAAAACCAATACAGCCATCAACCAAAGAGTGGCTCATAGACTGTGGCCTATCCATTTGGTGGGATATTACCTGAGAGTGTCAGCAGTCGACAGAAGCAAGCCGCAGAGGGATGCAGATGGCATGATACCATTTACATAGATGTGGACACACAAAAACGCTGTGTCTAGTTTCTCCGAGCATAAATGAATAGCAGTGGCATCAAAACACGCATGAGAAGAGACACACAGGATAGTGGTGACATATCCCCTTCTTAAAAAGGATTGAAGAAAATAAGGTAAAATTCGTGCATTCAACAAACACTGCCCACAGGTGAGGGGCAGGAGTGGGCTCCATGCAAAACTGTACACAAGAGTCTGGGTTCATGCTCCTTAATTCACGATCCTTCTCTGGCACTCGTCACCCCTTCTCCCAGCAGACATCCTGAGGGTTTCTTCGTTTACAGGGTGAGTTTCACAAAGCAGTATTTTGCCCATATTTCTGAGCATGCACACACACACACACACAGACTCCAGAAAGAGCAGCACGACATAGCAATTTTCTTTCCCTATTTTTTTTTCATAAAGAAACACAAAACTTCAGATACACCTTTCACATCATGGTAATAGGAAAGAAAAGAACTAAAATATGCAGAGAAAGAAGCTGCCAGCAAGACAAAAACAAACTCAGTTTCCAGCAACAAAGGCATGCAAATCCCAGAGCCTGTAAGCCTAGGAAGGCCCAGGAGGAGATGCAAAGAGTAAACAAATTTATGGAAAATGCTGAATCTCGCCAGTGGCCAGAATCCCACCTCCCACCCCGCACCGCCACCGGCTCCTGTCAGGGGGCCCCTGAGGGTTCTGAGAGCAGGATCTGAATCAGCCAGGAGTCTGCTGTGTGCCAACTCAGTGAGCACCTCCCTGGGCACCAGGGTGCTGGAGGAGGAGGATGCCTGGTGTCCTGGGAGGAGGCATAGCATCCTCCAGCAGCCGTGTGGCAGGAGGGGCCCCAGCCTTGCATCCAGTCAGCTGGTCTTCTACTCACAGCACGTCTCTGGCGGGCTGGTGGGGGTTTGGGAACAGGGATCCTCTGATTTTACTAGACTTACCGACTTGTCCTGCCCGGGATAGGCTTCACTTTAGCCCTGGAAATCCCGCATCTCAGGGAAACGGGGATGGTGGTCACCTTACATCTTCCAGATGAGGAAACAGGAGAAGAGGGGGGAAGTGAGCAGACTGAGACCAAGTCGCTGTGCCGGGGTTGGAAGCCTGTAGGAGTCCACAGCAGAGGGATGGCGAAGATGGAGAAGTCAGAAGCATCCAGATCAAAGCAACTTTGAGGAAGCCCACACATGTGTTCCTTGAGATAAGAGTAGTTAGTCCTCAATGCTGGGTCAGGGCTGGTGAGGCGGGCAGGCCTGGCTACCACCTGAGTCAGGACCGGGCAGACTGTTTCCTTGGGAAAGCTATTTGGCAGCCTGTAGTTAACACTGCAAAATTGTTCATACCCTTTGACTGAATAATATTATGCTTGGAAAATGATTCTAAGGAAATTATCCTTTTTTTTTAAGAATTAAAAAGCTATTGGAAAGAAAATGTTCTCTGCAGAATTATCTGGAAGGGAAAATAAACCTGAAGAGTCCACACAGGGCAATGGCTTCGTACATCATGACCCATCTGGCCAGGGACATGGTCACATAGCCACAAAAATGTAACTGATGACTACACAGCGACACAGGAAACTCTTATGATGTGAAGTAGTATCTTATGGAACAGAATAACAATCCTAAATGTCTTGTACCTGCAACTTTACAAAATGCTTCCCATCAAGGACCAGGCTGGAATGGGAATAGGTGGGTTTGGTGGGGATAAAGCAAGATTCTGTTTTCTTTTTAAGATTTATTTATTTGCTTGAGAGAGAAAGCGAGAGCGCATGTGCACAAGTGGGGGCAGAAGCAGAGGGAGAGAATCTCAAGCAGATTCCCCGATGAGCATGGAGTCGGGCAAAGTGGGGCTCAATCTCCGGACTCTGAGATCACGACCTGATCTGAAACCAAGAGTCAGATGCTTAACTGACCGGGCCACCCAGACACCTCAGGGAAGATTCTTTTACAATTTAAAGATTATTATTTTTTAAAGATTTTATTTATTTATTTGAGAGAGTGACAGAGCAAGCATGAACAAGGTGGTGGGGGGATGGGCAGAGGGAGAGGGAGAAGCAGACTCCCCTCTGAGCAGGGAGCCCATGTGGGGCTTGATCCGAGGACCCTGGGATCACGACCTGAGCCGAAGGCAGACGCTCAACCACCTGAGCCACCCAGGCGCCCCTTAAAGATTATTTTTAGTCCCCTTATATCATCTTTTGCAAATCAAGGGAAGGAAGCTAGGAATTTTCTGCACAGATAGGGTCATGCACATTGTCAAAGACACCACTTGCCAAGATGGTCTTTGTGGCTCTGGTGGAAATAGCAGATGATTGCAAGAAGCCTGAATACTCATCAGGAGGTGAATGCTTCAATAAAATGGGTATATCCATACAAGGAGGACTACATGGCTGTTAAAAAAAATAGGGCAGCTGTATGGCTATGGGATGATTATTAAGATGCATTAAGTAAGAAAGGCCGAGTACAGGAGGGTGTAGAGAATGCTGTTTGGGGGAAAACGACACACATACATATATGCCTATATTCCCATGCAGGCAGAGAGAGACTGGTGCTGAACGGACATGCTAGAACTCCGTGGAAGACAAAGATGGCAGGGAGCCTGGGTGGCTCAATCAGTTAAGCATCTGCCTTCAGCTCAGGTCATGATCCCAGGGTCCTGGAATTGAGCTCCCGGTCCAGCTGCCTGTTCAGCAGGGAGCCTGCTTCTCCCTCTCCCTCTGCTGTTCCCCTTGCTTGTGCTCCCTCTCTGTGTCAAATAAACACATAAAGTCTTTTTTTTAAAAACACATAAAGTCTTTAAAGAAGAAGAAGAAGAAGACGACGACGACGACAAAGATGAGAAGGCAGTAACTTCCATTCTGTGCATTTGGTACCTGTAGGGAGATAAATGGTGAATCCGAAAGGATATGTTCTCGTCCTCATCCCCAGAACCTATGAAAAAATCTCTGCAGATGTAATTAAGTTGAGAATTTCCAGATGAAGTCATACTGGATTACCTGGGTTGGCCCTAAATCCAATAACGAGTGTCCTTATAGATGACACACAGAGGAGACACTCAGAGAAGAGGGGAGGCCATGTGAGGATGGAAGCAGAGATGGGAGGGATGTGGTCACAAGCCAAGAACACCTGCACCTCTGGAAGCTGGAAGACAGGAGGAAGGATCCTCCCTTAGGGCCTTCCAAGGAAGCCCACACCTTGATTTCAGACTCTCGCCTCCAGAACTGTAAGAGGATAGGTTTCTGTTGTATTAAGCCCACCAGCTTATGGTGATTTGTCATGGTAACCCTGGAAAACAGCCTGGCCTGCTTGGTGAATGACCTGCTGGGTGGTTCAGAAGGGGGTTACCTTGGAGGTACTGACTGGGAGGGAGATGGGGACTTGGGGTCAAGTTCTGCATTTTGATCTAAGTGCTAGTTTCTCAGAGTAAACATGTAAAAAGCCATGGAGCTGTATACTTAAGATTTTATGGTATATGTTACACCCTAATTTTCTTAAAGATTAAAATGGAATGATGGGTCAGGAGATACTCTACAGAGAGCTAGACACCTCATTTTAAGGTGCTTTCATGTGGAGTGACAAAAAAAAAAAAGTTTTGTATTCAGCACAAAAAGTCGGTACATGGGGATTCCCAGGAACCTTCCTTCCAGCAGCAGATGGGATTTGGGCAATGACATGCACGCCTTTCCCCAGCAGGTCGTTCACCAAGCGCTGGTGGCTGGCCAGCCTGCCTGCCTGCTGGGGACCTGCATCGGCCATGCTTGCCATGACACTGATTTGCTTTCAGCCTCCCACCCATCTGGAAGGCAGCACCACCTGCCCTCCAGGAGCTCCCAGCCTGGTGGGTGGACAGCAAGTGCCTACTTGGTCCTTCACACAGATGCTGGGCTGGAATGGGCGGATGTCCAGGATGCTGCAGGGAGGTCGGAGGTAAGGTGCTCGTTCCACAGGATGTGGAAGGAAGAGCACTGCTGTGCCTGACAGGGGAGGGAGAAAAGATTGCCTGGAGAAGGATCTTCCCAGGCAAGGGGAACTTCACGTGCAAAGGCATCAAACATGAAAAAAAAAAAAAAAAGATACAGAACATCTGGGGAACTGCTTACTGTGGCTGGGAGGGTGGGCTGTGGCAGCTGAGGAAGGTGCCAGCATCCTGGAGCCCCAGCAGTGCTGAGGCTGCTCACTTATGGTCTAGGGGCTGCTTTCCTCCTCTGGAAGGCAGAGCTAACCTGGCCTGCTGCAAGCTCTTATAGGTTTGAGGAGGCGCCAAAGAGGTAACAGGAATATCATGTGGATCACCACCCGCTCCTAAAAGATGGTTTTCAGGAGGTGGGTGAGGGGAAGGGGTAACAGGGGGGTGGGCATTAGGAGGGTACTTGATGGAATGAGCACCGGGTGTTGTATGCAACTGATGAATCGCTAAATTCTACCCCTGAAACTAATAATGCAGTGAATGTTAATTAAATTGAATTTAAATAATTTTTTTTTAAAAGATGGTTTTCACTGTTGCTGTCCTTGTGAGCTTGTACTTTAGATTCATACAGCTCATTCGACCCAGGAAACTGTTCATATGTTCATCCACTCATTCAGCGTGTACTTATTGGGTGCCTACTATGTGCCAAGACCTGCTCTTTTTTTTTTTAAATATTTTTTTATTTTATTTATTCATAGAGACACAGAGAGAGGCAGAGACACAGGCAGAGGGAGAAGCAGGCTCCATGCAGGGAGCCCGATGTGGGACTCGATCCCGGGTCCAGGATCACGCCCCGGGCTGCAGGTGGCACTAAACCGCTGCGCCACCAGGGCTGCCCCAAGCCCTGCTCTTGATGCTGCAGACAGAGATGCTTGGCAAAGAGGACAAATTCACGACATCTAAGGTATTTTAGGCGCTGTTAAAAGCTAAGAAGAGAAATAAAGTGGGGATGGAGGATAAGGAGTGGGGAGGGTTTGATTTTAGGTAGGATGGGCCCTTTAGTTTGGTTCTGGAATGCATCTCACTCTCCAGGTACACAGTAAGTGCTCAAAACATTTTGTTGTGGTTGTTGGATGAATCCTAAAACACAAAGAGCAAAGAGACCTTGAAGATCATCTGCTCCCAAACTCAGTTTACAGATGAGGAAGCTGAGGCACGGGGAGGCTAAACCGCCAGCCACTGGTCACTGCAGCCATGGAGTGACCCAGCAAGGAAGATGCCCAGGCCGTTTGCTGTGTGACCCACGGCGCTCCTGCTCCGCACACACTACAACAGACACAGGGCAACTCCTCATCCACTTGGGGCTGGAAGCTCTTCGAAGCCTATGGAGCCAGCCCTGTTCTGGATGAGGGGGACACAGGGTTGGCTCGGTGCTGGCACTGGACACTGAGCCTTGCCTGTGCCCCAGTCCGGCTGGGTGACAGCAGCCTCCTCAGCAACTTCAAGACCATGAAGGATGCACCTTGCTGCTCCTCTGCTCCCTGCCGTGAGTCTGTAGCTTCTTGGCTAACAGGGAGCCCAGCCAGCTGTGAGCATCCACACGTGGCCAGCACCCACGGGCTCCAGGCCTGGCCCTGTGGTGGCACCCAGGGGAAGGGCTCCGGGGTGTGCAAGGCATAGGTCCCACCCTCCAGGCGCTGCTGTCAGGGGGGCCCGGGAACTCAGGCCTGCGGAGCAGGGGCAGGAGCGCAGGGTTGGGAGCGGGGTGGGGGCAGCAGCACTGCAGGTGGGCCGTGGAGGGGGCTGAGCTGGAGGTGGTGGGGAAGGGACAGGAAGGCCGGCAGGAGGATGGGCAGGTGGGGTGGGCAGGTGCCGTCCGTACTCCCCAGAAGGGCAGCGTCACAACCCCCGTCGTCGTGTCTGTGCTGAGCAGGGCAGCAAGGCGGAATGAGGCCAAGATGCCTCTCTAGGGGCTTTGAGATTCCACATTCGCATCCCAGGTCTCCGTGTCACCTTGGGCCTGTCACCTGACCTCTCTGAGCCTCAGTCTCCTGCTCTGAAACAGGATAAAGAGCCCTTCCTGGGCTGTTGGGAGGATCCAGCGAGCACAGCACACAGGCAGGAGCCGCTCCCAGGATCGTGAGCTTGACAAGGACTGACTGAGCAAGGGGAAGGGCTGTGGCTCCCGGCTTCCTGGGGGCGGACGGACAAAGTGAGGTGCGTGGGGCTGGGGGGGGCAGGGGGGCGTTCACCCAGCCTGGCAGGGTCCGGGTCGGGGGGCTCCCTGGAGGAATGACAAATAAGAGCTGCAGAAAGAGGGGCCCCTCTGTGCGGAGGCGAGGGAGGGCCGGCACGAGCGAAGCCTGCTGGGGTGCAGGGGGTGGCCTGCCTCACCTGCTGTTGTCCTGATAACAGGTGTGGGGAGCCCCTGGCCTTCGGTGGCGGCAGTGGGCAGGAAGGCTAGACGTCCTGTGGGGGGCCGGCCGGGCCTCTCTGACCAACCTGGACCCACATCCCACATACCCCCCCGCCGCCAGCACCCCAGCGTTCACGTAGGCGAAACCCTGCCTGACGTTATCTGCGTCTAGAATCTGACTTCATTTTACATATAAATGCAAATGTCCCTTCCCTGCCCAGTTTAATAGTCCCTGAATTTTCCAGGAGTGCAACCACCATGTCAATAGAGGGAAAGTTGTTCTTTGTTTCTTTTGGACAGTAACTAACAGCTGGTCACCACTTCTAAAAATCGCATCGCCAATGGCCCCATCCAGAGGCACACCTGTGACCGTCTGTGCTTGTGGCCATTGCCTTCCTGGGGATCCTCGAACGGGGCAAGCTTCTCATTCCTTCTTTCTATCTTTGAGAGGGTCCAGCATCCCCACATATGATTTTATGACAAATGACCTTCCTATTAATCCTTCTCCTTCCTATTATCACTAGGGCATTATGTTGATGTTGTTGGCAGTCACACGCACAGGTGAATTCTCTACCTGTGAATTCAGCTTCAGGATAGAAAGTCACATTACAAAATACTAGTTTATAAACGAAGCGGCAGGTCTGAATGTTTTCGAGCCCCTGAGTCAGGAGCTGGGGAAATGGTTTTGTGACAGTGAGCCAGGGCTGAAAAGACAGGCGCCAGCCCTCAGGGCGCCCGCCAAGAAACATTGCACACCGCGGAATGAAGCAGTGGCAGGGGGATCTAAACGACGCCCTCAGGTGGAAACTGAAAAAGCACCTTTGCCTGATGTTGACCCATCTCTGTTCTGATATGTGCATCCCATGTGAGGATGCAGCTCTGAGACCAGCCGTGCGCATGTGGCTGCCCCTCTTCAGGTGAGAAAGGTAGAGGTTCTTTATGGTGGATGAGATTTTTTAAGATTTTATTTATTCATTCATGAGAGACACAGAGACAGGGAAGCAGAGACATAGGCAGAGGGAGAAACAGGCTCCCTGCGGGAAGCCTGATGCAGGACTCGATCCCAGGACCACGGTGGGATCACGACCTGAGCTGAAGGCAGATGCTCAAGCACTGAGCCACCCAGGCGACTGGGTGGATAAGATTTTGAATTGGAATCCACCTCACATACAGTCTGTGGGGAATGTGACTGACCCACTGAATGAGGGCAGGAAATGCCAAATGGAAGACACTTCTAGGTTACTTGGATCAAGTGCATGTTCTTGTATTCGCCAAAAGAGAAAGAGAGAGAGAGATGTCCTTTATATTAACAAAAAATGTACTTTCCTCTGTGGAAAAGTGCACATACTTAAAAACTATCAGGAGGAGTGTCTATTTCCAACCTGCCTGGACCCCCCATGGTTGTGCCCTGTCACCTAGAGGGATGAGGCTGGAGAGTCGGCCGTTGGCCAGATGACCAAAGGGCTTGTGAATCATGTCGAGGAGCCACAACTTAATCCTACGTTAATGGGAAGCCGTTGGTGGATGTTGAGCAGGAACCTATATGATCAAATTTGCATTTTAGAAAAGTCATTCTAGGGATCCCTGGGTGGTGCAGCGGTTTAGCGCCTGCCTCTGGCCCAGGGCGTGATCCTGGAGACCCGGGATCGAATCCCACGTCGGGCTCCCGGTGCATGGAGCCTGCTTCTCCCTCTGCCTGTGTCTCTGCCCCTCTCTCTCTCTCTCTCTCTCTGTGTGACTATCATAAATAATTAAAGAAAAAAAAATTAAAAAAAAAAAAAAGAAAAGTCATTCTGGCTACAGGCTGGATAGTGGACGGGGGAGGCTGAGACCGGAGGCAGGGAGGTTATTCAGGAGGCTGGGGGCTCGGGCAAGGGGAGAGAATGGTGGCCCAGACTATCTAGGGGCAAGAAATGACAGCAGGGGCCATGCAGGGGGCAGACGAAGGTGGCCAGAGTTCTCTGGAGGGTGGGGGTGGGGGACAGAGCTGGCCTGTCTTGTTGGGGGTGGGCAGGGGACAGCGGGCTGGATTAACAGCGGGCATGGAGGAGAGTGGTCCTGTGCAGGCACCGCCCACACAATCCTCCAGCAAACCCCTTGGGCAGGTCCATCAGGATTGGTGTCACCATGAGTACAGACAAGGAAACGGGGACTTGCACAGGACTGACCGCCATGACCAACGCGCAGGAGTGAGCGCCTCGGCCAAGGTGTGGGGGTGACGGCCTCGGCCACGGCGCAGGAGGGCGGGCGGCGCGGCCAATGCGCCCGCCTGTCGGAGGTTGCAGAGCTCCTTCAGAGGCACCTTGACAGGTCGGACGGCTGATGCGTGCTGAGGAGGAGAGCGCGTCTCGGGGACTGCCCGGCCCTGCTGACCCGCTCGGGAGCACGGAGCAGTTGCTCTGCCGGCCGCAGCCCCGGACCCCCTGGCGTGGACGCGCTGCCCCAAGCAGGGGCGGGCCAGGCCCACCCCAACCTCCCGAGGCCTGGGCTAGCCCGCGTGTCCGCGTGTCCGAGCAGGACTCCCGCTCCGCGGCGCCTCCAGCGTCACAGGAAGAACCCCCCGGGCCTACCCAGAGGCCGGCCCCAGCCGAGACCCGGCGAGGCGCGGAGGGACCCTGCGCCCGCCCCTGCCTCCCCCGCTGCTCCCGACGCTGGACCTCCCGCTCCCTGGGGGCAGGAGCCCTCGGCCCGCGGGGTGGGCGCCCTCTGCCGGCCGCTCGCTGTGTTTGCCGGCGCCCGCCGCCTCGGCCAGGATCTTTAGGGGTTGGCGGGAGGAGGGTCCCATTGCTCCTCGCGTGGGGGGGGGGGGGGGGGGGCAGTTCCAGGTTATTCTGATGAACAGAACTGCTGCTGCTGCTACTACTACCTATTTCACTGGATCTTACTTACTGGATTTTGGATTCAGAGTAGCCCACAATAACTAGTATTAAAATGATTTTAATGGATTTAACTATTATCCCAATGTATTTATTGGGAATTATGTGAGGGGATATAACCACTACTCTTACTTATTATGGCTATTTTATTCGCTATTGTTAGATATTGGATATTATTTATTGGATATTGGATATTATCAGATATCAGCTACTATTTATTGGCTATTGCATTCACGGAAGCCCACAATAATCTTTGTACAAAAGTTATCTTAATGACTAGAACTCCTCCTCTTAGTTATTGGACATTTATTTGATAATTATTTGAATAGACAGAACTACTAGGGTGAATAGTTATCACAGATTGAGTGGCTGTGATGTGTCCCATGCTTCGTTACCTAGCTCATTCCTCATTTCTTTTTCTTTCTTTTCTTTCCTTTCCTTTCTTTCTTTCTTTCTTTTTTTTTTTTTTTACAGATTTTGTTTATTTGTGAGAGACATACAGAGAGGGGTAGAGAGTTAGGCAGAAGGAGAAGCAGACTCTCCGCGGGAAGCCCGATGCAGAACTCAATCCCAGGACCCCGGGATCACCAGCCAAAAGCAGATGCTCAACCACTGAGCCCCCAGGCGCCCCCTCAATCCTCATTTCTATTATCAAGCCCATTTCCCAGATGAGAAAGCTGAGGTTCCCAAAGACCATGCCGTGCCCATAGCCCCACGGCTCCGCAGGTGCCTCAACCCCGGGCCGGACCCTGGGGTCAGTGCTCTCTCCTATGCCTGGCGGGCCCTCTCAGCTGTGGCCAGAGCACAGGCCTGCCTAGGACGCTGACCCCAGGGCGGTGGGCTCACGTGCTTGCGAAAGCTACTTCCGGCTGCCATCCCCTGGAGCAGCTCTGTCCCGTAGCTCCTTCTTTGAGAAGCAACAGAGGCAGGGTTGGTGCAAAAGACACAGGGCCTGGTACCCATGCACCCCGAGTTCCTGCACCTCAGCACTGCCAAGTGGAAGGTCAGGGATCCCCAGGTGGTTGGGAACCCATCACTCCCGAGAACGATGGGCCCATCCACCTCCCTGATCGGGAACGTTGAGTAAGGGAAGATCCTTTCTTGGCTGGGGAAGAGGAGCCTCTTCTAACATCTTTCAAAGCTCTGTGGGGTGAGTCCCAGGCTGGCAGCGCTTCACAAAGATCCAGGAGGTGCCGAGGAGCCTCTTGAGGGTTTTCTCTCTGAGGAGGCACCAAGGTGGACATGGGGAGGTCAGGGAGGAACATGCAGAATTCTTCCCTACTGAACACCCTCCACCACATTCACCAGGCTCCGTGTTGGGTGTTTTCCATTTGCCATCTCACCTGCTCTGGAGGAGGTGGGCACTCACTCACCTGTGGGGAGACTGAGGCATAGATGTGCTAACCTCCTTGGCCAGGGCCATGCAGCTGGGGGGTGACAGGTGAAGGATTCAAACTCAGACCCTCCCCCCCGCCCCCCGGGCTCCAAAAACACCCATGCTTTTCCTATTAAGGGGCCATATTGGTCTGTGGCTCACTTTGACTTCCAGATCTTCTTCTTGTCCATGTTTTCAGAGGCCTGTCCTATCTCATCTGGCAGCAGTGTGTGGTGTTTAAGGGCACAGGCTCAGTGATCAGCTTATCTGGGATTTAATACTGGGCCTGCCACTCACTAGCACTGGGTAAATGACATCACCACGCAGTGCCTCTGTTTCCCCATCTGTAAAATAGGGATAATGGTAATAGTACCTGCCTCTGAGGGGCCATGCGAAGAGTAAATGGATTAATATTTACAAATACAAAATTCCTGGAGCCTGGTACAAGATGAATGCTCAACACCAATGCTTTTATTCATTGGTGTAGCAGCTCTCAGCCCAGGTTGCAAATCAACCCCGGAGCTTTAGAAAAATGCCAACGTGTGGGTCCCAAGCCAGAGGTTCCGATTTAATTGGCCTCAGGTGGAGCCCGAGTGCAGGTGTCAGGGCTCCCCAGGCGATTCCAATGCTCAAGCAAAAGCAAGATGCACCAGGCCAGAGTTTCCACGGCAGGGGCGGTGTCTCGGGCACCAGGGCCAGGGGGTGGCACCCAGCAGGTGTCAGGAAATGCTGGAGGGCGGCTCAGAAGCCCTTTGGGTCGAGGTCACTCTTTATTCAGCATCAAGATCCTGGCGAGTCTGGATCTCACCTCCCAGCAGGTAGGAGGGAGGTCACCCACTCAGACCGAGGTCATCGGCCTGAAATACGAAGACAAGCCTTGTCCCGTCCTGAAAGCGTCTAATGCAAACATGAAGTCATCCCAGCCCTGCCTCTGCCAAGGGCTGTGGGAGATCCGCCCGGGGCTGAGCCAAGTTCCTGAGAATTCCCGAGAAGGGACGCACCCTGTTTCCTCCTAAGTCACATGCTGCTGGCCCCCCGCTTCCCGGGGATGTGCCAGGAGGAGCAGTGCAGGGCCAGTGAGGATGTGGGGGCAGGCGGAGGACTCTGAGCTCCAGCCTGTGGCCCTGCTCTGGGCCCACCCCTTCCATGGCCCTTGAGTCTCTCTCCCATGAAGGATGACACATTCTGGCTCCTTCTTCCATTTTACAGATGACTTCAACTCTCTGGGTCTTTGTTTTCTCATCTGAAAATCCCTCACAGGTTCTCGTGAGGATAAAAGATGGAAAAGAGTATGCGTTAAGTGGTGGCTACAAGTCAGTGGTCGGTCACGCCGGCTGTTGTGATGGGGTGGTCAGGAGGTGGCCCCCCACCAAGGAGGGGCAGCTGGCAGAGGCTCAGGGCCCAGGGCCCTGAGGGGAGGGGCTGGAGGCTGGCAGAGAGAGAGAAAATGCAGTTGGCACCAGGGCCAGACCCATCCCCTGCTGTCTAAGATGCAAGCACAGGGACGCCTGGGTGGCTCAGCGATTGGGCGTCTGCCTTCGGCCCAGGGCTCACGTCCTGGGGTCCCCGGATCGAGTCCCGCATTGGGCTCCCTGCGAGAAGCCTGCTTCTCCCTCTGCCTGTGTCTCTGCCTCTCTCTGTGTCTCTCATGAATACATAAATAAAATCTTAAAAAAAAAAAAAATAAGGGGCAGCCCGGGTGGCTCAGCAGTTTAGCGCCGCCTTCGGCCCAGGACGTGATCCTGGAGCCCTGGGATCGAGTCCCATGTCAGGCTCCCTGCATGGAGCCTGCTTCTCCCTCTGCGTTATGTCCCTGCCTCTCTCTCTCTCTCTCTCATGGATAAATAAATACAATCTTAAAAAAAAAAGTCAGCCTTTGACATAAGGGTTTGTTAAAAAATTTTTTTAAAAATAATAAGATGCAAGCACAGACACAAATGGACCAACACTTCTGTGCCCCTCCACGGGCCAGGCTAGAGGGGCAAGATGCGTACACAGGCACCGTGTGCGTGTCGGGCAAGCCTCCTGGCAGTCTTTCAGGAAGATATTAGCCTCTGTTTCCATTTAAAGACAACGTGATGGAGGAGTGAATGCTTCAGGATCCATGCCCAAATCTGCCAGAGTGTGAAGCCTTACCTCTTCCACTTTGCATGTTGGAATGGGATGTGGATGAAACATCAGCCCGAGGTCTAAGGGACCTTTCTAATTATTATTATTAGTTAGAGAGAGAGAGAGAGAGAGAGAGAGAATCTCAAGCAGTTCCATGTCCAGCATGAAGCCCGATATGGGGCTTGATCTCTTAGATCCCTTAGATCACGACCTGAGCCAAAATCAGGAGTTGGACACTTAGACTCAGCCAGCCAGATGCCCCCCCATTGTATCATTTTAAATAGATAATTTAGGAGGACACCTGGGTGGCTCAGTCAGTAGAGCTTGAGACTCTTGATCTCAGGGTTGTGAATTCAAGCCCCAAGTTGGGCACAGAGCTTACTTTTAAAAAATAAATAGAAATAGAAAAGAAAAGAAGGCGATGGAAGATAAGCCATGAGTCTAGGAAGCTAGGAGTTCCCTCTGGAGGGACTGGGTCACCTCTCATGTCTAGCATGGTGTCTTGCAACATGAGGCTGGCATTATAAATGTTTGTTGAACTAAACACTTATTCATTCCTTCAACAGATCGTTACTGGACACTGGGTTCAGCATGGGGGTATCATATAAGGCTCTAGGACCCCAAGAGAGACCAGGACAGACAAGATCCGTGGGTTAATGGAGCCACATCCAGGGAGTGAGTGAGGAGTGGGATGCACAGGGAAAAGAGACGGAAAGTAAGCAAAGAGAGTGAAAGCCTGTGATAAGGACTATGTGTCAGTTATCTGTTGCTGCATAACAAACATCCCCAAACACAGGACTCCTCAGAACTACCATTCATTTCTTACAGTCCTACAGCTTGGGCTGGGCTCAGTGGGAAGGTTCTTTCGCTGGTCTTGCCAGAGGTCCCTTGTCACTTCAGCTGGCATCAGGTGCCATTAACAGGGTTGGGGGGCTTCAGAGGATCTCACCATGCCTCCTCCGTCTCCACCTGGTCTCGCTATCTGAGAGTCTAGCCTGAGGGCTTACATGGTGGCTGGAGGGTTTCAAGAGAGCAAAGGCAAAGCTGCATGGCCATTCTGGGCCAGGCCCTGGGACTAGAACAATGTCATTTCTGCCATGTTCTATTGGCCAGCAAGTCATGGGACTGCCCCAAATTCAAGAGATGACAAAATGAACTCCCAGGTTTTGGTGGCAGCAGCCACAAAATATCATGGCCATGTTTTTTCACTTATCCTTGACTAGGAAAGATATAAACCAGGTGATGAAATAGGGTAGAAGTTAGAAATCAGGCCCACAGGCATATTTGCTTGGTCTGAACAGTGTTATAATTCTTTGAAAAGTTGAGTTGACTTTAAATGCAGAGATCAGAGTCTTTCGCTTAGAATTGCAGGCTTTCCAGCTTCTTTGGAAAAGTCAGAAGGTCTGGCGACACTGGGCCCCCATTTCTGCACGGCAATAGGGCAACAGCTAGAGGTGGCTGCCTCCACTAGTTGGGGGGGTCCTCTCTGGTCTGCAGTTGTTCTTGCCTCTCCCTACTGACTTCTAACCCTGGGGCTGAGCACCTCCCCACTTAGGACTTCTTCAGCTTTGCTGCTCTGACAGTAGGGATGAGGAGGCAAGCGAAACATCACCCCTACCTGGAAGATGAACTGAGAAGACCCCATGTTTGGATGTTATTTGTATTGGTAGAGAATCAGCAGTTGATTCTCTGCTTCACTTTGGCACCTCTTAGGCTTTTTTTGGCATCCTCAGTCCTTCTGATCCAGAGCTGGGGGGAGAGGAGACGAGAAGCTCTCTATAAAGAGGTGTCATCAATGCCACACCCTGAAGGGTGAGGAGCCAGGATTGGTGGTGGGTGAAGAGGCACAGCATGTGCCAATGCCCTGTGGTCACAGAGGGATCCTGTGCCAAGGGGAGGTGTCAAGTGGTGTAAAATGAGGCTGGAGCACTGGGTGAGGGACACCTTGCAGTGGTTCAGAGCCTACAGGGAGAGGGTTAGGTTTCCTTCTCAAGGTGTGGGACAGCAGCAAAGGATTCTTAAGCTGGGGAGGAACATGGTGGGATTTCCAAAGACTGAGAAAGTAGATTGCAAATGGTGGGGGCTAAGATTTGGGGGTGGGTTTTCCAGTGGAGTTGGGCGGGACTGGCAGAGATCAATGATGCAGACAGGAGGGGTTGTCTGTTGAGATTCCTGGTCCTCAATGCTGTCCGAAGGAAGCCTAGGCAAGGAGGGGCCTCCAGCAACTCAGGAGGGCCCAGGGGCTTCTATTGCAGCCTCTGGAGAGTAGAAAATCCGAGTGGCTCAGATCTAGGGGGAAGTAGGACCAGTGAGCTCTGTCCCATGAAAGTCCTGGCCACATCGGGCCAATAATGGAAGCAGGTGTATCATTTCCAAGATGTCTGAAGATGAATGGTTTGTAGCTCTGGCTGCACATGGGGTCCCCGGGGTCCTCCTCCTGGGCCCCTCCGTACGAATCAAATTCTAACTTCTAGAAGGTGGGGCAGTGTGAGTTTCCCACGGCTGCTGTAACATAGGACTGCAAACTGAGTGGCTTTGTTGAAGTTCTGGGGGCCGGAGGAGGTCCAACAAGGGTCTCACTGGGCTGCAGTCAAAGGGTTGCGGGGCTGTCTTTCTTCAGGAGGCTGCCGGGAAGAACTTGTCCCTTGGCCTCTTCCAGCTTCTGGAGGCTGCTCATACTGCGTGGCCTACGGCCCTGAGTCACTCCAACCTGCTTCCGTTGTAACGTCTTCGGTTTGCTCTTCTGGCCTCCCTCTTATAAGAACCCTTGTGATGACATGGGGCCCACCTGGACGATCCAGAATAATCTCCCCATCTCAAAACCTTTAACTTAATCACATCTGCAAAGTCCTTTCACCACGTCAGCTCACAGGTCCACTGGTTTGGGGATAAGGACATGAACAGACTTGGGACATGGGCTGGGGGTGCATGGATACCTTCCCACCTGCCACAGGGGCTAAGTGTCTCAAGGCTTTGCCACATAGCGAGTGCACCCAAAGGGAGCTCCCCCGGCACAGCTGGCTCTTCTGGCCATGTCTTGGGGCCAGGTGCCACTGGGGACCACTGGAGGGGACACTCTGTTAGTGCCAGTTCCACTGTACTGTGTCTAACGACAAAAGGAGACGGCACAAAGGCAAAAGGACAGTTGTAGAAAGAACACAGGCCCAGGTATCAGAAACCTGGGTTCAAATCCCAGCTCTGCCTGAGACCAGCCACATGACTTGGACCAAGGGACTCAAATAGCTTGTGACCTTCTCGTCTGTTACGTGAGGGTCATGATCTTTAAGAACGTTGGGAAGATAATCAGCTGCTAAGGACCCAGCATGGGGTGGCGGGTGTTCAGTGGATGCCGGTCACCACGCCTCTGGGCTGTGTAGAGTGCGGGGGAGGGGGGGGGAAGACAGCGGACTCCCCAGGCAGGTGATGTCTCCTCTTCCTCCTCCCTTGCTGTCTCTCGGCTGCATCAGGGAGACAAAACCCTTGCAGCGGCTCTAGAATCTGGAGAATGTGGCCGGGCTGGAATTGTTAGTCAGTTTCCCCTTTCCTGGCCCTGGCTGATAAGTATATCCTGCTGGATAAAAATATATCTACCCTTACGGTAAGATCCCCAGGCTGGGAATTCTGTGAGCACCCCGCCTCAGCCCGGGGGAGCGGGCATTGCCTCTTCTACAAACAACCTGGCGGTGGCTCAACTTCCCAGGCGGCCGTGAGTGGGCCGCCCTGCCCGCCGCGCTCTGGGACGGACGGGGCGCTCGTTGCCACTGGGGAAGAGGCAGGCCCGGCCCAGCAGTGGCGACAGGGTGCAAAACACGGCTCCTTCCCAAACCTGTTAGCAGCACCAGGTAGCAGTGCTGACCGAGCTCAGAGGCAGAAGGGCAATAACCAGCACGGGGTCTTCCCGAGTGCGGCCCGCGGCCTAGTACTAGCTCATTTAGTTCGCCCCATGACCTTGTGGCCACATGTCTTGTCATTGTCCCCAGGAGACCTGATGCACGTGGGGGGGGGGAGCACTCGGCCCAAAGAACGAGTGGGTGGTGGAGACTGGATTTAAACCCAGCAGTCTGGTGTTTAACAGGTAGACTGGCTCCTCTTGAATCTAATTTAGAAACGTAGTTCAGAAGGCCCTTTCCGTTCCCCGATGGTGCAGAAGGCATCTGCGGATCACCCCAAACACTGGCAGACCTGCAGGGAGGCCACCTTTGAGCGGCCTCCCCACACCTCCCTCCGTATCCGTATCCGTATCCCGAATCCGGTTGGCTCAGGGGCGTCTGCAGCCCACGGTGCTTTGTGTAGGACACTGGACTCCCTAACTCCTCGGTCTGCCCAGAGAGGCGGCCTCCGTGTTGATCTGTTTTCTTAATTGTGCTCTCTATCCCAGCCCTCCTTGTTTTTATTGAGGTGAACTTAACATAACACAAACCACTGAAAAGTACACATAAGCCGGTGGTATTTTGTAGAGTCACAATGGTGTGCAAGCATTTCTACCTAGTTCCAGAACATTTTCATCAGCCCATGCCGGTTAGCACTCAGCCTCCACCGCCCCCTGCCTCCAGGCCCTGGCAACCTCAGATCTACTTTATCTCTAGGGACGTGCCTTTTCTGGACATTTTGTATCAGTGGAATCCTATGTGGCCTTTAGTGTCTGGCTTCTTTCACTCGGCATCGTGCTTTTGAGGTTCGCCTGCGGTGGATGGACCATGTCAGTGCTCTGGTTCTTTTCCTGGCTGGACCTATTCCACTGTATGGATGGAGCACAGCTTGTGTATCCATCCGTCCGTCCATCCATCCATCCATCCATCCATGGATGGTCATCTGGGATGTCTCCACCTTGTGGCTAATGTGGACAATGCTGCTGTGAACACCTGCGTACAGATGTTTGTTGGAGTCCCGGTGTTCGTTTCTCTTAGGTGTATTCACCTAGGACAACTGCTGGGTCACCAACCCCATGCTTAACATGTCGAAGAGCTGCCAATCGGTTGTCCACAGCAGCCGCACCGTTTCACATTCCCACCAGCAGCACCTGGGGCTTCCCATTTCCCTACACCCTCAGCAACACTGGATATCTTCCATTGTTCTGACAGCCGTCCCGGCATGTGTGTCAAGTGTTGATCCTCCACTTTGAAAGCAGAGCGGAGATGCCACCCGGCCCCACCTCGATGATCCAGCCCAGGAAATGGATTCCCAAGGTCATCCTAGAACTCTGCCCTCTGGGGCCCTGGCCCCTGCACTGCTCTCAGCCCAACCCCACCCCACCCCCGGGCGACTTTATCAGCAGGGAATGCACGGCATGCAGAGCAGGAGCCTCGGGTACAAAGGACTGGGGTCTGTGGAAGCAGCTGATCCCGCCCTTAGAAAAAATCCAGTGCAGATAACTCAGAGCACACCCCTCTCACACCCAAATTTCAGAAGCTGCTCTGAACCACAGGCAGGTCACGGGAATGAACTCCCTTGAGTTTTCCAGAAAGCTACAGTTTTTTTCTTCTTTTTTTTGTGTGTCGAAATACAGGAATGAACCAGTACAGGTTTCTTTTAAAATAAAACAAAACACACACAAACCTACTCAAACTTGGTGTTAGATTTTTAAAGACCTTTAAAGATTCTTAAAGGTCTTAGACCTTGGCTCTCGTCAGCCTTTATTCCAGCTAAAAATGGTAGCAGTGGGCAGCCCGGGTGGCTCAGCAGTATGGTGCTGCCTTCAGTCCAGAGCCTGATCCTTGAGACCCAGGATCGAGTCCCACATCAGGCTCCCTGCATGGAGCCTGCTTCTCTCTCTGCCTGTGTCTCTGACTCTCTCTCTGTGTCTCTCATGAATAAATAAATAAAATCTTTTAAAAAATAAATACAAATAAAAATGGTAGCAGCAGCATGGACCCTCCTAATGGGCTCTCATCTGGGGGTCTCCCTTGACTGACTCCTTCAGCCACAAAATGTTTTGATTTTTCTACCCTTGGCCATTAAGAAAACAAATGAGTGCTTTCAAAAAGGTCTGTCCCCTTCCCAGAGAGACAGGATGCTGGATGGCCTGGCCTTGGATCCCAGCTCTGCCTCTACCCCAGTCCTGGGCCTGTGGGTTTGGCAGTGACAAGTTCTCTGGGCCTCAGTCAATCTGCTAATAATATGGGTTGTTGGAAGGATGAAGTGAGTTAACATGTGAAATGCTTAGCAGCCCCGACACAGAGCTGGTGAACAAGATATGTACTCCTTTGTAGCAGCCAACAGCGTGAGGGTGACGGGGTGACACATCCCCACATCTCCACCTGCGTCAAAACCAGCAAAGTGCACCTCCCCCATTTATAACAGGCAATCTGGGGTATATTCCTCTAGGATTGGGTTTATACACACACACAGATACACATGTACATATACCTATATACACACATTCCATTATAGCTGTTCCATTTCTTCTTCTCTTGCTGTGATTTCAGGAAGGATTCTATCAGACTTACATAACTTTGATATTACTGGTGGATTCTCTAAGCCCCTGACCTTTGGTGGACATCTCCCTTTGGCATGTTTTCAGTAGCACTGGCCATTGTAGGCTTGCTGTCTTTGGGCACGGCAGCAAGAGGAAATTAGAGAGACTTCTATTTGCCGTAGAAGGAATTATTCAACACTTAACTACATTATCAGTATCAAGATCCTCTATTACTCGGAAGTGTAATTTCTTTCTCTCTTCCAAGGAAAGGAAATTTGAAACCGCTTCTGGGGGAAGGACAGAGTAGAGATTTATTCTGGTAGGGCTGGAAGCCACCAAGGCAATGACAGCGAGTGGCCGTCAAGGAGTAGACCTTGGATCAAGAGTCAGGATCCAGGCAGCTGAGACCCAAACCATTTCAGTTGTGGTGCGAAAAGGACAATATTCTGTTTGGAAATCAAGTCAAGTTTTATCGATAATGCAAATTTACTAGGAGCTGCTGTAAAAATTCGAACCGATCAGAATGCCTTCCCCATCAAATTGTTTTATTAGGTTAATTAAACAGCTTAAAGACAATTCATTTTGTTCAGTACCCTTCTAGAAAATATTTCAAGTTTTAAGTGAACTTCCAATACATAAAACAAAATTACTTTACCATAGACAAATTTCAGATCAAAATACAACACTCTGTTTCTGTTTTCTTACAGTTATAAAATCCAGTCAATACAAACTACATAAAAAAGATAAAACACTTTCACTGATCCTCGGTACAAGAGAACAGCACAACTGCCGTATGTTCCCAAAGCACAAGTCCTGTGCTTGTTGAGAGGGATCGACCCAGTTACCCCACAACACACTGAAGCAGGCGAACAAAGTGCGTCCTACTGGATTTGACAAAATGAACAAACTCTTTTTGCATCAGTATCACTTGTAAACCATAAAGCAACTCTGTAAGAAAAGTTACTAATTCAAAATTACTTCCACTTTGCTAAATTTCATACCAGCAAAGGAATAGAAAGTTACTCCACAGAACAAACGAGTACATTTGGACCATAGGATGTTTGAGACATGACATTTCAGCAAAATCAAGTTAGCACAGTTTCTCTATTTGTCCTACTGAGTTTGAGGAGTACAATTCTACAAGCTGCAGCTTCCCAGAACTTCAAATATTTCCAACTGTCCATATAATGTCTTTCATTTAGCTTCTGTGTATTTCATTGCAAATATTTTTTTTTTGATTTTTAATTTTTAGCAATATGTGCTTCCTGAAAGATCAGGATACCTATCACACACAATACAACCTCAGCTGAACACACATCTGAGCAGACTGCTCAACTTGGAATCTTTGCAGGTTATAAAAGTTGCAGGGTTTGAACTAAAACAATTCTCTGTATGTGCCATGTCAGAAAACATAAATATGTTAATTAAGCGTTCATACCAGATGAGTTCTGATATGGTGTCTTCTGAACTTGGTATTTATGAAATTTTCCTTTAAAAGCATCAAAACGGCAAATCAAGAGTGTGCTAAAAACCAGTTCTTGACCAGTTAGGCCAGCTACTACGCAGGCGACCAGCCAACAGGACCGTCACCAGCAATTCTGTGGGTTCGGAGCCCACTGTGAAGATCAGCCCTGAATCTTGGAGAGTCAAACTGAATTTACAGTCCTGTTTTAAGGAATTCCCTTGATAGCTTTCTTCTAGCAGGAGATCTGCATCAGTGATTAAAACCAAATGAATCTACACGTTTATAATGAGTTATGGATGGATCTCATTCACAGATTCAAGCATCCCTGTTCCCAGGAACATACAGCAATAAGACGACGTCGGCCCGAGGCTGCCTGTCACGCTAAAAGCACAGTAGGCTGCTGTGAGTGCTCGACATTTCTGCCGAAGCCATGACTCCTTTTGTGCGGTTGTCACAATTCAGGAATGGTAGGATTCGAAACAAAACAAGTATCACTATGTCCCTGGTGACACGGAGGGGTACAGGAGTGAGGAACCAAACAAAAGCTGTGTTATAAATGAGTCAAAATGAAAAGAATCCCATCAGCAGAAAAAGCCACGGATTATTTAATTAGGCAAGTGTTGCTAAATAGCCTGTGCTTTTCTCGACTAAAAGGCCACTTGGTATATCTCCCACCATAAAATTACCTGCCCCACGGAATTTGGCTGTTTTCATGGAGACCTTGAATTCTGAGGTCCCACGGAGGGAAAAAGATGCTGTGAACCCACAGAAATTGGTTTGTTTTTAAGCTGATGATACCCTTTTGCCCCATGTATCAGATCCTACATAGTTTTTTTTTAATTTTTTGTTTTGTTTTTATTTTTTTTTACAAAGCCTAAGAGTCAAATTCAATAAGCACATGCTAGGTTAATAGTAATACATCTTTTTTCCGGAATTTCTTTTGAAGCAAAATCTCTTTTGAAAAAAATATGAAGAAATGGTCTCTCTCTGATTGTAAACGAGCAATTCTAATTTCCGATTCTACTCACCATTTGAGTGGCATGTGTTTTTAAGTCAGAGCTAACTAAGAGAAGGAGACCATGGTCTTGTTGCGCTTGAACAAACGCTCACAAGGACGGTGCGGGCCGAAGCCCACGGTCCCGGTCCTGCGGTGGGTGTGCAGGTGGCTGGGGTGCAGGCGAGCCACCTGGGCCCCCTGAACACGCCTCGCCAGGCAATGTGGGGCCCGCACAGTGCCTTGTGGCTGGGTGCTGAGGTAGTACGTGTGGCATCTGGAGCCCCTTCTCCTGGCTCGGAGAGGAGCCCCGAGGACCTCCAGGCAGGTGTGGAAGGCGGCTGAGCTGTGCCCCAGGGAGGCTGTTCTAGTCTCCAACGGCTTGGGGAGCCTCAGCTCTGCAGCTGGCCATACCTCAGAGGGAGGCTCTGGCCCTGAGCTCTAACCCGGGAGGAGCAGGGTGGCAAGGACTCTGGGAAGCTCCCCGGGGCCTAGGGGACAGGTCTGGCTCTCTTGCAGCCAGCCAGGGCCAGCTGGCTGTGGAAAGTGCTAGTCACAAAGCTTGGGTCAGGAGCTCCCAGAAGAATGCCTTTTCAATAAATATTTTTAGGCTAATGGTCTGGGGAACAAGAGGAGGATTTTTTCTTGCCCCCCTCCCCCCCATTCTTTTTGGGATACATACTTTATAAGTAGTTAAAACCCTCGGCTGGGACAGGTATGGGATGAGGAGCAGAGGGCAGGGTGGGAAGGCCAAGCAGAGTGTGTCAATAAGATGACCCTTGAAAACAAGACCAAAATAACTTCTTCCACAATGACTGAAGTCCCTGAACTGGTACAGAGAGACATGCCAACTGAGAGGAGCCTGTTTCCTGGTCTTTGGGCAGCCACGGTGGGATGTGGGGAGGAAAGCCAACACCGGTTCAAATGGAGCTTATTAGTAAGTGAAGACAACTCAAGAAATGTAGAGAAAAGCACAAGAGATGGGAGAGCACAGATGACTCCCTCCCAAGGACTCAAGTGCATGCCCCAGCTGATGCCTGTTTCCTCTATTTTGGGGCAGATCTTTGCCAAAGCCAGTGGGGCCAGAAGAGACACGCAGAGTGAGGCGCAGCCTCCCATCCCTCCAGGACTAAGACTGCCTTAGGCTTTCATAGAAGAGGGAAAGTAAAGCCACCAGCGGAATCCGATCCCTTAGAAACTCTTCTCAAAGGAAGACAAGAATCCATCGAGCTGGAAGGGGCCTGAGGTGGTAAGCCAGCCCAACTGGCCCAGCACGTGAGCCCCCTTGAGAGCATCCCAGGCCTTGGCCACCTCTAGGCCCTGCTCAAAAGAATGCAGTTTTTACTTATTAGCTTTCTTAAATCTGCAGAGGTACTGACAGATTTCAAGCAAAAAAGGAGATAAAAAGCAATAATCGCTGTACTAGTTGACAATATGGTTTTAGGCAAATCTCTAGAACTGTGCCTATTTCTGAAAGTTCAGCTGAAGAAGGCCATGGCTATTGGCCAGAGGCCACAGTAAGGAGGCTGTGGATAGGTGGTGGGCAGGAAGGGAAGAGAGAGAGAACAGGTTGAAAGGGACAAAGACTCTTCTCCTTAAAAATCAATGTGCAAGTACAAGCCCTCCCACCCCCATGTTTTACTCAACTGTTCTTCTGCAAGGAGCTTTGGAGATCGTGACCAGTATCCTGCAACAAAGCAAGAACCCTCTCACTGACACGATCATGCTGCAAGAACTCTCCTAGGGGCATGTCCAGAGATAAATGCTCAGAACCAGGGAGGGCACCCATTTTACCATGAGGCCATTCTGTCTCCACATTCACTGTCGGCCTGAGCCATGCACATCTGCTATGTTCTAAAGACATCCCCACAGGCCAGAGCCTCAGGCCTCCAGAGCCCCCACCACCTACCTCGGGCTTGCTCTCCAATGGTGGCACCCGGAACTGGGTCCTGGGGCCCATCCAAGGGCAGCCCGTGGACAGAGTAGCAGAAGAGGTTTCCTTTTCTGGCTACCAGTCCCCCACAAAAACGCTCTTCTTTTTTTGTTGTTTTTAATTAATTTTTATTTTTTAAAGTATGCTCTACCCACAACATGGGGCTTGAACTCACGACCCTGAGATCAAGTCACATGCTCTACTGACTGAGCCAGCCAGGCGCCTGCCTCTATTCTTATTTTTAAATAGCTGGCTTATGTTCAAATCATCAATAATTCCTGCCCCACCCATTTTTTTTCTTTTTCATTTAGGAACTATCTTTTCTGAACCTAGATATAAGACTCTCTATTTAGCCATTTATTAGACTGTCACAGTGCTGCAGACCCTAACACCCAACACTTCATCCTTCTCAGCACTTTTCTCAGCCTTCTTTTTTATATGTTACTAAGAAAAGCGTTACAAACCTCCAGCCATTCTGGGCAGCACTGTCAGGCACGGCTGTTCCATACATTTCTCAGCCTTGTCGGCTCTGTTTCAACTGCCTTTTCTTATTCACAGAGAGATCAAGAATGATTTTATAGAATGCCTTCCATGTTGTTACATCTGCCAGTCCCAGGGTGTGAACCGGAGAGGAAGTGACCGTAGGAAAGGGTTAAGGGGCTCACTTTCTGTATCACTTTAAGTAATCCTACTTTATTTGAAGGTACAAAAAAGCTCTACACACACACATACACAAAAATGTATTTGTAACATAAATTTTGTTTGCTTAAGTTTCACATAGCATCCAAGTTAAGAGAGAATAGGTATACTGATCTCAAATAGAGATGTAAAATATATCGTTTATTTGACCAGTAGAGCCCACTACTTGTGACATCTTAGGGTAAAAAGAAAGATTCAACTTTGATAAAGAGTTTTAAGTATTATTAGAGGACTTCATTAGGCAAATTCTGATTTGAGGGTTATTTAAAATAACTCTAAATATTCTAAGTACATATTATGGGATGTTTCAGTTCTACAGAATCATCCTGAATTCAAATATTAGAGCAGCAGGAGAGCAATGGCATGGGTCCAGAAAGTAAATCATTTTATCAACACAAATATCCATTTACTTATAGATCCTGTGGCAGCAGACATTGGAATGGGGAGGTGCTAAGGCCAGGACATACCACGAGGGCAGTGCTGCCCCCCAACCAGTGACCCGAGGCTGTGGTGAGTGGCCATAGCAGCCACGGTTACAGCTCAAGCATGGTGGTGCTAGGTTCTCACCTTCAATACGTATCTGATCTTCAGAGCAGCCCAAAGAGGTAAACACCCCCATTAACCTACATCTGTAGGTAAGGAACTGGGCTTCAGGGTTAAAGGGTCCCGAAGGGTCCCCAACAGCCTGCGGTGCTAGTCTTCATCTCACCTACACCTGGCACCATGGCCTGTGTGTGCCTGAAGCCACTAGGTTTGCTTGGGAAAAAGTACATCAAGTGTTTATACATGTTTTCCTCAAAATAACTGAAAAGGTTGAGGCTCTAAGGCAGAAAGTCTCAGTTCTCTTGGAAACCACTCAGGGAAAGGTCTCACACCTGCTGCCAGACCCACATGGTGCTGACGTACTGTCATGTGGGGAGAAACTCTGCTCTCTGCTCTAGAAAGCACAAGCTGAACAGCGAGATTGTGTTAGAGCATAGTGACCGTTCCATTGTTAGGTTTTATCTGGTCCGTAAGTTATTCCAGGTTGGCTAGGTTTTTAGGAACGGGCATAACTCTTCTGGGCACTAGCGATGCTGGGTAATTCCCGTGAGAAACCACCCCAGGAGGGGAAGGTGTGACTGCAGGGCATCGGGGGGCCTTGCGGCCCCCCCGCCCAACTTACTAACTGGGGAAGCTGACAGATGCGGGTGCGGACAGAGCCCACGTATGCCACATGGACAAGGCACATTTGACTGATGTCCAATACAAATCCAATTACTCATGAGTTTAAGTATAATGCAATTCTGTGCTGTTTGGTCAACCTCAATCAACTCTGTACTTCCTTTCACAACCCCAGCATGTCAGATCAGAACGAAGAGACGACGAATCTACTAATGAGCCTCTGTTTTCATCAAAATTAAAGATTCCTGGGAAACAAATTCATGAAAATACACTTCATAGCTCCTTAAACTGCTCACAGTAGCACCTTGCAGACCATGAAGCACGGTAGCCCCAAGCATCTGAGCTCCATATTCTGGGTCAGATTCCACAGACACCTCCTATCTGACCATAGCAGGATAGGGAGTGAGTCCTCTGTCTTACACAGCAGTGCAGTTTAAATATACTACTTTCCTATGTTATGAAAACATAGTCTCTTAAAGACTCTTTAAAGTTCAAGTTGAGTTTCAAGTAATCATTTTGCAGCAGCTCTAGGAGAATGATTGTTCCTCCTGATTAAAAGTGCCTATTTAAAAAAAATAAAAAGGTAGTAAAATGGAAAACATGCCTTAGAGAATTGTATTCCTCAAGGCCACCCGCTGCTTGCTTCCAGGCTTTTGTTAAAGGACAGAATGTGTTGAATTCTCCTAAATTGGCAGGGGATCAAGCACAACACTACATAATGAGGTAGCTGAGAACAGAGTTTTTCCTATAAACACAAAGAACAAGGGAATAAGTGCATGTAATTCTCATCCAATTAAACAGGAAACATGATAAAGTGAGCTACATATAGTCATATTTATACCAAGTTCACAGGTTTAACTGGAAAAAATTAAATCCAAGGTTCTAACATATGTCTTATTTGTAATTGATGAGTAGGAACAATAAAAATAAGGCATTTTAAAACCTATGATTTTTGTGGAAACACCAAAAATAAAGGTCTAATAAATATAATCTGCTGACCAGAAAGAAAGTTGAACCTGCATCTACTTGGGATCTGAATTATCTTAAGTGGCCACGTATTTATACAAGTCACATGGAAGGCCTGATCCTTCTCCTCGTTACCTTAATGCAGTGTATACCCAGGCTGTGTGCACTGCCTTCCTCCCTCCGGCTGATCACTTCTCTAACGCAGATCACAGTGACTGAGGAATTTATGGCAGCTAGGTTGGACCACAAGGACGCCAATATTAAAAATTATAATTAGCCCAAATTTCGGCTGAGCAGCAATTTTAAAGTATTAGTTTTTATCTCAAAAAAAGAAAAGAGAAGGCGACAGGTATTTCCCTCTAGGTAATTAGGCAATGTCATTTTATCTATCAGGTATATGATGTGGTGAGGAAGAGGAGAAGCTTAAAGACCCAATCACTTAGAGAACTTCAGTATTAGAACCAAACGTGAGCAAGCCTTCCTCAAAGGTATGCCCTTAGACAGAGTCATAACTGAGCTCCTCAGATATCACATAAACACAATGACTGTCATGAGACAAAGCTGAGATAGATTTAAGATTAAAAATAGAATCACTTCCAAAAAATAGAAAAGTTTAAAAAGTTTTACCAGTTGGTGTGCAAAAAAGGAAAAGTCTACCTTTAAATACTATTGATTTTACCTCCAAGAGGCAGCAAAACCTCAACCTGATTTCATATTCTCTGGTTATGGGCAAGTGGGTCATCCCTCACCTTTATACCATACATTTTTGTAATTCCTGAACTGACTAAACAGAGTACTTCAGGGGTTGTTAGAAGGTTACCAAAATACTTTCTCCACCATTCTAAGACACAATCTCTTCTCCCTTACTGATCAGATGTGGTAAGAAAAGCAGTATAAAATAAAGCTCCAGATTTTTAAAAGTAAGAACTGCTTCTCCATAAAATACACTTAGTACTTCTGTTCTCACGACCTTAATAAATTCTTAAATTTCCTATAGCTAACGGAAAGAAAACCAAAGATCTTTCAGCTGACATCTGTGTAACTTATAAAAGGACATATCTGGAGGCTTATGTTATGCCACAAATGATTATTTTATGACTAAAAATACTTGTATGCCTAGAAAATTAAGTGGTAGTCTCAAAGGCTGAACGGTGAAATGATAATAGAAAGACCCGGATTCTACTTCTGGTTTCTACTCATGTGAGAGGTGGGAAATGAAGCCGTATCTACTGGGCCTCAGAGACTGCTCTCTGTCCAATGAGGGGGGCAGTGGAGGGCACTGCACCCATTGCAGGAACGTGAGGATCAAAGCAGTTTATTATGGGAAAGGCTTGGAGCCATATATAAAAAACAATAAAACCCAACATTAAATGCGATAAATGGCATTAGATGTGCTAAGTACAGGATCCCCCCCCCCCCCCAATCCTACAGAACATTTGGAGACCACCAAATTCTGAGTCCATATGTCAGGCACTTTTTGCATTTTTTAAATTCTGTATTAGTTCCTCACTCTATAATATGAAGCCAGTCTGTGTACAAAGTTTTTCATCTAAAATCCAGCAAAATAAGTCGCTCATGAGAGAACTTCTCAATCCTGTGAAGAACACTGCTTTGATTACAAGGGTACTATGCACTGGCCAACCATTTACTGACTACCTGCTGTGTGCCAAGCACTGGGATTAGCAGATGGCCAAGACAGGGTTGCTGCCCACAAGGAGTTTATGATCTAGAGGGATGGCAGCATGACAGCTCCCCAGAAATCCAAATAGAATTCTTAGTGGGTGCTCTAGAAGCATTTGCTGATTAAATCCAGGGCAGCTTTTTCACACTAATTGGAGTCTCCACTCTCCCTGGTTCCCCCCAAGGTTCACACACATGAGGGGCAGCTGCAGAAAGAGAGCAGTCTCACCCTACCCTTCCACCAGGTGCTTTTTAAGGGGGTTCCAGTGCCTTTTAAATTCATGCAAAGGGCCACCTCATTCTTTCCCCAGATAATCAAATGTCTTCATCTGACCACAGGAGACTCCTCTGGAATTAAGAAGACCAACAAGAAGGTAACACTGCAGTGTTTTTAGTACTCCTTTGAAAACTTTTTGGTTTGGTACACTGAAGTCAGAATGCACCAAATGGAACCCCAATGGACCAAGGCAGCTAAAGAATTTCTCTAAAAACCTAGCTTACTACCATGAATAAGAAGGTACCATAGCAAAGACAGCCCTATCTTTACCAGGTCAATATAAGGATGTGTTTCCTGTATATTGCCTGAGGATTACCCCCCCCCCATAAATTATAAAAATGGCACCTTCAAAGCATTATTGAAGTGGTAGTGCAATATAACAAGACACTTCAGTACAAAGAATATCATCACTCATATATTCTGTCTGGATTGTTGCAGTTTGAGCAAAGCCTACTGTTAGCTATCAATTCCTCACAGCAATGAAATAAAGAATTAATGAAATAAACAATGAACTTAAAAATTTCTTAGGCCAAATCTTTATAGTCTACCAACTGTACTAGTTGGTAAACACTGTTTTTAATCCCAGTAAAGAAATGCAGACATCAAGTAAAACTTACTACAAACCACAACGCTATGGATATTTACACCTGACGTGAGCTTAACACAGTAGTATAAACTGAAGGGCCACGGGCTCAAGAATTTATCTGAAGCACCAGGAGACAGTAATATATGTAGTTTGGAACTACAATTTAAAAAGTAAACATATATAAACAAACTTACCAAGACACATAACACACACATTCTCTCCCTCTCACAGGATATACACACTATCACACGCTCACAAAAAAAAACCACTTCATTTTAAATTAAACACTTACCTCTTCGAAAAATCTATATTTGGATGCATTAAACAAACAAACAAACAAGCCTACTGTAGACTGTAGCCTAGGAGAGATCCTTTACATATTCATTGACTCTAACCTGAGACAACTTTCCTTCTGTTGGCAGGTTAATGAAAATACATTGCACTTCCCCCAAAATTATTTTATTTAAAATTTTAAGATCTGTTCTCAACTGCCAATTCCAACCTACACCCGGTAAAAGTGCCTATGATAAAGAAGTATTAAAAATTTATCAAGAAAAGATGTTTCAAGGCATAAGTGGAATGTTAAAGCGAACCTGCATGAAATGAGTTAAAATTTATTTCACAATACTGAAGTAAATATCATTTACAAAAAAAGTCATGATTAATTTTGGAACATAATAAAATTAAATATATTCCTACACTTCAACATAATATATATATATATATTTTCATATATATTTCACATATATATGAAAATAACAGTTTGGCACTTAGCAGCTTCTGTTGGTTATAGCATCCCATATTATGTGGCAAATTTATTGTAAAAAACATTACTTAAATTTCTGCAGCTACCGTGTCAATGAACAGAATAAAAAACTAAAAATGAACTGTTTTTATAAAATGAATTGACCAAGTCATGCAGGCACTGTAAATATTGCAGTAGCGACCCATTCACTCCTCAACAATGAATTGTCTCCTTGGAGAGGCCTGGCGTAGACTGGAAAGTTTTAAACTTCAGAGATTAAACAGAGAGAGTTGCTGACTGTCATGGCTTTCATAGGACATCAGTCACTGCTTTCATGTACCTCAGCTGCAACTTCTGAAGGCCAAGGTTCTGTTCCACACAGGATAGGTTACCCAAGATAGTTAACTTTTCCAGCAATTTGCTTCCCCTAGAAAATGAGTATCTAATTGAAAAAAGGAAGTTTCCTTTCTTTGCAGTGGCCATATGGCTTGCTTTGATGAAAAGATACCCCAGGCATTGCTGGGACAGTGTGCAGACTACAGCTGACTGGTACACAATACAAAGAAAAAAGGTCAACTTTGCTTTATACATCGAATTCGACTGTGATACATGAATGTGTGGCAAATCTGGCCTACTGCCTCTGATCTAGAAGATAAACACTGCATGCCTTCTTTTACCAGTACTTTCTGCCACACATAACAATTTTTAGAACCCCCACAGGCAAGGCTTCTTCCAGCAACGTTTATAGCATTGTACTGACTCCTAACAGGTGTAAGAAAAAAAACTGCAGATGGGGGTTATCCTTTTCTTCTGTTCATGGGTGGGGAAATATAAGCGATGTTTCATATGCATGTTTTTAACAATATACAAGCATTCCATCTAGGAAGTTTCCAGAAGAAACTCCTATTCTCAAATTTATAACCAAATGATACATTTATACATTTATTAATCATTAAGACAAAATACTGCTTCTTCTAGCCATTTACCAAGAGGGGGGAAAAAGCTGTAGAAAACAATCAGAAATGAAGAGTTTGGTATTAAATTGATTAGAAATCTGATATTGCATAAAATTCAAATTATGACATCATCAAGCACTTTGAAGTCCCCGAATGCACACTAAGGTGGCATAATTTGAATGGAAAACAAAGTATCTTACAAGGTAAGTGCTACTAATGACAGACTTTTTCCCTCAGTGGGAAGTGGGGTAGTGTGGGGTGACACAGGAGAGCTGTAGAAGAGCAGAGGCGGAGGAAGAGATGAATTTGCTCTACTATGAACAGAATGAAATTAAGTTGAGGTAGTTTATTCTACCAGCCAAACTTTACTTATAATGTAATTTGTCTAAAACTCTTGCTAGTGAATGTCATTGAGAAAATTCTGTTATAAAGACTAGATTCTTAACACAGGTATGCATTCTAAGACAAGTTTTCAATCTCAAACAGGAGTAAACAAGACTTTGTGTGCTTTCGGACAGATTGAAGGTTTTGATCCCTATATATTTTGTCTGGACAGTTTTTGTAGTCATAGTAGATCTTTATTATTTGTCTGACTTAGGTCTTTCTTCTAGAAAATCTCCTATTCTGCTTAATAACCTCGTGTTTATAAAATGGTTCTAATTATTTGCAAGGAAGAATGGCACTGCATGAGATCCTTCACAACTCCAAGAGAACTACCCCAGAAACTATGGCAAGACCCACCTGAATCAACACAGAAGTTAGCAACTTCCCTTCAGTTCACAAGAGGGCTGCAACCTGACTCATTAATTTATTGAACCTTTAGATGACTAAGATAGAATGTCATAAAAGAGAAATTTTATCTTAGTTTCAATTCATGATAATATAGTTTAAAAAAGATTCTTAGGACACAGTACTAGTAGTAAATGGAGACTAACCGGCATACAGTCCAATCTAACATTTTAGGCACAAACCTTAATTTGTCGGGCAGGGTTAGGCGTGATATTTCCTTCCAGGTGCAGTAGAAAAGCAATCTTGGTATGTTTGGATATGTTGATTTGCATATATGGATTTTTGTTTGTTTACCAAAGCCAAGTACTAGAACACAGCAGTCACTCAGATAGGAGTTCCCTTCAGGAAAAATGCACCCTAGTATTTTAACTTCACTATTTTACATGATACCGATTCCCATTTCCCTTCTCCTTTTGACATTTACTAGCCTGTTTGTCTGCAGACACATCTAACTGGAGGAACGGATTCCTCCAAGTTAGCTTTTTCAACAGTTACAGGTTCTCCCAAACGAGAGTGGAAGCTCAGGCTTCTAAGCATTATAGTAAAACCACCAGAGTTACCATACAAAGCCCGGCACACAGAGCAAGTTTCGGCTGCCACCTCTGTTCCCCTCGCAGAAAGCCGTGTTATGGTGCGCTTGGTCAGGAGCTCTGCTTCTGCTCTGTTTTCTCCTCAAGGTGAATGAACACGAATACGGAATAAGCCTTGCTGAAGCTGTAGGCGGAAAAGCTTGCAATTTGCAATGCGTAAGGCTGCACACCCTGTGCGGCGAAGGTCAGATGGAAGGAGTGGTTTGGTGTGGTGCCAGGTTCCTGTGCTTCTTTTAAACTCACGCACATAGTCGTAATTGGTACCTAGACCATAAGAAGCGGCAAAGGTGATGCAAGGCGCCTTGGAGTCACCAGGAAATAGATCCAGCAAAATCACCACAACGTCCTTACCTGTATCAAGATCTCCAATAACATAAATACTGGCTCCTATGGGTACAGCTCCATAAACGAAAGAGGAACTGGCAGGGATGCATAAGTTCTGGTCATTAAGATAGATCCACCTGAAAATGAACAGATGGGCAAATCCAAGGAAGTCAAGAGGATGACCACAATATCCAGGGAGACCATCAAACTTGGGGAGCCAACAAACAGCACTAGGAACTGCACCAGTTCAGCTCGACCTGCATTCCCATTGCCAGGTAACTGCTGAGTTCTCTCCCGTCACTATGGATACTAGTTTTGCCTGTTCTAAAATGTCACATATATTAAAACGTAAAGAGCATGCACTTTTCAATCAGCTTCTTTTGCTCAGCACAATTCATCTACACTGTTGTGTGCAGCAATAATTCGTTTCTTTTTAAGTGTTATTCCATTATATGGATAGACCAGAACTGGTTTATGTGTTGACCTGCTCATGTTCATTTGGGTGATTGTCAGTGTGTGGCTGTTGTGAATAAAGCGGTTTTGGACACTGGAGTGCAAATCTTCTTTGTGTGGATGATGTCATGGAATTGACTGGTTTTGTGGCTTGAGGTACATTCTACTCGATAAGAAAATGCCGCACTGTTTTTCCAAAGCATTGTGCCATTCTGCATTCTAATTTGCAATGTCTGGGAATTCCAACTGCTTGGCATTACCAAGCCTGCTCTCAATACTGCTGGTTTTTCTAACTGTAGCCGTGTTAGTGGTGTGGGCTTCCCCAAGAAGGGTGCTGGCTATCTCCATGTGCGCTCACTGGCCGTTTTATCTATCTTCTTTTGTGAAATGTCTGCTCCAAGAGTTGCTCATTTTTAAAATTGGGTTTTCTGTCTTCCTACTGAATTTTAAGATTCTTTTGTGTTGTGGGATGCAAGTCCTTTGTTAGATACATATATCATGAATATTTTCCCCAGCTTGTAGATTATCTTTTTGTTTTCTTAATTGAGCCTTCTGAAGAATGGTTTTTAATTCTGACAAATTCCTATTTGTTTATTTATTTAAATAGTTCATGCTTTCTGTGCCCTTCTTGGAAATCCCTGCCTATTCCAAGGTTGCAAAGGTCTTCCTCCTATGCTTTTTTCTGGAGATTTCACAGTTTCAGCTTTCACATTCAGGTCTTATCATACATTTCAAGTTGAATTTTGGGTATGGTATGAGGTAGAAGTTCACTTTTCTTCCATACAGATATCTAGTTGCTCCAGCATCATTTGCTGAAAAGACGTTTCTTTCTCCCACTAAATTGCCTTGGCATTTCTGTTGAAAATCAATTTAATAACCACAAAAAGGATCCAGGGCTCCACAAAGAGGTAGCTGATTCCCCAGATGAGACAGAAAATACAAGATGAGTCTGGAGCATCTTGTGCTGCCAGACAGGAAGGGCTTAAGAAGGGTAGGGTGTGTCCAAAGGACATGGAGCTAATAGGGAGGTTCCCAGTGGCCAAAGCTGGAACAGCTGAGCAACAAAATGAATAATGATAGTATTGGATTTATAACTTATAAAAAAAAATATCTGTGAGTTCATACAGATACAAATAAGTAACTGAATATGTTAAAAAAAAATAGGGAGGAGAGAACGGTCTTTACTGAGTTCCAGTTAACAAATGTAGACAGAATGAGGGAAATAGATCAACATTAGGAAACCACCACAGTTGTAACTACTGCTGGTGTAACTACTCCACTGATAGGTGCTTAATTAGTGGTGAAAGTTTGAGAAGAAATGGTGTATTTGCACATTCTCATTTATCTCTTCCAATGTATTTGTAAATTAAAAGGGAAATATAGCAACTTTACAGTGGAGAAACCCAACAGACACTACCTTAACCAGGTAATCAAGGTTACTGTCACCAGTAATAAGACATGGAGACAGCATGTCCTCCTTGATGGAGTGTATCACCTCTGTGGTGCTCCTGCCAAAGATGCCTATCCTCAGCCTAATCACGAGAAATTATCAGACAAATCCAAATTAAGAGATATCCTATAAAAACACGGACCAACTATCTTCAAGAATATCCTGGTCATGAAAGGCAGGGAAAGACCAAAGAACCATCACAGGTTAAAAAAGACTAAAGAAACACAACTCAGTGTGTTGTCAGTTCCCACATGGCATCCCAGAGCAAAGGGAAAAGAGAGATTAGTGGATAAGCTGGTGAAATTCGAATAAAGATTAGCATTTACTTAATAATACCGTGCCAACATAAATATCTTAATTGTGATATCTGTACTATGGTTATGTAAGATGTTAACACGAAGAGAAGCTGGGTGAATGGCTTACTGGGGATTCTATTTTTGCAATTTTTCTTTAAGTGTAAAATTATTCCAAAATAGAAGTGATTTTTGTTTAAAAAACCACCACCACAACAACCGTGGATTCCACTGTATAATAACATTCACTTAAGGTAATTGGAACAAATAATTTCCTTTCAATAGCTAATGACATAGCTGGGGTAAAGCAGCTCTAAGTCAGACCCTGGGAACATATCTAAACCCTAAGAACTACCAATGTCCAGGCTGACATGCATTATTGGAGCATATGACATACAGATGTTATTCCTGTTCTCTCTGTGCTATGAAGTGTCCAAGAAGCCAGCAGCTCAGACCTAGTGCATCTGGATGTCAAATATAAATGTGAAACTGTTCCACTAAGAACAGTGCTTTTATTTCAAAGAACTCTTCCCAGATTGTTATAAAGCAGCAGCTTCCATATTTTGAATTCTAAGAAACAGGGAAGCAAAATTATCTGTCCAAGATCACATAACAACTCAGAAGCAAGCTAACGTAAAGCTGCTATATTTGAAAAACCTTCATTCAACACTTGATTCATCTTATACCTGAATGTTGACTGGTATCCAGCAGTTTGCTGGAACTGGGACTACAGCTTGGCTCCTGGTTTCAAAAGGTCTCTAGGAAACAGGGGAAGGGAAAAATTCAAGAGCTCTCACTGAAAAGTAAAAATAGGGACGTGAACAGGCCTTTGAAAGAAAATGTTTGAAAATATCAAACTACAATAACTGGCTAATTCACATTTTATGTCTTCAGGGCTAAGCATCGCTATCTAAACCTTGACATTTAAATTCTTCTCAGGTTCTGAATCAAACGAATCCAATGACTGTCCCCCAGACCTTGTCTGTGGCTGAACCCTACACCCAGGCCCAAACTCAGGGGAGAGGCACACCACTCTTCTGGGCAAACTCATGATGGGGCCATGTGTGTCCTCACAAGAGTAACTGGTACTTCTATTTTTTTTTTTTTTTAATTTTTATTTATTTATGATAGTCACACACACACAGAGAGAGAGAGGCAGAGACACAGGCAGAGGGAGAAGCAGGCTCCATGCCGGGAGCCCGATGTGGGATTTGATCCCGGGTCTCCAGGATCGCACCCTGGGCCAAAGGCAGGCACTAAACCGCTGCACCACCCAGGGATCCCTAACTGGTACTTCTAAATGAGCATCAGTGACTAGACTGTTTACTGAAAAGCATATCAGAATACAACAATATTTTGGCATAATTTTGTAGAGTTGAGAATCTCACATTATTCCTCCCAGGAATAATTAAACAGAGCTCAAGAAACCAGTCTATGTAGATGATCTACCAAATTTGGTCCAAAGCAGATCAATGACTCAGAGTTCCTGAGTTTCAGAAAAATAATCCTAGCTGATCTATTTCCTATAATGCTAAGGGTTCAAATGAAATGAAACTAACATAAAAACTTAACTGCATCATGTATTTAGCCGCTGCTTTTAAAGCAGGTATAAAAGGTATATGGCTTTGCCTTCTTTCTCTGCCATCTATCACCTCGCTGACCTTAGACAATTTAGCTGTCATCTATAAAGTGGGGATACCAAACACCACCACTAACATCCAGTGACCTGTGGCGATGACATGACATGGCCAGTGCAAAATACTTCACATACTATCTAGCACCAAGTGGGCATCAGTAAGTAGCAGTCATGCTTGTAACGGATGAAAGCAATAGTATCCCCTTAGTTCCAATGTTTCCAAACATGGCCTTATTAGGACCTGAGGCTACAAGACGTGTCCTCTGGTAACTTAGAATTAGCAATGTCCATTGTGCAGGAGATTTTTAGAATATAGCCTGGTTTGTAGCAGCGAGCTTTGGCAAGAGCAGAGCAGGAGGGAAAGACAGGCAAGGAGAGATTGGGGTAGGGATAGCAATCAACTGGAGAGGAGAAGGAAGGACAGAGGTTTCTGCTTCTGGCCAGGGAGAAAGCAACTCTCCGCAGGCTGACTGTCCTGCAAGAAGCAGCTACAAACTCTGGACAAGATACAAAAGACAACTGCCTGAGGGCTCTGAAGACTGAGAAAAAGCAGGCAGGTTTGAGATAAAAAGTGAAAGTTGAAGAAGCAACACACACGAAGGGAGTTTCTGCATCTTCGGTAGCTTTGACCAAAGGCAGGGTGACACTGGCAGCTCCAGGTGGCTGCAACCCCTGGAGAAAAATCCTGCCGTCTTTGTGGTCACTGGAATCAGGGCAGAATGTCTTGAGGCAACCAGAATCTCCTGAGTGAATACAAGTCTCAGAAAGAGGAGAGCCAGAGAAGGATGCCTAATTTTATACATATGCACTTGTCTCAAGTCTTCAATCCCAGAGTCATGAGTGCTTGTAACTGAGGCTGGCTTATAGAACTGAAGAGAGGTTGGAACCGCCATGTGCAGCAGTGTGACAGCCAGCCAGGAGCCTAGGCAGGTGCGAGGGAGGCCTGTTGAAACTCTCCGTGTAATGCTCTGAAGTGCCAGAAGAGATGTCAGGGCCTCAGCAATGTGCCATTCACGATGTTTGGGATGTAACCCATAATTACTCAACAAAAGAAAAGCCAGAAAAATGAGAACCCATTCTCAAGAGAATAAACCATAAACAGATGCCAACTCCAAGATGACCAAATGCTGGGATTATCTATCAGGTGGCAACTCGAATGTGGCTACCAGAACTACATTCAAAAGAGAAAGGAAAACATGTTTATGATGAAAAGATGGGAGATTTCAGTAAAGAAATGAAAAAATCTAAAATTCTACCTGAAGAAGCTGGTAAAGGAAGAACAGAATAAACCCAAAGAAAGTAAAAGGAAGGAAATCATATGGACAAGAGCAGATGACAATGGAAGGCAGAACAAAGTGGAAAAACAGCCTTGAAAAGATAAATGCAGTGGTAGGCTTTGCGAATAGAGGGCACCGGAGGGACTGCAAGGCCAGGCAGCATGAAGGGTTTCTTTCCTGGAGTTGGTATGCCTTTGTCCTTCCTCCCATCAGCTGCTGCCTGCAAGTGTGCAGGAGACTCAGAGGTGCGGGTCCTCAGTGAAGTTCTCTGCCACCCAACACGCAGCGTCCTGCATGCACTGGCCACACCACACCCTTGCAGGGTGGGGGGATGTCTCTTCACAATTTGCTCCTTCTTAGGAGATTTCCCTCAGCTCTAAAGACAGTAGTAGCTGCGTTTTTCACAGTAGCAATTTTTGCGTTCATCAGAGCTCTCTTTCATCAGTTAGCAGTTAACCACCTCTTACTAGTTTATAATTACATGAATTAAATTTTCCCTGTTCAGGGTACTGATGTGGTTTCTGTCTCTTGACTGGACTGTGGCTGAAACAGATTTGTCAGGAGAGTGGTTCAGCTCCTCATCTCTTACAAAGGCATCTGTAGTACCTGCTACTTCCTAACCATCGATCCAAACACCATAATGTCAATGGGGAGATCAATATGATGCTTTAAAGGAACACGAAGGTGATCAAAATGTTCCTGGACTAACATACAGTAGACAGTAGAACCAACATAGGCCTGAGGCCAGACAGTGCAGGGGTACTGCTGGCCCTGCAGGGCAAACTGCTTCTGGTGATCCTTGCAAATTGGTGCCAAGACAAAGCATTAGCTGGGTTAATAGCTGCCTACTCTTGCATTTTCAAGTTTTTGATGGTGGCACTAATTACTCTAACTTCCTCAAGGATGTGGAACTGTTTCTGGTTTTCTGTCACGGTAGGAAAGGAAAGTTATAGTGATTTCCATGCTATCCTTCCTACTGTAATGGCCCCCAAGCCTTGGGTCAGAGAACCACCACAAGATTCTACTGGTTGTCAAGTGTGTCTGCTCAATTATACCTTCAGGGATCAAAAGATGAAACTGACAGGCCTTGACTCCAACAGTCACCATGACTGTCCTATAGAAGCAAAAGGTGGGAATCCAGGCTGAGCAGGTGCATGGAGGCAGTCAAACACAAGATGGGTTAAGAGGTGAGCTGGAGTGCAGGACAACAGGAAGGAAGAGACTGGAAAAGACTGAACATTTCTCTTAACCTCAGACAACAGAGGGCTCCAGCAGGAGGCTACATACTATTATCTTTGTTTGGTAAGCAATGGGGGAATACCCAGAGTTTCCAAGAGGAGAATGAAATGACCAAAGTCAGATCAATCTTTCAAAAACACAAACAGGCCAAATGCACAGGAAGACAGGTTATAAGGCTAATGCCATTGCACACATGAGAAAGTGAACACAGTAGGGCAGGAGCAGAGAAATGAAGGTGGGTGACGTGGAAAATATTCCAGAGTCTAAAAAAGAAGACAAGACTTGGCAGCTGATAAGACATGTAGCATGGGAGAGAATCAACAATGAGCTTTTTTTGAGTATGAATAACTAGGAGGATGGTGGTATCAGTGAAAGAGCAGAGACACCGGGAACAGAGACTGCCTGTCATTCTGGGTATATTAAGTTGTTACTATGACATGATGTAATTTATGGCAATTTCTTTGCTTTCCTTCAAACCATTTTGTTTTTAGTCAGAAACACAGAAAATAAGATATGGCATTTTTCCAGGAAAGTTTTAACCTAAAAATAGGGAACAAAGACAGGAAAGACAAGAGATTACTTAAAAACAATAAATGGTCTCCAATCTAATACAGATTGCTCATCTGGCAACAGTTTCAACAGTACGCAAATATAACATACTTGGAAACATCTGCTCTTTTAAGAAATAAACTACTGCTGTATGTTATTTTCTTCCTATAGATATTTACAGGAAAGCCTGTATTTTTAATGCAATGTAGTGTGGTGGCTGAAGAGATGGACCCTGGGGCCAGAGTTCAAACTCCTTGCTACCTTTGTGTCTCTTGGCACATTACTTAACCTGTGTTTTGGTTTAAAGTAGGAATAAAAAGAGCACATAGGGACTCAGATAGTTGTTTTGAAGACTGAATGAGTTACAAATAAGTTAGTATGTGGCACTTGGTGTTTATGTCTGCATCATATAAACAAGAATCCTATATGTTATATTGACAAAAGAAATATAGCTTTCTTCATTCTATTACCTAAAAACTAACATTGGTGGGCACCTGGCTAGCTCAGTTGGTAAAACACATGACTCTTGATCTCAGGGTTGTGGGTTCCAGTCCCCACACTGGGCCTACAGCTTACTTTAATAACTAATACTGGATCCAAAAAAAGAAACTAATGATCCATGAATTTATTTGGAAGTGCTTTTAAGTAGCAAGGAAGGAGCCATACTCTTATGTCTAATACTTATGAACTGAAAGCAAGTAATAAGCTTATATTTAAAGCTTATCAACTATTAATTTGGAACAACCTGACAGAAATATAAAAGTTCTAGCAATTTATTGCACGTCAGGGGCAGACTGAGAAACTCTGCAGCCAGATTTTAAGTCCTATATACAAATGGAGACAGGGTAGGGTGAGGAATACCTAAGTGGCCTTGATTACTCCAGCAAACAAGGGGCAGCCTCTAGTTCACACTGCCCAAACAGTAGCTCAGTCATTGTGAAGAAAGCACAAGTCAGTATTTTATGGGAAACCAAACACACTAACCACTGCTTATATTTTTAATTTTTTAAAAAGATTTTATTTATTTATTTGAGAGAGAGCGAGAGAGAGCGTGCTAAGCAAAAGCAGGGGGAGTGGCAGGCAGAGGGAGGGAGAAGCAAGACTCCCCACTGAGCAGGGAGCCTGCCAGTGGGGCTTGATCCCTGGATCTGGGATTACCACCCAGCTGAAATAACCACTGCTTATAAACGACGCTGAGCAGTCTTGAGATTCGCTTGGGGAGGAGTTAACATGCCACTTTATACCTTGGACAGTTAGCACCCACAGTAAGGTATCAAGAGAGATGTAGAAAAGTCCAAAATTCTGTCCTGCCCCCACCATAGCAGACATTCTCTAAATTGCTCTCATACTTTGTCTAATAAGTTCTCCTAAGAGGGTCTACCCCTGTAATTCATGGGGGAGGGGCTAGAGAGGCTATACAAATATCCTCAATTTAAAATACATTAAAAGTTAGATAACATTTACATATATTTCTAAAGTAACTGTTCATGGTTTGCCCTAATGGAAAACATGAAATTAAACATTGCCTTCTAGCACCCCCTACTGGTGACAGGGTTGAAATACTGTAACAAGATGAATTTTTACATGACCATTTCCCTGTAGGGTTTAAATAGTCCAGTTTAGTGGTTACCACAATAAATCCTGTGGGAGGAGAGAAGGGAAGGAGGTTGGTGGGAGGGTGGCTACTCTACAGGACGAGTACGGCAACCAGTCAGATGTTTTAAGACTCTGTGCTCTGTGACCCCACACTTCACCCACTGAATCAACTTTCTGTCAAGCGTTTAACACAGGCCAGGGACGATGCTGGAGATAAGGATCTGTGGACAGCTGAGCTGAACCTTGCCCTCAAGAATCTTATGGTTAACGATTGCAATGCAAGAGACATGAACTGAATGTTAGGGGATCACAGATGGAGGAGCCTAAACTGGACTAGGAGATGTTAGAAGGCTTTCTCTAGCAATGGTGATTAAGCATAGTTTTGGAAGAGGCTGTATTAACTGGATAAATATTGGAAGGGAAACTTTAGACAAAAGGAGTAATACAAAGACATAGAGCTAAGATCATCATAACATGTTTTGGGGAAAAACGATGCTCAGTATAACTCAAGTGAAGCATCTGTGTTGAACAGTAGCAGAAAGAATAGAGAAAGGCCCTATCACAGAAGGCCTTATATACCAGGTTAAGGAGTTAGCTTTCTCCTTCCTAAAAGCCAGATGGAGCCAACAACGATTTCAAACAACCAAGGCTCAAGGTTTGATATACATGTCAGAAACACTTTCTTATGGTTTTAAGCTACAAATACTTCTCAAGTCTCTGATTAAACCTCTAGTAGGCATTAGGTATAATGTCCTAAATAGGATAATTCAGTCAAGTAACTTGAAAACAAAACTAATCTAAGACACGACTTTGAAAGCAGAAAGGAAAAGTCGCACAAGTTATGTGAAACTGCTCATACTTACCTTTTAAACTCGTCATGATAGAATTCCGACTTGCACGTGACCATCTCACTCCCCTGGATGTCCTCACGACTTCTGACTCCCCCAAACACATACAGTTCCATGGCCACTCCACAGGCCACAGCTCCAAATCTGAAAGGCCACACGGAGCATATTAGCTGCTGGATTTATAACTCACAGCCTGATTCCCAAACTCCTCTTACGCTGGTTTTAACGCTGCAACATTCAGGGTTTCATGAATATGTGGGTCTGCCTTTTTAGGAGATGGACTATTCATTTACTTTTATAGAAACCAAATACCAAGTCAAGTGAAAAGTTTATTTGAATGAAAGAGGGCACCTACAAAGTCCACATCCACATTCTTGTACCTTCTCTCCTTTAGCGGACAGATAGCAGTCCACTGCTGGGTCCTTGGGTCATAACATTCCACAGATTCGAAGAGCTTTCCATATGATCCTCCACCCATGGCATAGATTTTCTTTTTCATAGCTGCATAGCAGCCGATCTGGAAGAAGAAAGTAAGAAGCAGGGAGGCAACACTTAATTATTCATATTAGACAAATACTAACTCTAGTCTGGAGAGCACCGTAGAGTGTCTGGGAAAGGATTCGATTTCTAATAGTAAATCTATGGTGCTTTCCAATATTACAAACACAGGATTTTAAAAACAAGAAGAGGAGGTAATACATGTACTGTTCGTTAACTCCATCTGACACAAATGCATTCAGTGACATATGTAAATGTCCCTATTTTTTTTTTTATGTCCCTAATTTTTAAGGACTTCTCTAGTCTCTCCATTCTTTCACCACTATTTGCAGATTCCAATATTTAGATTCTGTTGAGCAACATGTCACTCAATTCCTGCATCAACTGAGTTGAGAGGGAGAGCAGGAACACAGTAGCCGAAGTGTAAATCCCCACAGGACTGGACGAAGTTTCCTTGTGAAGAAGAGCCCCTCCCTCCCACACCAGAGAATGAGAGTAAGACAGATCACTCTCTAAACAGCTAACGGGAGCCATGTCTTCACTCTACTCCTGGTGCAATGGCCATGTTTACCTGTAGACTGTTTTCTCCTCAGGCCTGCATGATGATTAAGAAAATAGGTTTGGAAGACCTGGCTGCTTCCCAAGTGAGGGTGTTCACAAAGCATTTGTCAAGCACAGGCGTGTGGCAGAGAACTTACCATCAGGATAAGCTCTCACACACACTCCATCTCCTATCATGGTGTACAGCTGATGATAATGAAGGCAAGCCACTGACAGGGACAGAAGTCATGAGTTCTTTTAACACTATCGATCGTACTAAAAGGCTAATGTGGGAAAGGAAGAAATGCTAATTTCAAAGCCCAATTTGTAATTACAAGATATGGTTCTCACCTTTCTAACCATGGTCAAATCAGGTTGCTTTGTCCAGGTTTTGGAATAAATGTCATAACACTCCATGGAAATTAGCTCTTTTTCACCATCCTCTCCTCCTAAAATGTACAGCATGCCATCTATCTCCACAATTCCAAAATTATGTCGTGGCTGAAAAGACATCAAAGATCTCTGTATACAAAAGGCCAACTCCCAGACTAAAAGCAGATATCTATCTATCTATCTATCTATCTATCTATCTATCTATTTATTTATTTTAGATATCCATGCATTTAGTAACAACGACAGGTATTCCAGAGTTCCAACAAAGAGGTGCCATGCTCAAAACCATCTCTCTCTGGTATCTGTGATTGCCCTAGCGGCTCACCCTTCTGCCATAAGAGACAGAACCCAACTCAGGTGTGTTTTTTTTTTTTTTTTTTTTTTTTTTATTTATTTATGATAGTCACAGAGAGAGAGAGAGAGAGGCAGAGACACAGGCAGAGGGAGAAGCAGGCTCCAGGCACCAGGAGCCCGACGTGGGATTCGATCCCGGGTCTCCAGGATCGCGCCCTGGGCCAAAGGCAGGCGCCAAACTGCTGCGCCACCCAGGGATCCCCTTTTTTTTTTTTTTTTTTCAGGTGTGTTTTGGAACAAGGGAATCACCTACACGATAAATTCACTGGTGGAATTATAATTTTCTACTTACAACAGCTCAGAACAATAGGAACAACTATTACCTTCTGGTTCAATAAAACTATCTGCGTTTAGCAGTGGGCTGTAGTTGAGTGTTTCCCAGCTAGTGTGTGAAAGGAGGAACCACAGCTCAGGCACTGCCTGAGGCTGGGAGAGGCATGGGGAGGCGGGCCAGGCTCCTGCTACAGCTATCTAGAATGACGGAAGCCTGAGGGGTCATTTGTTAATGAATATTTGCTTAGAGTCCTTCCCCTTGGTGCCCAGAGCTATTTTCGTGCTGAGAGCAGAGTCCTCAGCGGACAGACAAAATCCCCCGCCATCAAGGAGTTTATGTGAACAATTAAAAAATACCCAGTATGTGAAAGGTGCCATGTGACGTTAAGAGAAAGAAAGTGGGCAGAGATGGGAGAGCACTGAGGGGCGGGAGGGAAAGCCTACCTGGGAAGTGCCCCATGCACACACACCAACAGAAGGAGGGAGGGAGCTACGATGGTGTCTGGCAAAGGTCCCAAAGCAAGTGTGTGTGTAGGTTTGAGGAACCATAGGAGGTCTGATGGAGCAAAGGCAGGCACAGAGAGGAGAGCTAAGGCAGTGGGTACAAGCATGGTGGGCAGGGGCCTGTGGCAGGGCCTACACTTCTTTCCTTACATGAACACAGACACAAAACAAAAGTGCAAAAGGAAAGATACACTACCAAACTAATGAAAAAGAACGTCTTACCTCATTCATTGGTGGCAATGCCGTCCATGTATTTGCATCCGGGTCATATTTTTCTCCTGAGCTCAGGGTCTGCTTATTTTCATCTTGGCCCCCAAATACGAACAAGAATCCCTCTGCAAAAATAGAACAAGACACAGGAAAGATGAAACTTTCTTCAATTTCCATCTCCTGCTGAATATAAATGCCACAGCTGTAGGGAGTTATGTGGAGGCAACTACTCTAATGATAAGAGTGGATTTGAGGTCTTCATCACAATTCATTTGATCCTTGGTGAGAGAGGCTAATTCACGTTTGTGAGTCACTCTGGCCATTTTATATCACTCCACATCTGAGTGGATTCCTACTACCCTACAGTGTACAACCAAGATTGGCACTACCCACACAGACACCAAGCAGCTCCATCTATTTCTATTCTCCCTGTGATTCTCAAACAACTTCTGATCCACAGCCCACATCTGTTCATTCAAGACCCAGGAGTGCTCAGATCCAGGGCACCTGTATGTGCTTCAAATTCAAAACAGGATCTAAGAGTCACTGTTGCACTTCTTATTTTAGGTCATGGTGGATTAGGTAGGTTATTTGTACCAACTCTTGTGCAAAACAGCTAAACTGTAGGACAAAACATTTTGAAATAAAATAATCTTAAAAGAGAAGAAGCCAACAGGGCAATATGATAAAGCTGAAAGGAAAAGAGTGAGCCGGAGAGGTTACCACCCATGAAAACCATTTTGCTCTAAGTACATTTGCCAATCTGGGAGATTTCCAACCTTTCTTATAATTTCCAACCTTCCCACCTTTTGAGGGCATGAGAGGGACAAAAATCAAAACCCTAGGCCCACAGGAAGTGTGACTTCTGGTAGCAGAGCCTCTCCAAAGTTCAACAGGAACCAGAACACCTAGATTTAAGTCTCCTTCCTTGTCGAGGAGACCCTCAAGGTTTGAATTTAATTTACAGTAATTCAATTCCAAATTTTCAGTGTTTATAGGCAACTGGAAGAAACAAATATAAAACCTGTGTGGAAGAAAGTATTTTTATCTAATCTTTAGATTTTAATATTCTAAGATTTTAAAGTATCAAATTATTCATACAAATAATTTTTAATAAAATGATCAATACCCAGCCAAAGATATTAGGACACAGAAACTAGACTCTATGAAGAACTGGCAACAGCAGACAATAGGAAGCAGTCTTGCATCGACTTCAAATTTCAAACACTGGACTAACCAAAGAGATGATAAAATAACAATGCTTACTATGTTTACTGAAAGAAAAAATTTTTTTAAAGATTTTATTTATTTGAGTGAGAGATAGAGAGAGAGAGAGAGAGACAGAGATATGGAGAGAGAGCATGAGTGGGGAGGAGGGACAAAGGCAAAAGGAGAAGCAGATTCATAACTGAGCAGGGAGCCCAATGTGGTGCTCAATCCCTGGACTGTGGGATCATGACCTGAGCTGAAGACAGATACTTAACTGAACTGAGCCACCCAGGTGCCCCCTGAAAGACAAATTTTTAGAGAAATCTTGGAAAAAGGAACTACAGAAGTGCCGCAGGAGATCTGAAAAAGATTTAAAGAGAATCTCTAGGAATAAAAAAAGAAAAAAACATAAAATTAAAAAAATTCAATAGATGGGTTTAATGGCAGATCTGTCACAAAGAGAATTCATTAAATGGAGGGTAAATCCATCCAAAAAAAGAAACCATCAAGAAGGCAAAACATGGAGAGGCAAAAACATGGAAAACAAAACAAAATGAAGGCAGGAGGAGAGAGGACAACAGAGCAGAGGCAATATCTGAAGATGTAAAAATGAGTAAGAATTTTCCAGATTTGAGGAAAGGCCAAGCCAGAGTCAAGATGCCCTACAATTCTGTATCTAGCACAGGTATCCTTTAAGAATGAAGGCAAAACAATGACATTGTTAAAGAAATCAAAGTGTTTGCTACCAATAGACCCAGAATAAAGGAAATTCAAAAACATAGACCTCAGAGAGAAGGAAAATAATAGAAAGTCTGAGGAATAAGAAGGAAAAACAAAGAAACTGGTGAATGTGTGGGTAAATCTAAACACTCTATAGATATATACATATTCAAAACACAGATGAATAAAACATGTTCATATGCAGATACTTATTCATAAATAGTCATACATTTTAATGCTGCAAGCCTGTGAAACATGAAAAAGAGTAGAAATGCACTTAGGCTTTTGTAACTTAAGAATACAGGCTATGGTATCTACTATGACTTTCAAAGGAATACAAAGGATATAACTTCTAACCTGTAAGAGAGAGAACAAAGTGAATAACCAAAAAAAAAAAAAAAAGTCCATCAATTGGAAAAAAAGGCAGGAAAGCAAGAAACACAGTACAGGCAGGATAAGTAGGAACCACTAGGTCATGTCACAGTTTCAACTCACTACAATTGGACACAACCCCATCCTCACTGTTCAATGTTTTTAAAGTACCAACTCCTGTAGGAAATCTTGGAAAATCTGTGACACAGGAACCATTGTGGTAGGAGTGTGCGTGTGGAAATTATGAATAAATGCACATATTATGGAAATATAAAATGTAAGAAAGCTAATTCTGAGAAGAGAGAACAAGGAAATCAGACTCACATTCTGTTGGCTACACAACTGCATCCCGTTTATTACTGACAATAACTTTAACAATCTTGGAACCAATAAAATGATTCCATTTCTGTACTACAGTATAGCTTCAGCCATTTCTATAATATGGAATGGTATGGTATAGCTTTCAAAATCTTTAAAATAACATTAGTGGGAAAGCAGAGACTATAAAATATAAAGGATTCCAGGAAGACTATTGATAATAGTTGGAAGACTACTGAGAATAATTAGAGTTTAGTGAAATAGCACTTGTGGGTGAACCCAAAACAAGACAGCAAGGTGAAGAGAAAGGCAGCAGTCAGAAGGCAGCAAGTACAACCTTTTCTATCACCTTCTTGAGTGAGAGCTTTGGCTGATGTGGAGCTGTTTCCTACTTGCGAAGGTCAAGAGAAACAACTTTCTGTAGTAAAATAACCTGAAGAAATTGCTAATGTAAGTAGTATTTTCTAAAGTCTCACATGAAATGTCTGCTTTTACATAACGCTTCTATTTTTCATACAGTTACTTTAAATTGCACGAATTTCAAAAACGGGATTATCAAGGCTCAAAGGAATTCTGTGTTCTAGGTGTGGCCATACAGCTAACAGGTCGTAAGAGTCACTGAATACTGTTCTATCAGTTAAGTCATCAAGTAAAATGCTCCTGTACTAAAGTCTTAAAAATAGCTACATATTAAAGATTCAGGAACAATAAAGACCGGCAGAAGACATTCTTCTCCTCACAAAGTCCTGAAAGCTAGAGCCACACAGAAGATGTCATCATAGAGATAATATTATTTCTTAAAATTAAAATCAAATCTCTAAAAAGGTTTCGAGTCATTCTGTACAACCCTAAAATTACATATTACTCGATCTTGTGTTTAAGTAAAATTGACCACAGAATGGTACCTGCTGAGAGAACTCCGTGGTTAATTCTTGGCATGCTTAAAGGGGCCAGTTCAATCCAAAGCTGCCTATTAGGGTCATAAAGAGGGCACATACATCGCATCGCTGCTGTTGGTTTCCGTGAACTAAGGAAATAAATAATTGATTAGCAGTTAATGTGTTTTATATAGTTTTGCTCATAATAACTATGACTAGTTTTACTGCTCTAAAAATGTTTAAAACATTTTAAAAAAAATCTATTGCTATTATGCTTAGATACCAAAAAATACCACGAATTCCTGTTTACACGGAAATAGCTCTTCCCTTTTATGACTTTTGAAACGATTCACATCCATACTTACACTCTTTCTTCTCCACCAACAGTCACAATGCACTCAGAGTAGCCCCGGGGCTTGAAGTTTGCCAGCATGGCCTCCCCTTGCTGTGGCTGGCTCAGTGGTATGTTGTTGCACTCTCTGACAATTTCTCGTACTAATGGTTCATTGAGCATCTGTTCCCGTAAGTAGCTGGAATCTAACCCTGAAACCCAGAGTGCTGACATCACGTCCTTCATGTGGACCTGCACAAGAGGGTTGGAAGGATGGGAGAAAAAAATGTAGGACATAGCACACAGTTCTTAGAACATACATTTTCTGACTCATGGAAAGCTAAAATTGTTAACAGATTATCAGCAGGCAAGTCACAAATGCCAGTACTGCTTGAATATGCCTTACTGGCCCTTTCTACATCCCCATAGCCTCGATAAATACAAATTTAACTTAAAAAATAATCAGATTTATATTTGATGTATCATGGAAAAGCTTCAAGCAGCTTTCTTTACACCCTAAAGGGTCACCTTAGCAATAGGAAACCTTGGAACTCGGCTGCAGTGGCCTTATTTCACATAGCTGGATGTGCTGGGCGTTAAATCACATTCATGGGGACATTATATGTAGTAATAGCTATGTAGAACAGATAATCAAAATGGATCAACATTAACATTACAAGAAAAATACAGAAAAGCCAAAGTTCAGAAGAATCCTGAGTACTATGTATTTCTTCAAATATTATTGTTAAAAAATATCTAACACATATAATATGAATTATGTACCTTTCATGATCAGTCATTAAATTTGAAATAATGGAATACAACATACTACATACATGAGGTCAAAGTCCTTAGGGACTAGCTTTTCTTGGTTTTGGAATGGTTATTTTAAGGTATACTATTCCATATCCTGAGTGGCAAAAGCCAAGAGGTCTTAAGGCATGAAGTTCAGATTAATCAAAGGGTGAAGAACTACCTCTTGTTTCCCTGGCAACCTCATCCCTAGAAGAAAGGAAGAGACAGCTAGTGACCGTGGTCTCTATGAACAGCAGTGAATCCAGAACTCTCTTATCCTCTTTCCTTATCTACCCAATGAACGTGGAAAACCAATGCTAGCTGTGCTAACTATGCCAAGACTACTATCATATGGGAGTGTGTATTTCTATATCATTACAGATCTAACAGTTTCCATCTCTATTACAGTAGCTCATAGTTCCTAAATAGGCTGATAGAATTTTAACAGTTACAAGATATTCACTAAAACCTACATCAACAGCTGCTGAGAATGATTAACAATGCAATTATACATTTTAAAACTACTCTAAAACCTTCTTATTTTGAATATAGTAGTTGAAGCTGGTGTCTATAAATACCAGACTTAAAGGTCTGTGATTTTGCCCCCTCCCACACTGTAGTAATAGTTTAGCTCTAAAGCCTGATAATTCTGAGACCCTTCCTTCCCAGTTGTTGCTCCCACAACCTTCCCATCTGGAAATTGCATTGCCACATTACAGAGTGATCTCCTGCTTTGTGCTGAGTGGTATCAATCACTCCCGGGAGAGCCCATACCACAGAGGTTTCTGAGGTCCACTCCCCTCACTCCTCTGCCAGAGCGGTGTGTGCCCCCTCTCACTCTGCTGCCTATATCAGAGTTCCTGCATGGGTCACCAGTAATGATACAGGGATGGATGCTGAACAAGACAGTGGGGACAATGAATTTCTATAATCCACACCTCAAGCTTGAAATTAATTTTCCCACTAAAGGCAATGCACAAACAATATTATGTTCCTTACAAGTATTAATATTTTTATTGCTATGAGTTACATGAGCTTTTATAGTCTGGTCTGAAAAAAACAACCACTTCAATGATACTATGCAAAGATGTACCACAGACATCTTTTATTTTCTTAAGAGATTTTATTATTTGACAGAGAGAGAGAGAGAAAGAGACATCACGTAGGGGGAGGGGCAGAGAGAGGAGAGAGAGAGAATCCCAAGTCGGGAGGGTGGGGCCTGATGCAGGGCTTGATCTCATGACCCTGAGATCATGACCTGGGCCAAAATCAAGAGTTGGAGGCCAGTCGACTGAGCCAGCCAGGTGCCCCCAGACATCTTTTAGATCACAACTTTGTAAGCCTTTCAAGTTGAAGGGGAGAGACAGAACATCTATACTTTGGACTAAATAAATGAAGGAATGAATGGAATAAGTAAGTAAAAAGGCAAAGTCAGACCATGTTATAAACCACAGGTACCTTTCTTAGTTCTGTATCATGTGCTATCCATCGAATTACTGCTTCAAACACATATCTTTCGTTGCCAACATTTAACTTCTCGAGAGAAATCACTTCTTTAAGTTTCTGAGGACTGAGTTCTAAGAATTCTTCTGTGCTGCTGACATCTCGGAAATGAGTCTCCAGGTATTCTGTGGCAAGGTAATGGACATGGTGCAGGCAGTAGTGGAGTGCAAAGTCGCGGATGCCAATGCAGTTCTCAGCGGCAATGCAGCCTTCCAAAAACTCACAGCACAGAGTTTTAAGATCCGTCAGCAGGAGCAAGTCTGCTGCCTGTACAACATCTTGGATTGTATCTTCATTCAGCCGGATCTGCAGGAGTATCACAAATACTTTACATTTCAATATATGTATTAAAGCCCAAACTGCTAACCTATTAGGTGGAACTACATGAAAGTTCCACTTTTGTAGGTCAAAGATGATCAAATATTGGCAATTTCACACAGTCCAACCTAGGTCATCTTTTTCAAAAGGAGTTTGAGGGCACCGGTGAATCTTCAAACCTTGTGAACAGAATATGGCCGGTTGAGTTTTCCCAGCACTTTCCTTGCTTTACCAACATTAACTATCATGAACCCTTCCTGGGTACACTGTCCATATTGTTTACTTCTAGGCCTTAGTGCCTGAAATGCTTATTAGGAGGTGGACAGTTCTCCTTTCTGTGGTAAACTAAAGGGAGTTCTTTAAATACTAGCACTGGAACTGTGGCAAATCTTGCCTCTAGATATATACCACGTTCCATTTTTTGCCAGATGGCCTGCCAGACACACCACATCAGCCCCTTGGAGAAGGGAGGGCCATGCTGCCCAAGGACCTCATTCCAAATGCCAAACTGCATTCAGTGCAACACGTACACTCTGGTCTCAAATCTACTTTCTGGAAGGAACTCCTAAGGTAAGATTTCTTGTTTATCGTTATGAACTTCACTTTTCCTTAATCTTCTAATGCTTCTTCATCCACCCACTTCAGTTTTTGCAGGCAACACTAAGGCAATTTAAAGAAACAAGCCTCTAGAATATTACCACAATCACAATGGTCAGACTCTTCTTTCCCAAAGAATGGGCAGTTGTCCTACACTTGAAAATGTGAAGGAGAGGTTCCAGGGTACAGTACAGCAAGAAACATTTTGCCACATTTTATATATTGTGTACCGCAGATATAGAAAAAAATGTATGACTGCCAATCACCTTATAAACTGAGCAACAAAACTGTGGAAAGAAGTGTGTCGAGTAAGTCACAAGTAAGAAAAAATTTCTTGTTTACTTGACATATTAAATTCAGCCACAAAACAGTGATAGCTGTACACCAGTCAGGTACAGGCATGTGAGAAAATCACTACATTCCATCCTGATAAAACTAAACTGCCAGATAAGGAGTTTGTTATAATTTATGTTGCAACTACGGTTTTAAACCATAATTAATTTTTTTGTTTATTTTTTTCTTAAACCATAATTAATTTAAATTGGGAACAAAACACAGAAGTCAACCTGTAAATAAGGTTTCAAGATTCAAATCCAAGCCTGAACAGGTATATGCAATTACTGGCTTACGAGTTGTTATAGCTGCTGCTGAACTGATTTTAAAAGTTAGATAAGAGGATTGGTCCTCAGTCTAGTTTCCTGATGCTTCTGAGTATCTTCAGTATTTTAAGGACTGTCCCAAAATTAATCTAAATGCATTCATTTTTAACAATCATACATATAACCTTACATGCACCACCCACCACCTAGTGTTCAGAGAAAAGGAAGGAATAGTGTCATGAAATTAACCCAAAAGCTTCAAAAAGAATGACAATCACCAAAGTTGACTGAATGAATGTATCCAGAGAAGGCAAGCAGTACATTTAGGATACTTAGGAAACACGTAGGATGAGGCTCTCACAAATGAGAAAGGTAAAGTAAGATGAGGAAGGAATAAGGGAGAGAACAGGAAAGAAGCTCTCAAAAAGAGTAAAGATAAAATGCATTCTCACATCACCACACGTAAGATACACTAACCTCTTCCTGTTAAAAAGCTAGTTCTGGTTCAACCTAAGATTATTCTTAAGAGCCCTCATGTTATACTTTAAATCATAAAATCAGGGGTTGGGGGCTTGAGGATGGCAAAGAAAAAGAAAGTCTCATTATTTATAACCTTCTTCCCTGGGTTTCATTAAATCCCCAGCAAAATAGGTGGGCACAGAGAGTAAAGGGACATCAGCAAGAATGGGATGCAACCGGGATATTGGTCCTACTGAAGCAACAGTACCCAGGCATCACAAATACAATGCAGGTGCCTGTCATATGCGAGAATCTCAAACTCTTTTTTTTTTTTTTCTATAAAACAATTCCCTCTGCCCAAGGAAGCTCCCCTTTCCAAGCTATGGGGTACAGAGCAAGATGGGAATTAAGGTTTAGAGACAGCTATGAAAGGTGATCCCAGTTCCTTTCTATCTCATGATGGAAGGTGGAGCTTGGAATGATAAATACAAAAACTGGGACTGGTTAAGATTTTACTCAGTCAGCTTTTCTTTTAAGAGCAGAGCCCTGGAAGAACAGTTGGGTGCCATTCCCAGCAGGAGATATACATCACGCAGACAATGACAGATGAAGAGGACGGTGTTGCTGGATCATAGAATGGATGAAGGAGACCCTCACCCTGAGCTTGAGAGGCCTCTACTTCGTCTTCCTCCCTGTGTGTCTCATCATACCTGCCCACTGAAGATGTAATCCAGGATCTCTCTCATAACCATTACCGATATCCCTTCAAGTTCAATCTTATATGTTGATCCATCATCTTTTGGAGGATTATAGTTTAATTTTGTCCTAAGAAAGGGAAAAAAATGTAAAATTTCTATGAAAGAACAGAAATAGCTATAAATATTTATGCACTAAAACTCAGCATAAGGTAGATATTTATCAGCATATAAACCCGGCCTAGGAAATGTAGTTAGTTTATATATTTTATAACTTCTGACTACAAAACATTTGTTCTAGGATTCAGAATACTACTTCTTAAAAAACAAAACAGACAACCATAGAACTAAGAGCCACCTAAGCAAGGATCTCTACTTCACCTTGGGAGTCTAGCTCTGTTAGGCTTTTTTTTTTAAATTATTTCATTATCTATTTTCAGTAATGTAACAAGGACCCCACGAACCTCCCACCCAAAACAAAAGCTAGGAAGTTGACAAAGAACCTGCTTCTACCCAAACATACCCTCTCACTATTCATCTCTCTGCTTTTCCCCATCTGAAGTAATTATCATCCTAAATCCTATTTGATTTTCCTTTGCTTCTTGATATTACTGTACCCACGAAACCACTCTCCTTGTGGTTGTGTGCACTGCCCTGTCATACAAGTGTCAAACATCTCTTCGTGTCTACAGTCACATGTGTTTCCTCTTCTGTGAAACACATGCTAAGTTCAAATCTCTTTTTCATTTTTTAAAATTGAGTTATTCATATGGAGGTGTATGAGTTCTTTATCATATTCTTGGTATTAAATCTTTGGCAGACTTGGCACATTTGTTTAAGGCATGAGTAATTTGAAGAATGATTTTTCATGGTGAATGTTTTTTGTGTCTTGTTTAAGAATTGGTCTTACCCAAGATCTGAAAGATGTTTGTAAATTAGCACTGACTAAAGCTAATACACAATCTAAATTGCACTTAAGAACCCCCCCACCCCCGACGCCCTCAAGGTTGAGAATTGGTCAAATCAGGCAGCTGTGGAAGGAGGGTGAGAGATGAGCCAAAAAGACACAGGTTGACCAGTGGTAGTAAGGAGCTGAATTCCCAGGTCCTGCCTCCACATATATACGTGACTCCCTGTAAGGCCCTCCCCACCTAGCTCTAGTGCAAGATAACGGATTGACATCCTGAAGAGTTACAAACAGAGGGTAGGCCACAGGAGGATAATCAGGCACATTCAAGGATGGGTGTATGGTACCAAAAACAGAGCAAATATAGTGTTTACACACTGGATGCTGAGACCATCAATTTTCCCCCCTCAATTCTGCTCTTCTTACATGTTGAAAGCCAGACCTATATTCTCCAGGCAAGAAACTGGAAGACTCTTTGGAGGATGTAATCAGCCCTAAAGGGAAAGATCTAAAGTTATGGATATAGGGCTGCCCCAAGAACACAGGACTTCAAACTTCTGAAGGAAAATTCTTTCCAACCTAGATTTTTTAAAAAAACATTTTATTTATTTATTCACGAGAGACACACAGTAGAGGCAGAGACACAGGCAGAGGGAAGAGAAACAGGCTCCATGCAGGGAGCCCGATGCAGGACTCGATCCTGGGTCTCCAGGATCATGCCCTGAACCAAAGGCAGACACTCAACCACTGAGCCACCCAGGTGTCCCTCCAACCTACATTTTTATAACCAGCCAAACTACCAATCAAATGTTAGGATCCAACAGATATTTTCAGCCATACATGGTCTCAAAACAAACAATCTTCCATGCAACCTTTCTCAATGTGCTGCTACAAAATGTGCCCCCCCAAAACAAAGGTGTACATCAAGAAAGAGGAAGATTTCAGGAATGAAAAGACACGTTCCAACATAGGAAAGAAGTGAAGTCAATGCAGGGAAGGGTGCAGAATGGGCCTAGGACAGCAGCTATCTACAAGCAGAAGAAAGCCAGTCCATCCTGCTGCCAGTAAGGGCCTTGGGAGACTCCAAAGATGAAATTGATGGGATAATGTATCTGGAGGTAGGAAGAAGATACTTAGACAACCTTGTTTCTTTCCTTATTTCATGTCTGCTATTCCTGCCTCTACAGTTCCTATCGAACTAAATAGTTTTACTCGAAAGATACTTCATTTCTGCTTGCTGCACTCCAGGGTTTATCTATATGCTTGACACTTTTAATAAGTGAAGAAAAAAATTTTTTATCAATTCCCGACCAAGAGAGAAAAATCATGTAAGTGCTAAGACTAAGACCAAGTCTGAAATGCACTGTGGTCTTTCTGGCAGCACACATGGTATTTTTCACTTAGGATGTCATAACTATTTATATTTTTCAATCACTGATTCTTCCTTTTTACATGCTCTGTGAAAATGATCTGAGCCTCTTAAATAATTTTCTTTTGTCAACTGGTATGATGTTAAGCTTTTCAGTAGGGAGTGCTGGAAAGACAGTGCTTCTTGGTTCTGGTCTAGCAACTTGGAAGGCTCCTATAAGGCAGCCAATCTTTCCAGCATGAAGCTCCTACAGTGCTCCGCCACCAGCAGCCCGTTGCAGTTTCCCCTGGAATTCCCTCAGGCAGTTTTGACACTTCTTATGAACAGTTTTCCCAGGCACCCGAGGGGACAGACTTCTGGCAAGTTCCAGCTGTGCCATTTCCCTGCCATGCAGGGAGTGTGGCTGTGCCCTGTCTAAAACATCTGGAGCTCAGCCCACGGTGGTGGCTGCTTCTTCTATGGGTTATTCCTGTATTTTTAAGTTTTCCTTTCTTCTTACTAGCTGATCTCTCATTACTCCAAATCTCTTGTTGTAGTTTATAATTCTTTATATTAAGCTTTCTTTGCTGAAGTTACTGCGTGGACTTTTTTCTCCAGACAAGACCCAGACTGAGAAAGTGGCTAACTATTTTAAGGCTGTAACTCCAGAACATATTCAGGTGGAAGAGCCTCAACCTAGAACTGGAGCTGTTCTTGTTTTAAAGTAATCCATGTTCACACAAGAGCTGGCTGTGCCTGCCTGTGCGTGTTGTGGATGGTGGAAGGAGGAGGAGCCTTCTAGACTAGGGGCAGAGCTACAAGTAGACCTTTCCTTGCTGTCTGTCTGTCCGTCCCTTTTCAGTTTTCAACCATGTGACTGGCTCACTGCCATTTTTTTGGAAGTTGACTATACTGTCATATGTTTTTATAATTAAGAGTAAAGTTTTCTCTCTCAGTGAGAGATGGCTAAGAGGACAGAAAAAAGATGCCTGTATATAAGTATGGACCATTTCAGACTTCTCTAAAACCAGACCTTTTTCAAAGCCCATGAAAAATCAATCACTGTACCATCAAGTCTCTAAACATCTGAAGCCTAAATTATAAAACCTAAAAGTACAGTTTAAATTCAGATCCCTACACCTGCCCCCAAACTTTTCCCTCTTCTTATCCTGGTTCTGATCTTTCCTGGTACCATCTGTGCACACTCCATTCCTACCCATCTTGTAAAGAATGGCTTACATGCCAGTTCCACACAAAGTTATTCTTTATCGCTCCACCCTGTCACAGGCTGCACCTCCACCCTTACCTCCATGTAGGTAAAAATAATTTCTCTGCTACAGATTTCCCAAACACTTTATATTATGGGTTTGTCAAATTCTGTTTTTATTGTGGCATTTAAGTATATATCCCATTTCCTAACTCCCTTATTTAACTGTTAAGTTCCTTGAGGCCAGAGTCCTCTTTATCATGGTAACCCTACAGTGTAGCCCAGTGGCTCACAGAGAATAGATGTTCAACACTTATTTGTAAAATAAGCATTTGAATTGATAGTGGTCTTTAAATATCTCAAGCACTGTCACATGGTTTCTTTCCTGCATGACCTCAGGTACAGTGAAACAGAACCAGAAGCAGCAGGAGGAACTTTTATAGTCTCACATGTCCAATGCTGAAAGGACGAAAGCATGGGCTTTCTCAAACTCCAATGTTCATAGGGATCATCTAGGGCTCTTGACTCAGTCTCAGTGTGGCCTGTGTTTCTGCATGTGTAACAAAGTCTCAGGCAGCACAGAGGCTGCTGGTCTCCAGACCCCTCGGAGTAGCAAGGGGTTAATTGATGCTTCCCAAATCACCCATGATATGTTTGGTACTTTAATCCATCCCACATGAGTATTTTTTAAAACGTAGTAAAAATATAATGGGGATATAATGTACCAGATGGTGACTACAGTTAATAATATTGTACTGTGTATTTAAAAGCTGCGAAGAGAGTACATCTTACAAATTCTCATCACAAGAGAAGAAGTTTTATAACTATGTCAGATGACAGGTTAACTAGACTAACTGTGGTGATTGTTTTGTAATGTAAACAAATACAGAATCATTATGTTGTATACCTGAAGCTAATACAATGTTATGTCAATTATACCTCAATTAAAAAATGGATTATTAGAAAAATGAAATAAAAAAGACACATGAAATGCAGGCCCTGATTGTTTTATCATCTCATTCAATAAGCATAAAATTACTTTGTCAAATTGCTACAAGTGTCTAAACTCTTAACTGCCACACATACACTTATATTGTGGCAGATTGCTATCCAACCATCAGCAGTGCGCAGGTGATGTCCCAGTAGGCTGGATGACCAGACCACCCATCTGTCAAGAATACAGTGAAAGCTGATTGAGTCCCTTCCAATCCTAGTTGGTAAGAGTCACGTCACTCAAATTTATTTTGAAACAGTCTTGCTTTAGAGCCTACCATCATTCTGTTACCTCCCATTTCTCTTATTCTACCATTTCTTGGAGACCTGCCATCCTTTCCCAACTCAGTAACCTCCACTGTGTCTTATTCTCCCTCCTTTTGTCTTCACTTTTTTTTCTGATTCCCCAGCTAAGTCTCTTGGTCCTTTTAGCTTTTGTAGCATTCTGTCTTTCATTTCTTTCCTTCAGGAAATAACTTAATTTGCCCAAGATCCACCAATGAACTGTCCTCACTCTCGAGCCCAACACATTTTCTCCATAGCTTTCCCCTTTATATCTGGAATTTTCTCATCTTGCACATCATTTTTCCTTCCTTTGCTAGAGAATTCAGTGAGCTGGACTAAATGAGTTAAATTAAAAAGAAAGAAAAAGCAAGCAAGCAAGCAAGCAAGCTAACCCAAAGTGTTAATAACTGACAGCTCTGTTTTGAAAGTTAACCCGTAAAAAAAACAGGAGGTAAATCAACCGTTCCTTTCTGTGTTCATCTTTCCCCTAGGAAGCTATAGGGTCATATGTAAATTTACTGGAAGTCACAGTATCCTTGTTTTTATTATCATGTGACGTCAACTTATAAACTCTCTCTTGGAAAATGCAGTAGTCTTAAAATACCATTTTGAGAATTTTATCATACGCTGAAAAAACTAGAAATAATTGAGAGTATTATAAAATTGAGCCTCAGGTGTTCAGATATAAATATCCATGCCAGTTGCATTCTTCCCCAGTTTTGTTTCTAGGGCAAGACATTTCCCCTCTGTGCCCATTTTCTCATTTGTAAAAAGAAGAGGTTAGATAAGGTGATTTGAGAACTCTCTCACCCCTAAACATTTTTGGACAAAACTGCTGAAACAGACCAATGAGTTAGCACAGAGACTTGACTCTAGAGGCGTCCTGTGGAGTCCTAGAGGGTGAAGTCCCGCCAACTTAATCAGTGATCTAGGATTTATAACACAACTTCTGTGGAATATGCAGTGCAAGTTTATTTTTCTTCCAATCACCTATCCTCTGGGCAAGCATTTATTTTCTGTCCTATTAAAGTTGAACAGATGTGAAACAAAATCAATTTTTCTTATTCTTGGCAACACTGAAAGAGATTTTGTAAAACAACAACAACATGTTGTTGGCCAGTAGCTAATAAAGAAGCTGGTATTACTCAAAATTTTACATCCCTGAAAGAGGCCTACAACTTTTAAATGAGTATAACAGAGCCCAAGTAAACTGCTGGGTTATAAATAGTTCTTTTCTCACTGGCTTCCAATTGCTGAGAAAATTCAATGTGTCAAATTGCTCAGGTAGCCAGGACTGATTCTACTCTTCCAAGAACCATCTTAGACATCATTGAATGGGATCTGATGTAACACTGACAGAGAATACATTTAAGTGACTTTTTTTCCTCTCTGATGCAAAAGCTCCTCTCCAATAAAAGCAAGGAAATGTACTCAAATAGAATGCAAGAGAATGTAATGTTTAAGTCAAGATTTAGAGAAATTCTGGGGTGATTCATGGGCATTACTCATATGGTTTTAAATGATTCATGTCGCCTCAAACTATGTAGCTACTGACAGCAGGCTCTTTGAGATGTGTGCAGAGGGGCTTAGGTTCATCACTACATTTGCCCACTTAAGCCAAACTCCTATTTCATGTTCCCGGAGCAGGGGTGGGGTAGGGAAGTGGGGGTGGGGATGGGAATCTGTTTTACAGATGCTCCTCCCCTCCTCTTTCATCTTCATGAGCTCCTAAAAACTACATCAAAAATGGATAGTTGGGGCAGTGAAACTACTCTGTATGACACTGCAGTGATGGAGACCTGTCATCATACTTTTGCCTAAACTTACCTACATCATACATTTGCCTAAATTTACAGAATGTGTATGACCCATAGTGAACCCTAATGTAAGCTACAGGCTCTGGGTGACAGTGATCTGTCAGTATAGGTCCATTATCTGTAACAAATGTCCCACTCTGGTGGGGGCGCTGATTACGTGGGAGGTGACGCATCTGTGGGGCCTCGGGGTATATGCAACATCTCTGTACCTGAACTGAATGGTCAATCTTGCTGTGAATCCTCCCCAATCAGCTTAGTGAAATATAAATTTGCAAGTAATATTTCTGTCAACAGAAGGCACCATCCCATGACAAGGCCTTTTATGGCCTATTTTTTATGGGGGGAGGGGGACAGGAACCCAGCTTTCCCATGGTTCCTGCCACACAGGAATGCCACCTATGTGAAAGAGAAGCATTTACATGGGTATCTGAGACAGGAGCAGGGATCCCAGAGGAAGGCCCATGGAGCCCCCAGACTCCCCTGGGGAGATATGCACCAGGTGCCACAGACTGCTAGGTGAGTCCCCCCTCAACCCCCCCACTGGGGCCAACAAAGGCTCACGAGCCAGCCACCAAGATGCTCTTCCTACAAGACCAAAGTCAGGGAGCAATGAGGAGAGGAAACCACAGGAAAGCAGGGGTATGATTGCTGTGGACCCAGCCAGGAACTGCCACCAGCTTAACACGGCACACCTAGGGCCAGGATTACCAAGTGGGAGGTGGGTAAAGGAAAGATAATGCAGAGCTGGGACAGGGCTGCATTCCTCCTATTACGATTCTAGGAGGGGAGCCTCACTACTGGGGTGGCATGCTAATGGAGCTTCCATACTACTTCTCCTTCATTATTTCCTTCACTCTCCCTCCATTCCTTTTTCTTCACTTCCAGCCTCCAGCTCTTCTTACCTAGACGAATTAGTTTTCACTTCCTTACCATCAAAACTTTCCGCCTCACACACATCCTGCAATGATTCATAATTTGAATAGGTTTTAAGAGTACCTCCTGAACCTGGCTTCCCAGAATCTTGGGGCAAACTCTTAAGAGGAAAGCAGATCCCTGGGTACCCTCCCAGACCAAATCAGTCAGGTTCCAAGACTGTGTACTTTTAAAAAGCATTCCAGCTTATAATGACACATTCCCTCACCCCTGGAATATTACCATCGCCCTCCACCCCCCCTCATCACATGGTTTAATACTTTACTCCTAGTCTCTGCTCTAAAGAGCAGCCCAAGTACCACACTATCTAAAATGACACCTCTAGGGGCACTTGGGTGGCTCAGTGGTTGAGCATTTGCCTTTGGCTCAGGTCATGATCGCAGGGTCCTGGGATAGAGTCCTGCATCACGCTTCCTGCAGGGAGCCCGCTTTTCCCTCTGCCTATGTCTCTGCCTCTCTCTCTCTGTGTCTCTTATGAATAAATAAAAAAATCTTTAAAAAAAATAAGATGACATCTTTACTTCCTTCCCTGCTTTATTTTTCTTCATAGAATTTATCACCATCTCATAAACTACATCTATTTAATGTCCATATCCATGACAATGGGGCTTTGTCTTGTTTACCATTCTATCTCCATACCTCATGAAGAGCCTGGTACCAAACAGGCACTTGACAAATACGCATGGACTTAAGTTAGTAGCAGCATACAGCCAGGCTGGGGGAATGAAGAATTTCACCACTGCAATGCCAGTTACTGAAACAAAACAAGCACAACTGTGCAGATGGTATTACTGACCAGTTGAACAGTTGTGAGCTTTTCCACACTGCATCTCCCCGGTTCGCCCACACTGAGGGAGGTGATGCTTCCCCCAGCACCCAATCCACCTGTGCTGTATTCAGCAATTCAAGTACTGAATGTTCCCCTGCTGCAAAGCTATTTGAATGTCCATGGTGCCATTACCTGCCTTTGTGCTGAGGGCAAATGTAAACTAGACTCAGGGTGCCTGGGTGGCTCAGTTGGTTAAAAATCTGCCTTTGGCTCAGGTCATAATCTTGGAGTCCTGGGATAAAGCCCTGCATCAGGCTCCCTGGTCAGCCGGGAGTCTACTTCTTCTCCCCCTGCCCCAGCTTGTGCACGTGTGTGCGCACTCTCTCTCTCTCTCATGAACTCCCTCTCAAATAAATAAAATCTAAAAAAAAAAAAAAAAAGTAAACTGGACTTTAAGGTTGGCTGTAGGGAAGGTTTGTGGTCTGTGAATAAACCTGCCTAACTGGCCAGTACCCCATCTCTGCTTCATTGCTCTCTGTTCACCATCACTAGTGCACTGAATGGAAAAATGCAAAGATTAGGAAAAATTTCTGGAAAAGCAAGAGTTTACTGTTCAGGTATCATGCCACCAAGATGCCCCACAGTAATGAAGCTGAAGCAGAACCAGCTCACCATAGAGGATGTAGGAACAAGTCTGAAGAGGCCCTGGCCATTCCTGACAACCTCCCTGCTCCCCCACCGACCAGGCAGCACACAAGGAGTTATAAAAACATTTTCCATTTTCCTTCTGATAGCACATCATCCACTCTGAAGATGAAATACAGTGTTCCTATTTAGACCTGCTCTGAGTTACCATGTCCAATTATATCAATATCTGGAAGAAATATGAGAACAGAAAGTGTATGCCTTTGAGGCATGTGATCTGAACAAAGGAAAAATTTATCTAAAGGGAGATAATGTTTTCAGAAAGAGAACATGCAAAGTATGAACTACCTTCAGCAGGAGGACAGCTTGAGAAAACCCACAGTGTGTGCGTTTGGGGGATGGGGCAGGGGGGGGTAACACACAGCACATCACAGGGACTGTGGACATGCACACCTTTAAGTGACATCACTTACACATGCAGAGGCACATGATCTCTGAAGGGAAAGAGATGAAGTGTGACCAAACCCATAAAAACTATAGCCCTAGGCCAGTGACCTTGCTATAAGTCCCTCCACTGTTCTAGGCAGAGCATCAAGTACCAGGTACGGATTCAGAAATCAGATCTCAACTAGTTGGTGGGCCCTGATCTCGAGGGACTGATGAACCAACACTTGTAACCATGGGCTTTGGATCAGTAAAATGAAATGCCACAAGTTATTTCTACAAGTCTGAAGCCTCTAGAATTATGTCCCACAAGAAATCTCTTTCCCAGCCTGCTGAAAGCCTATTTTCTCCCCCAGGCTGTCCCCATCTTAGGACGCGGTGCTATTCTCTACCCAGCTGCATAAGCCTGAGACTCAGGAGTCTAATAACTAACAGAAGGAGTGACTGAGTTACAAAGCACAAGTGGATGCTAGAACTGGCAAAAGTTGATGAGGCATGGAATACTTTCATGATCTCAAAGTATAGCCCCATAATTTTTTTTTTAATTGGAGTTCAATTTGCCAACATATAGCCTATCACCCAGTGCTCATCCAGTCAAGTGCCCCCCTCAGTGCCCTTCACCCAGTCACCCCATCCCTCTGCCCACCTCCCCTTCCACTACCCCTTGTTTGTTTCCCAGAGTTAGGAGTCTCTCATATTCTGTCATCTTCACTGATATTTTCACTCATTTTCTCTCCTTTCCCCTTTATTCCCTTTCACTATTTCTTATATTCCTCAAATGAATGAGACCGTATAATGTTGGTCTTTCTCCAATTGACTTATTTCACTCAGCATAATACCCTCCAGTTGCATCCACATTGAAGCAAATGATGGGTATTTGTCATTTCTAATTAGCTCCATAATTCTTAATTACAAAGAGAAAAACAGTGGATTAAACCAGTGGACACCATCTTTAACCATGTGATCAACTAATGTTATCTAAAGCTGGGACAAATCAACATCATGGCGCCCTGACACGGTACATGGAGAGGGGTGCCACGTCACTTCTGTGGTCTTCTCACCACAAATGCATAACCTCAGTCTAAATTTAAGAAATCAAACAAACCCAAGTTGAGGAACAGTCTACCAAATTAAGTGATCAGCACCCACCAAACGTATCAATACCAAGAAAGATAAAGGCAGACAGAGGAACGGTCACAGGAGACACAAAAAGATTCCAAGTGGGCAGGACAAGTGAATCACTGTAAAGACTGTGGAGGAGGTGCTGTGCTAAGTACCATGGAGGCAAAATAGTTCTCCAGGGAGACAGGTCAGAGAAGGCTTCACAGAAGTGGACCTGAATAGGACCTTGGCTGAGTATTTCACACTGAGAAGCGAGGACAGCAAAGGCAGTAAAGTAAGTACTGTGGCACTCAAGGAATGGCGGGGGCAATCAGCTGAGCATGGCTGGAGAGAGTAGCACATAGGGAAGGAGGACAGGGGCGAGCCAGCTCCTGGAGGATCTATGCAAACACACAGATCTGGACTTCCCCTTGAGGGAGATGGAGCTATACGTGAGGACTTACTTAAAACTTATTTTGAAATAATTTTAGATTTACAGAAAAGTTTGTAATCATAGAGTTCCTATATCCCCCTCATCTGGCTTTCACTAATGTTGATATCTTAAATCATCTTAGTATACCTATCAATACTAAGAACTAAATATTTATTGGTATAATACTATTAAATAAATTATGGACTTTATTCAGATTTCACCAGTTTTCCCCTTAATGTCTTCTCTCTGTTCTGTGGTCCAATCTGGGATTCCAAACTTCAGTTGATGATTGTCTCCAACTCATGACAGTCCTTCAAATCTTCACCTTTTAAGGCCTTGACTCTTTGGTGAGTTGTGATCAATTATTTTGTACAATGTCCCTCAAGTTGAGTTTAATTTCTTATGATTAGACTGAGGTTACACATTTTTAGCAGGAACCCTACAAAAGTGGTATCATGTCCTGTGTAGCATGTTGTGATGTTGATGAAAAGGATGTTAACCTTGGCCACTTGGCTATGATGGTGTCTTCTGGGTTTCTCCATTAAGAAGTTACTATTTATCCCTTTGTTAAATCTATTGGAGGAGATAATTTGAGAATATCCAAATATCCTTTCTCTCCCCAAACTCTTGCCCACTAATTTTAGTATCCACTGGTAGATCTTGCCTGTAATAATTATTATTATGATGCTCAAATAATGATTTTTTATTATTTTATTCCATCTACATTTATTAATGGAAATTCTTCAGTAAGGAAGAGCTATCTCAGAGTGTCTGGGTGGTTCGGTCAATTAGGCGTCCAACTCTTGGTTTCAGTTCAGGTTATGATCTCAGGGTCGTGAGATCAAGCCCGTCAGGCTCTATGCTGGGTGTGGAGTTTGCTTAAGATTTTCTCTCTCTCTCTCTGTCCCTCTCTGCCCCAGCTTGTGCATGCACATTCTCTCCCAAAAATTTTTTTATAAAACTGAGAAAAAAAGCTATCCCTTTTCCTCATTTATTTATTCACCCACTCAATTCACTTACTCATGCCTATACATGTGGATATGTGTTCTGTTCTGTGGTATATAACCCAATGTTATTGATATTCATTTCCTTGCTCAAATTGCCACAGCCTTGGGCACTGAGAGTTCTTTCACGTTGGCTCTCTTGTCTTTTGGGCACCTCCTTACTTTCTGGCACAAATGCTCTAGGCTCATGGTGTATTTTTCCTGCTCCAGTACCTGCATCAACCTCATCTCGGAAGACATTAGCTTTATGCATTATCTAATTACCTTCTAGAAGCATCACTGTGGCAGCAGCAGCAAGTGTGGAAGACTGATGGGGATCGAGCATGGAGACAGACAGACCAGTTCTGTCACCTTCTGAACTACAGCGGCTGGAATGTGAGCAGCAGTAATGGTGAAGCAGAGACAGGTTGTGGAGATCTGAGATGTGTCATTTAGATGTGTGTGCGGGGTGCATCCCTAAGGACTTCCAGTTTCTCCCAGGGAATCTGGCAATATACTGACCAGCGAGGTGAAGGGAGGACTGCCCACCTTGGGGAAGGGAGCTGGCCTGGTGTTCAGGAGAGGCCAAGGTGGCGGTATCTCCGGAGTAGATGATATTATGAGAGAGTGGAGGGGGAGGGACAGACCTTGTGCCACATCACGTATAGTGAGAGAAAGGGAGGAGAGCCAGAAAAGCTGGCTGTAGGGGAAATGGGACAAGAGGGGTCACAGGAGCCTGCAGAGACCAAGTGTCAAGAAAATGACCAAGAGTGATAAATACAGCAGACAGGCCGAGTCAGATAAACACTTCCAAGTTTTCACTAGATTTGGTCATTCTATTTAGCAATTTTTAAGAACAGTTTTAATGGAGTGATAAGACAGGAGACAAGAGAAGGAAAAAAAGAGGTGAGACCATGGACAAGATAAAGACCCTTATTTGAAGAATTATGTGCTTTTGGGGCGCCTGAGTGGCTCAGTTGGTTAAGTGTCTCTTTTTTTTTAAAGATTTTATTTATTCATTCATGACACACACACACAGAGAGAGAGAGAGAGAGAGAGAGAGAGAGAGAGAGGCAGAGACACAAGCAGAGGGAGAAGCAGGCTCCATGCAGGGAGCCCGACATGGGACTTGATCCCGGGTCTCCAGGATCACGCCCTGGACCAAAGGCGTGCTAAACCGCTGAGCCACCCAGGCTGCCCAAGTGTCTGACTCTTGATTGATCTCAGGTCTTGATCCTGGGGTCATGAGTTCAAGTCCCAGGTTGGGCTCCATGCTGGGCATGGAACCTACTTAAACAAACAAATAATAACAATTTAAAAAAGAATCATGTGCTTGTTAGCAGAGGATGCAGAGATGCATCTGGACATTTGTATATCTCCCATGTACCAGGCACTGGAAGAGACTCAAGCATGTCTCTGTGCCAAGGAAGGAGCCAGAAGAGAAGGGAAAAATTGAAAATACAGAAGGAAGAAGATATGCAACAGAACATCCTAGAAGAAAGAGTAGAAGATGGGAGGGTGGGCCAGGGAGAATCAGTCTTGACTGTGGATCTCTGTTCTACTCAAGGCTGGCCTACAAGTCATCATTACATGATTTAAGTGGCTTTAAAGATGATCTTCAGGGAATCCCTGGGTGGCTCAGCGGTTTGGTGCCTGCCTTTGGCCCAGGGTGTGATCTTGGGAGTCCCAGGATCAAGTCCTGCGTCAGGCTCCCTGCATGGAGCCTGCTTCTTCCTCTGCCTGTGTCTCTGCCTCTCTCTCTCTCTCTCTCAGTGTGTGTGTGTGTGTGTGTGTGTGTGTGTCTCTATGAATAATAAATAAATAAATCTTTAAAAAAATAAAGATGATCTTCAGGGTTATAGTTTCTATGTCTGAACTTAAAAAAAAATTAATACTCTAGGGTCAATGGTCAACAAACTACAACCTACTGCCTGTTTCTGTAGGGTCTCTGAGCTAAAAATGGTTTTTATATTTTTAAAAGGTTGTTAAAACAAAAACCAAGAAGACTATGTGTCAGAGGTCCCCTGTGGCCTGAAAAGCCTAAAATATTCGACTCTGTACAGAAAAACTTTGCCAAACCCTGTTCTAAATGTTTTTATAGTAGAAAGCATACAACATTTAAAAATCCGGTCTAGGGACACCTGGGTGGCTCAGCAGTTGAGCATCTGCCTTTGGCTCAGGGTGTGATCCCAGGGTCTGGGATCAAGACCCACATCAGGCTCCATGCATGGAGCCTGCTTCTCCCTCTGCCTGTGTCCCTGCCTCTCTCTCTCTCTCTCTCCTCTCTGTGTGCCTCATGAATAAATAAATAAAATCTTTAAAAAAGAAAAAAGAACTGGATATTAAAATGTCAAAGGGGAATGATGAAGCAAGTTGCATCACACAGCAACATGATGTAATAACAACTGGCTATTAAAAAGGATGATTAGGGCATGATATTGAACTGTAAGAAAGGAGAGGGAAAGATGAACCGTAAGTGAGAGGTCCTTCTGGATGACAAGTATGCTGTCCAGAACTAGAATTTAGGGTGACATAAATAACTCTTGTGTGATCTTCTGTGATTATTTTTGTGTAAAAAAAAAAAATCTTAATATTTAAATCTGGTTCTTGTAATTTTGCAAATAAAGCAGTCAATAAAATTTACCTCTTAGAAGACAAGGTTTGAAAATGCATGTTAAAGCTTTAAGATGAGTTCAAAGGCAGAATCATGATGCAGCAAACTTGTGAAGCAAAAAATTCCTCTAGAATGAAACAAGCCTGAGCCCTCACTCTGGTCACACCCTGACCTTCTGGAAACGCACATAAAAGACAGACATTCATGCCACAACCTGTCAAGACAGTTCCAGATTTTCTACTCAGAATGCATTTTCAGATGCTATTTAAAAGAGGCTCCTTCTGTGCCCTTTGAAGACCCCATGAACATGGTCCTCTCAAGTGCTATGGCCCTCTGATTTGGGGGCACTTCGGACAAGGGTTCTTTAACTGAAAACTAGCTCCTCTGGTTCTTTTTCACTGCAGCATACAAATGGCACGAAGAACTACAGAACTTCCGTATTTCTATTCACCTTCTATTCCCTCGTTGCCAATGTAGAGAGTCAGAAGGAGGACTTACGCCTTTTCAAAGGCAGAGCAAGTGAACTCCTGAATAAGCTCAACGGAAAAGTAAGAATTTATATGAATATATTATTGTGTTCATATTCATCCTTTCAAAGCAGTTCAAACCAAAGCATGAAATGAAGGTTAAGAAATGGGGTTTTGTTTTTTTTTTCTTTTTGGGAAAGGAGATAGTGGGGGTAGAGAAAAACAGAAACAAAAACAGCCTCAACATAGCCTCATGAGCTCCCTTTCAGAAAGGATGTGCTGAGCGCCTCTCCAGCAGCTTCAAGCCGCCTTCTTGCTTCTGGCGCCTCCGTAATTTACAACCTACCGGTATAAACTTCTCCAAACAACTTGAAGCTGAAAGTGCCTTCCAAAATGTTGTCAAGGGAATGAATGCTCCTCAATTAATTCTTTAGTCATGTTGTAACAAAAGCGCTCTCACTGGAGCTGCTCCTTCTGAATAAAGAATTTGGTCCCTTCCCCAGGTTTCCTGGCACCAGAAATGGCCTGTTGGGTTGACTGTGCATCTCAAACAGAGCAAATCCAAGACTCTTGCAGGAACCTCTGCTGTAGGATGGTTTATTCTTGTCCCTTTGCCCCGACCCCAGCAGATGTTCAGCTACTCAGCAAAATGTTATAGCAAGAAGTGTAACCTTGTCTGGAAGCAGCGTGTCCAGCATCCTGAACTCTGATCTTCCAAGTCTTCGTCAGTCCCTATAGACAGCAGCCAACCCACTCCTCTTGTGGATGGGGCTTCCAGTAGTGGGCTTAGTGCCTCTGGCTCTAGAGATAAAGACAAGGGCTCTGAAGCACCCAGTCCACCTATTTCTCCCCACTAAATGACAGACAGGCAGGCAGTGCTGAGGGCACGCATAATATGCTAGAGGAGCTGAAAGGGAAGGATTACTAGGTGGAACTGGGGAAATAGCTATGGGAACCAGGTCCTGATGGATGAGCACAAATGTATCTGCCAGGAAAGAGGAGGTTGAGAAAGGCAGAGCTAAGAAACACGTGTAAAAATAAACATACATATTCACAGATCTGCGAAGCACTCGTAGAATTTTCAAGAACCAGAAGAGAATTCAACACAAAACAAAATGTTACGTTCCCCACTTTCCTTAGGCAGCCAGGCTGAAAACCCGCTACCTCCCTCTTTTCCTTCCTCATCCTTGGTCCCCACATTCAGTGAATGGCAGGCTGCTTTCTTCCCGAATCCTAGATGCTGGCCACCCTCTGGTGCCCAGGATACTGCCACGGCAAGCTGTCCACAGCAGCCAGCAACTCCAGTGCCCTCCCAGTCCTGTGTATGTACAACTACTAAGTCATCTTCCTGAAGTGAAGCTCCATTCATAGTACTAGTGTTTAATGAATGAATAAAAATCACAGCTAATTAGCTGGCACTCTTGAATATAGCTCTTACCTGCCTGTCATCCACACCTGCAACCATGCCTATTTGAGCCTCCAGTCCAGTGAGTCTACTGACTACGTGATGCACATCTTCTGATCCTGAGCCTACCCTTCTCTTGCCTGAATGACCCTTGCCCCTCTGTGGGCACCACCACTCCCTCACTCCCTAGTCTTTCCTCTTCAAGGCTTTGCCCAAGTTCTGTTTCCTGCATGAAGCCTTAGGTGATCACCTAAGTACTCCTTCCCCTGCACAACTCCTATAGCCACGGGCATTTATACAATTCAATTAGTTTCTATCCTATGCTCTGTCTTTGCGTAACTAAGGTGTAAACTTTGAGAACAGATTCTCTAAAGCGGTCCCTAATTTGATACAGTAAGTGATAAGCACGGTTTCCTGGTGATCAGGAGGATGTAAACTTAGACTCTCTTTGGTCCTTCCCTTCTTCTCACTGACAAGTCCTATTGCCACTATCTGTAATCCAGATAGTTCACTCTGACTCACTGACAAACCCTAGTTCAGGGCCTCCTTATTTCCCATCCCAACAACTGCAGCATCCTCCTAAATAGGACCACATCTTCTCCTTCTTAAAACCTCAGTGTCTATCCATACATAACCCTTAAAATAAAACCTCAACTCTTGTTTGAACTAAACTATGTTGGAAGATTCTACTGGGTTCCTTGCCCACCCCCCACTACCTCCCCAGTCGGCTCCCAAACTCAGGGGAATGCTACAGTGAAAGTTTAATCTTACTGGAGCACAGAGTGAGTGCCAACCCAGAACAATGGGGTCCTGTCCACCCTGCTAACCTTGTTTCATGCCATTCTACCCAGCACTCACCATCTTGTGTTGGCATCCTTCTGCCCCTGCCCCCATCTGATGTGCCAGTCTGTTCTCGTCCCTGGACCACAGCCCTTCAGTTTCCTGTGCCCCCTGAGCTACCCCTGCCCAACCCCATCCTCCACCCCTGCTCATGTCAAATCCTCCTTCTCCTCTACCACCACAGTCAGCCCTCCAGACTGCAGCAGCACCCACGTCCATCCCTTACATCTCCCTGGGGTGAGCTTCTTCACTGCCTGCCTCCTCAGATGGACTCACGGGTGCTGGAGCCCCGTGTGCCCAGTGCATGGCTGTGCAGCACAAAAACACTCAAGAAAAGTTTAGTGAATGAATGGGCATATTAGGGAACTTTGAGCAAGAATCCATGTTCTCTACTTAAAGACAGGTGTTTCTGTAAATGTGATTAACTGGGGTCACTAATGTAGTAGTGAATGATCAGATGAGTCATTTCAATATACTTTTACAGCTGACTCTCAGAATGATCTACTCTAAAAATAAAGTCAACGTATCCCTTTCCCATTCTTGAAATGGATGGTACCACACAACATCAGGATACACAGTACTAAAAAATTAAGCGAACATCAAAACTCAGTTGAAAAGTCTTTGGGTCAATGTTTATTTCCTTTACTAGCCCCACAGAGGTAGAAAAAATATGAAGTAATTTAGCCTCCACGTACTTAGTCTCAGTTTTGACACTGTTTGTGGGAGATGCACTCAGGTAGCAGCCAGCACACAAAGAAAACAAAGCCTTGGAAAGTGCAATACTCTGTCAACTAGTGAAATGTGTCCTTGTCTGTCACCTGTTTCCATGGTCTTCCCAGCAGCTAGCTGTCAGAGTATCTTCAGGAGTATCTGAAGAACAAATGTCTAAACCTACAGTCAAGCCCTGAGACCGTTAACACTAATGACTATAAGGTCCCTTTACTGCCAACTCAAGCTGTGATGAGTTAATACATAGGACATTTCAATACTTTAAGGCTACCATCTGTTGCCATACAACTATTATAATATTACTGACTGTATTCCCTATGCTGTGCCTTCTATTCCCATGACTTACTCATTTCATAATTGGAAGCCTGTATCTCCCCCTTACCATCACCCCACCCCCCACCAGCTCCCAGCAACTATAAGCTCGTTCTCTGTATTTCTAGGTCTGAGTTTTTGCTTTTTGTTGTTAGTCATTTATGGCTTTTTTTTTTTTTTTTTTAGATTTTACTTATGTGTGAAATTATATGATATTTTCTTTCTCACTCTGACTTATTTCACTAAGCATAAAACCCTCTAGGCTCATCCATATTGTCTCAAATGGCAGGATCTCATCCTTTTTCATGGTTGTGTAATATTCCACCATATACATATAGCACATCTTCCTTACCCATTCATCTATTGTTGGACACTCAGGTTGCTTATATGTCTTGGCTATTGTAAATAATTCTGCAATAAATGTAGGAATATATATATATATATATATATTTCAAATTAGTGTTTTCATTTTCTTGGATAAACAATAGTGGAATTATTGAATATGTTATTTCTAGTTTTAATTTTCTGAGGAACCTCCATACTGTTTTCTGCAGTGACTATACCAGTTTGTATTCCCAGCAACAATGTATGAGGGTTCCTTCTCTACATCCTTGCCAACACTTGCTATTTCTTATCTTTTTTATTTTAGCCCTTCTAACAGGTATACAGTAACATCTCACTGTGACTTTGATTTGCATTTCCCTGATGATGAGTGATGTCGAGCACCTTTTGATGTGTCTGTTGACCATTTGGATGTCTTCTTTGGAAAAAAAGACAATGTTAATTCTTGAACTGTAGTTTATTATTGGTTAAGTGCAATCCCACAAGTGTATGGGTTAAGGCAGGGATGACATTTCTAAGAATGTACCAACAGGGCAGCCAGGGTGGCTCAGCAGTTTGGCGCAGCCTTTTGGCCCAGAGTGTTACCCTGGAGACCCGGGATTGAGTCCCGCGTCGGGTTCCCTGCATGGAGCCTGCTTCTCCCTTTGCCTGTGTCTCTGCCTCTCTCTCTGAGTCTCTCATGAATAAATAAAATTTTAAAAAAGAAATAGTGTACCAACAGCTGTGACAGTGGTGCATATTTTCATAATTCACTTTCCTATCAATAGCAAAGGAGATGGTAGGGAAAGGAAGTCAATCTTTGTTCTTTCCCCTCCATCCCCCAACTGCAGGAGGTGAGAAAACTGAAATTTTATTCCCACCCTGCCAACCATAGGGACTAGCATTTTCAGGCAGGGGATAAAGTTGGTATCTCTGTTTACACAAGGCAGTACAGGGGCCAGGCAGGAAAGCCAACAAGCAAACAAAGAAACCAATTAACCAATCACACCCACAATGTCCCCTATCTGCTAGGGTAGGTCTAAACTTTGCACACTAGCTTTGGTGTCGGAAGAAAACTGAGCATTGGTAGGAAATGCTTCCTTTTACTAACCAAAAGACTATATAGGAAGACAACAGAGCATACTGGCCTCCAATTCCACCCTGAAAGAGAAGTGGGCAAGGAGAGAAGGGGAACCGAGGATTCTCTTGGCTCTTCACAGGGCCACTTTCCCAAACTTCCGACCACGGCCACTTCAGAAGAGGCTCATACCAACCCCATACTCCAATGAGACGTTTCCTCCAATTCAAGGACAGATAAGATTTAAGTGGCAAAAGTCTAAAAATAATTTGAGCTCAATAATAATAAACAATTCATAATTATTCAGAAGTACAGGCAACCAGTTACTGAAGATGCTCATGTGACTATGAAACCATGTTCCACGGTATTTCTATTCATCTTACCATGCTAAATACAAAAATCACAAGTATCAAAGGATCTTTCAAAATATTCCTAAAAAGAAAACTACAGAAACGCTCAGTAGTTGAAAAGAATCACAAAATATCTGTGAGCAAAAATAGACATTTAAGGTTCTATACCCATCAGCACGTTAACTTGACAATGGATATGAAGGACATTTTATTTGTCTATATCCCATAACTCGGGATCCCTGGGTGGCGCAGCGGTTTGGCGCCTGCCTTTGGCCCAGGGCGCGATCCTGGAGACCCGGGATCGAGTCCCACGTCAGGCTCCCGGTGCATGGAGCCTGCTTCTCCCTCTGCCTGTGTCTCTGCCTCTCTCTCTCTCTGTGACTATCATAAATAAATAAAATTAAAAAAAAAAAAAATTATATCCCATAACTCATTTTATTTGTCTATATCCCATAACTCATCAGTCTATTTTTTAAAACCAGACCTTCCATTTCCGATACATGCTGTCTCTCAAAGCCTTAATGTTTAAAGGCTGTCTCATTTAACAAAATTTTACCAAGACCCTATCTTCCATAAGTATTCTATTTTTTAAATCTCTCTGAATAGAGGGGAAAATATTATAATTTATTCTCACAGAGGAATGGAATCAGCAAACATTAGACCATCATTTTAGAGCTAAGTCACTTTTTGGCAGTAACTACCAAGAAAGAAGACTTCACTCTCTGCTCCTCTGAGCACAGGGGTCAAGAGCTTTGGCTGAGCACTATCGGGCATTTAGACACACATGACCTTTGCCCTCCAAAGAACTACAGATGCCACTCTGTCTCAGCCTCTCATTTCCTTCCTTCTTTGGACCCAGCATGTCTCAGGGGATGGAGAGCCCACAGGAAGTACTTGAATTCAAGGTTGCAACCACAGTGCCACTTGTCACACCCCATACCTCCACGTCTCCACCCTTAACCTAGAATTCTAACTTACAAATTATTCATTTATATTACAGCTTCAGTGGACAAAATGATAGACTTGTCTTCTGCCCAAGGATCATGCGGCTCCCTGAAGGACTAACCTCACGGTACTTATAAGCCAAATGACTCCTTATTTGTCCTAATTATGTTTTCTTTATGGATTATAAATAGATTTTAAACCTCACTTTGATATCATGAGACAAACTGATGAACAGTGTAAACAATAGAGTGGCTTTGTAATCCAGACGCTTAGACTGTATTATCCAAATCTACATCCTAAGAACCAGAGTTTGTGGAAAAGCACTTTGCTTGACTCTCTAAATTACCTAAGAGAAATTACTTTAAAAACATTGAAGAGGACTTACAGCGAAAAATACAAACTGTAAGAAGAGGTAGAAGTCAAAAGGCATAAGTTAAAGAATGAGAACTTATCTGTGTTCATTAGAGCTACCTTTTACTTCTATCACATATACTGTTACTCAATAATCCTCAGGCAAGTTCTACAGTTAAGTCTAAACACTCAACATTTCACTTTATGTCAGACTCATTAGTGTAATGAGTACTGATTTGTTTCATCATTTGAAACCTTCCAAAAACCTCTCCAGACTTAGAGCATTCATTGCTACTAGCAGGAGGAACCACTGTTTCAGATAAATAAACAAATACCTTTAGGCTGAAATGAGTAATCTATGTTAAATGTGGAGCTCCAACTCGCAAGTGTTTAGTTTCCTTAGAAGCCAAAGAAAATACTGCTTTGGTCTTCTGAAACAGAACATACTTTAGTATCAGTTCTGAAAAACTCACAGGGTTGAATCAAACACAAATGCAAACACTAAAAAGGGAAGGAGAGGGCAGCCCCGGGTGGCTCAGCAGTTTAGCACCGCCTTCAGCCCAGGGCCTGAATCCTGGAGACCTAGGATCGAGTCCCAAGTCGGGCTCCCTGAGTGGAGCCTGCTTCTCCCTCTGCCTGTGTCTCTACCTCTCTTTCTCTGTGTGTCTCTCATGAATAAATAAATAAAATCTTAAAAAAAAAAAAAAAAAAAGGGAAGGAGAAGTGGGAGAAACACAAAGAGGAGAAGAAGAAAAAAATCATTTTGTGTGATGTGACTGCAAGCCCTTCAGGACAGATGTTATTTTGTGAAGTAGTTGTTTGGGATGCCTTACAGCGGCTAGACACAAACAAGGCCCAGATCCATTACAAGATATTCAGGCCCAACTTATTTCCCATCACCATGAAGAAGAGCAAGAGGCAGGTGTCACCATTTGAATTGAAGAACACTCAAGATTCAGTTAAGAGTCTCAGAACAGAAGCTTCTTCTAGCTGAACCCTTGGGCACTAACTAAGCAACTAAACAGGCTACAGTCACCATTCACAATCCCATGACAGTTAGGAGCAGCTGCATGCAAGGGACCTCAAACTCAAAGTGTAAGTCTCAGAAAAGGGACTTGGGTACTAGCAGCATGCTCTGCACACAGTAGACAACTAATGGACCTTAGGGCCTATCAAGCACAGGACAGGTTTCAGGTGCCCAAAGAAAGGATGATGACAATTTCTATGCTGTTCTGAAACTTGGACTTCCGACAGAGATCATATTAGTCTCCATAAGTAGTTCATCAGCATCATCTATGAGTCAAAGTTTAGATTTAAATGGCAAAACAGACTCATCGATAATTAGGCCTTGGAATACATCCAGATTAATAGCATAAAGTAAATGCTTGTTACAGAACAGCTCTACGAGGCTGGGTTTATATAGAATACCCAACCAAATCCTGTATGACAGGGCAAAGGAAATGCTTTAATGTCAATGCACAACACAACTTTAAATGATACAATAAAGCTGTAAGAACAGAAACAGACCCCCTCTCCACAACATATACACACAGAGCAAAACAAAAATACCATGGAGCTGCACAATTCAGACTTAAAGGGGATCTGCCATTCACGGGGCCTGGCTAACCTCACTTTGCAGATGAGGAAACCAAATCCCAGAAATGCAGTCCAAAACAATGTAGGCTGGATTCTGGGCCCAATGTCTCTACTCCACCCTTGCAAGACCAGCTTTGTCTGAAAAAAATAAGGAAGGGGGACAAACTGCCATCCTTACTGTTCTCTGATTCAAGGGATCTAAAAATCTTGAGACTCTTTCTTCCCTTTACTCTCCTGGACTTTAGCTCCAGGAAATGCTAAATACATTAATGTTCCAATAGATCCTCTAGGGAAAAAAAAATGAAATTCTCAAAATGAATAGAGGCTTTTTTGGGTCCATGTTCGTGGAGGTGACAGTAGGCACATCCTCGATGTGCAGAAGGATGCAGGCAAGTTTGTGTACCTGTCCATGCTGTGGCAATGTTCCGCCAGCAACTACTTTGTCAGCTATAAGGACCACACATCCATGCAAGTAAATGTAGTTGAGGCTGACAAGGTGACAGGCAAGCTCAACAGCCAGTTTAAAACCAATGCTATCTGGGAGGGCATTAACAGGTTGGGTGAATCAGACGACTCCATTCTCCAACTGGCCAAGGCTGATGGCATCGTTTCAAAAAACTTCTGACTGGAGAGGATCATGGATGTGGAATATATGTCATAAATAAATAGCACCTCTCTCCCCAAAAGAGAGTGAATAAAAGACAGGAACCTGCACATGGCCCCGCAGATTCATGCAGCAGTTCTCTGCAAATCCTTTTCACATATCTTATTCCCAAAGAACCACAGCTCACAAAAGAGTCTGAACTCTGTATCAGATCAATGGGATTGTGCCAGAATCAGAAGAGCCTCAGACATGAAGCAAAGCAAACTTTGCAATATTCAAGAGAAAGGGAAATTTCCTATAAGCCTCAGGGAATCTTTCCCAGAAGGTCTCAGGGTTGCTGAGAAAGGAAAGATTCTGTGGGTCATTATATCAACGAATTCAATTTTGCCACCCTTAGAGGTCATCGGCTACATTTAGATTTAGTTTACCCAACAAACCAAAGGAAAACATCATTCAGAGATCAGAATGAGGAAAAGCTGGGTAGAGGGAGTACTGTGAAAGCAGCATCCCACTTACTGAGCTTAATGATGGACAAGGGAAGGTCCTGCCTTTCAGCATCATCTGTATCCTGACGCTGCATGACACGTACTCTACACAAATTTTCTGTTTCTTCCCTTTTATACTGAAAGTCTTTCTAGTGTATGATAGCTAAGACTATCAGGCGGAAAAATAAATCCTAAACCAAAGATAAAGCACAGGAAAAGATCAAACCAATAAGTTAGGTTAAAAAGCTTTTCTATATTAAGTAGAAAGTATACCAAGCTAACTGCTTTAATTCCTACTCTGACAAAGCTGTATTGGTTCCCTTTGTTGAGCATTGAGAAGCAATATATAACAGTTTCTAAATCATACAACTTTATGCTTCTTAGGATAGTTACTTAAACTAGATTACCTAATGCCATTAAATAAACAAAATTCAAATGTTTATAAAATTTCAGAGACTACCAAACTTTGGAACACCCACTCCAGATAGATTAATGACACCACAGACCTAAATGCTTAAGCTTCAAAAGGGAAAGAAATATCAAGTGCTAGAACATGCGAATTCATTTTGTTTCAACATAATTCTTTAGAGTTCCTTTCAAACAAAACAGATAAAGATAAAAGCCCAAAATCATAGGTGTCAAATATTATTAAACAGTTTATTTCTAGGTAGTAATACAGATCAGTCAAATTACTTTGAAGTAGTCTTGAGATTGATCATTTTAAAAGATAACCAAGACATCAAGAACATTTTACCATGTCTACAAATAAACCTAAAATAATTAATCGGTCACTGGCAAAAAAACCTATATTGGCTGATTCATGTTTATCTATAAAAGGTCAAAGTATCCACCCTACCTACAAAACAAGATGGTTGAAAGTGAAAATGAAAATGAGACAGTATATAAAAGCACTTGATAAGCATTTAAATTACAACATTGTGAATCGACTGACAGTAGAGTTTACAGAAAAAATAGTTAAGTATGAGTTAAGGTCGTAACTTGGTATGGCTACAGTAGAAGATGAGGCGTCAGTAACTTGGAGTCTGATCTGAGTTCATCCACTAAGCACTACTAACTTCATCATAATACAGATCACTAAGGCCCACTGAGCCCCATTTCCCTATTTGAAAAGTAACAGGATCAGACCAGAGAAGATCTAAAGTCCCTTCCAGCTTAGCCACTTTGGTAACATTTCACGCCTTAGTTACTGCTATTATAAGTAAGTAACATTTGACATTACTAAATATTCTCATGATTTGCCACCTGTCACAAGTGGATACTACACCTTTCCTAATACAGCATATACAGCAGGGAATACCACCACTAACTTTGGAGACCCATGTGCTCACCTGGAGGAGTTCAAAGCACTATTACATATTCCTGTGAAGGTCAAAGATTAAATGAGATGAAGCCACATTGTCTCTCTCGTTTATCAGACAAGTGAGCTGAAGTCAAGAGTAAGTCATCTGCCAACAGCTCACAGCCATAAAAGCAAAAAAGCTGGAAGGAGAAAATAGGTCTAGGGCTCTTCTCAATTAGGGATAACTGAGCATCTGAAATGAAATATAACAGAGCCAATCGTCTAATGTCCAACCTGCTGGAGAAGAAGGGCAGGCAATCACGCATTCAACACATCCGCTGAACCACGAGGCTCCGTTCTTTCTGGCTGCCAGGGATACAGTAATGGACAAAAGAAAAATTCCTGGCCTCACAGAGCTTACACTGTGGTTGGGGAAGATGGACAAAGTCAATGAGTAAAATACAGAGCACATTACAGTGATAAGAGGTATGGAGAAAATTGAAGCGTGGAAAGGAGATAGAAAGCATGGGCGTGGTGATTTGTAATTTTCTTTTGAGCCTGCTGGATGCCTCCTACAGGACTACAACAATAACGTGTCCAAAGTGTTTCCCCAAACAGAGAATACTATGGATACAGGGAAGACTCCGACCTGCTGATTCCGATTTGACATCGATTGCTCAAACCTCTGAACTGGCAGCTAGGAGCGGGCTATCCTACTGGCAATCCAAATTCCATACTAAGACTCTCTCCGCTCCCCCTTTAACTCCACAAAGAGTGCAAGCGGATTTGCAGGAGGCAGTCAGGAGAAGTTCCAAGGGCGCCTGCACTGCTTGTGACTTGGCAGAGATAATGCAAAACTGCAAATGGGAGTTTGGGCGCTGTGTTGGGCCGGGACACAGCACTAAAAACACGGTGCACATCATTTTGCTTTCTCTGATCTGTCGATTCTACTGACAGTCTCTACTATTAGTCTATATTTAACCAGCTTAGTGGACAGTTTCTCCAGCTTTTGGCTTTTTTTTTTTTTCCTTTATTTTATTAAAAGAGCAACCCAGTTTGCAAGAAAGTTGCTGTAAGAAAATAATAGCTTCCCCGCAAGATCTGATAGGCTTGGTTAGGCACGATCTTACCAACCTCAATTAACCCGGTTAAGTTGGGCGAGCATATCAGGTCAAGCTTTGTTTTACCTGAGTTTTAAAATGCCCTCTGAGTCTCTAGAATCTCAGGATCCTCGCCTGTAACCGCATCCTGAGAACGACAGTAAGTGCTCTAAAATTAGCTGCGCTTACTCCGACGTGTGCCTACCGCCCAGCCCTGCTTCTCAGCGCAGCTCCCACCGCAAGTGAAGAGAAGGCTCGTCCGGCGAGAACGCGGGCCTCGGGGGTCGGACCGCCGCTCCGGGGAGAGGACCCCGCGGGGTTTCCCGGCGCCCCGGGCCGGCGAGGAAGCGCCTGTCTGGCTCCCCAGCGGGAGGGGCGCGCCCGGCCCGACCCGGTCCGCCGCGCCCGCCCGGCCCACGACGCGAGGCGGAGGCGAGCGGCCGGCAAACTTCAGCCGCGCTCGAGGGCCAGGCCCGGGCGAGGCTCCGCCCTGCCCGCCCGCGGGTGCGGGTCCCGGGCCGGCCGAGGACGGCGTCCGGGGGGCCCGGGCAGCTCGGAGGCCCGGGCGGGCGGCGGGCGGCGCGGCAGGGAGCGCGGGAGGGCTGCGGCCCGGGCTCCGGGGGCGCTCCGGCGGGCACAGGCCCGGCCCGAGGGTGACCGCAGCTCAGGGCGGCCCCGGGGCCCCGGAGGGACGCGGCGCCCAGCGGGCAGCGGGCAGCGGGCGGCGGGGCGGGGCGGGGCGGGGAGGGGAGGGGAGGGGAGGGGCCGGGGGCTCCGGGCGGCGCGGCCCCTCCTCACCTGATGTACGGGCTGGCGGCCGCCAGGATGTTCTTCTGCACCGGGATCTCCTCCCCGTCGAGGACCAGGTGCGCGTCGCAGAAGCGGGACTCCTCGCGGAACGAGCTGAGGGCTCGCAGCAGACGCGCGGCGTGCTGAGGGTCGGACACGGCGCTGCCCTCGGCCATCGCGGCGCCGGGTCGTCGGCGGACTGGCCCCGCCGCCCCGCCGGACCCCTCGAGCTGCCCGCGGCCGGCGCGCTCCCCGCCTGCCCAGCCCGCGCGCGCGCGCCCGTCCGGCCCGGCTCAGCGCTCGGAGACCAAGCGGGAGCCCCCGGAACGCGCCTGCGCCATCCGCGGCGCAAGGGGCCGGCGCCTTTAAGGAGTCGCGGCGTTGCGTCATTTCTCCGCGACGCCCCCGCGCCGTCGGTCCCGCCCTCTCGCCGGGGGTCGCCGGAGGCGGCCAATCAGAAGCCTCGCTCTTCCTGGGGACGCGCGGGGGGCGCCGCCGAGGGGCGGGCGGCGGCCCGGAGCGCTCGCTGCTGAGGCGCGGGGCGTGCGGGCGCCCGGGGCTGTGCGGCTGGGCCCGCGGCCTCTGGCGCCGGGCGCCTGCGTCCGAGCCTCGGCTCTTCCGCTGCGTGGCCGTGGTAAGGTGCCCATCCCCAGTTTCTCCATCTGCAAAGTGAAGCGGCTGACTTCGTGTGAGCGGCGGCGCGGCCCTGATGAGAGAAGCGCAGAGACCCGAGAAAGCGGGCCCTCAGGTAGAGCACTTGGCCGCAGGCTGCGGAGAGGCGGCGGGCGGGGCCCGAGAGGTAACCCACAGGCCCGTGTGTTGCGGAGCCTCCTGATCCGCGGTGACGGGGGTTGGCCTTGTCCCCGCAGGGGTTGGGGACTCTGAAAGGGCTTTCAGCAGGGTGTTTGTGAAGATCACCCAGTGGAGGCGAGAGCAGGAGGAGGATGGTGCTAAAGGAGAAGGATGCCTAAATAGTGCAAGACTTGAGGGCGCCGGCGTCCTAAATTGAGGGATGCTGTGGACGTGGATAACAGTGGGTGGCTTTACTTATTTAGGTTTTAAAAGATTTTATTAATGAGAGACAGAGAAAGGGAGGCAGAGGCACAAGCGGAGGGAGAAGCAGGCTCCCTGCGGGGAGCCGGATGCGGGACGCGATCCCAGGACCCCGGGACCCCGGGGTCACGCCCTGGGCCGGAGGCTGACGCTAACCACTGAGCCACCCACGTGCCTTCAAAACAAAACAAAACAAAACAACTGTGAGGGAGCCCAGGACTGGGTAAGTGCTGGGATGTTGGTACCTTCCAGACGGATAGGAAATGGCAGCTGTGTGGAGGGTGCCAGCTGTTCAGATGCGACTAAGACCAGAGTTGTGACAGGAAGCAGCGCTGGCCTGAGGTTTCCCTGGAGGTTGAGGGCACACGGAAATGTGGGACGTGACCAGCATCCTGGACAAACACTAGGTTGTTTGTACAACCTGATTGCACAAACATCAGTTGGTTTGTACAACTAATAAGCTCTTAAAGAATTGGCAATTCTTCTGAAGATTTAGCAGTTAGAACCCAGGACCCCAGGAATGGTCAGCCTTTCAGAGAAGGTAGGAGGGGGTTTTCACTGGATCAGTTCAGTCTTTTCCTTCAGCCAACCAGAGAAGTCCAATAGCGAAGGCTTTGGAGTCACTGCAGGAGGAAGAGTATATGCCTATGGCAGAGTCCTCTGCAGAGGAATAGATGGGGGAAAGGAAGTTAGTAGTGGAAGCTCTAGACTTTCCCAGTTCCTTCTTCAAACTCCGCTCAGCATTTATGGGTGAAACGATAAAGATGTCTAGGATTGGCTTCAAAACAAAATGAAGGGATGGAGGGAAGCAGGGGAGGGTATGGATGAATCGGAAGTGCTGATGAGTTACTAATTGCCAAAGCGGGTTGTGGGTTCATGGAGTTTCATTGTACTAGTCTCTGTATTTTTGTGTATGTTGTAAAATGTCACAATAAAAGCAAAAAAGCAAAAAAGCAAAAAAAAAAAAAGCAAAAAAGAAACAAAAACAAGATAAGCGGCTCAAACTTAATCTTCTCCGTGCTACCTGCCTAGTACCCTGGGGGCAGTCAACACATCTCTCTTCAAGATGTTGCTGTGCTTTGAACATTGCTCTGACCGGTAACTCATTATAAATGGGTTTATGTATCCATGTCCGCGGCTAGCTTGTATATTTTAGTGGCTCAATTTCCAGATGCAAAGCACAGTGCCGGGCCTTAGAAGTGCTCACTGAACGTTGGATGGATGAAGAAGGACCAACAAAATTGTGAATACCAGGCACTTAATAAATGTTTTCTGAATTTTATCGTCTGTTTTTAGTTTTTGTCTTCATTCCCAACTCGCTTGTTGGGGTCAAAAATGACGTACATGACAGAGAAATAGTACTTTATATACAATATAGATATTTGGTAAATACTTATTAATTGCATGGAATGCTGGTCGACTCTTCAGCTCTCAGGAGGTTCCAAAACAAAACAAAGTTCAAATAACAGAATCACCCTCAGGTGACCAGTTTCCCCAGAATGGGAGTGTTGCCTCAGTTGAAATAACCAGAGGTGACTGGGGATTAGTCAGGTAGGCTCTTCCTGGTAGAGGTGAACCGTCTCTGGCATTTTGACAGAAGGAAGGAAGGGGCAGGCTCTGCCCCACAGATCCTTCCTCCCACGCTTGGGCCCTCTTCTTTCCTTCCCTACAGCACCAGGATGAGTTTTCTTGGGGCACCTGAGCTGACCTCAACACTTTATTGCAAACCTAGCATCCTTTTGTCAACTCTCTTTCAGGAAACCAAGATGATTTTCTTTTTTTTTTTTTTTTTTTTACTTTCATTTTTTTTTTATTGGTGTTCAATTTACTAACATACAGAATAACACCCAGTGCCCGTCACCCATTCACTCCCACCCCCCGCCCTCCTCCCCTTCTACCGCCCCTAGTTCGTTTCCCAGAGTTAGCAGTCTTTACGTTCTGTCTCCCTTTCTGACACTTCCCACACATTTCCTCTCCCCTCCCTTATTTTCCCTTTCACCATTATTTACATTCCCCAAATGAATGAGAACATATAATGTTTGTCCTTCTCCGACTGACTTACTTCACTCAGCATAATACCCTCCAGTTCCATCCACGTTGAAGCAAATGGTGGGTATTTGTCATTTCTAATAGCTGAGTAATATTCCATTGTATACATAAACCACATCTTCTTTATCCATTCATCTTTCGTTGGACACCGAGGCTCCTTCCACAGTTTGGCTATCGTGGCCATTGCTGCTAGAAACATCGGGGTGCAGGTGTCCCGGCGTTTCATTGCATTTGTATCTTTGGGGTAAATCCCCAACAGTGCAATTGCTGGGTCGTAGGGCAGGTCTATTTTTAACTGTTTGAGGAACCTCCACACAGTTTTCCAGAGTGGCTGCACCAGTTCACATTCCCACCAACAGTGTAAGAGGGTTCCCTTTTCTCCGCATCCTCTCCAACATTTGTTGTTTCCTGCCCAAGATGATTTTCTGATTATCAGGGGACACCCAGGCAGAGAGCTGTAGACAGACCTGCACTGATCAGCAAAAAGGTAGTTGCTGGCTCTGAGGGTCACCTGTGCACCAGGCGGCTGATCAGCAGACCTTATATATGCTTTCAAACAGCCCCACTATTTGCAATATTTCCCAGTTGCCCACTCGCCTGAGTAACTCATCCTTCAAAACCAAGCTCAAACATGACCTTCAAGGAATCTGGGCAGCCTCTCATGGGAGAGTCCCTGGGCTATGTCATGTTTCTGCTCTCCATGCTGCCCTTACTGCACTGTAATTAGCCGGTTCCTAAGCTAGTTTGCAAGAGCTTCTCCAAGGTAAGAGCTGTGTTGTGTTCACTCAGTGTTCCAAGGAACTTGCACAGTGCCTGGTACTTAATAGATGCCACTTGAGTGCTTTTGCATAATTAGAGGTAGCAAGTTGGGTAAATGAGCACAGTAAGCAGGATGTAACAGTGGGTTTGGGGGATGACGGAGCTGAGGAACACTCTAGAGCAGGAGGCTGCCCCTTGGCTCTAGCTGATTGCTTCATGGGATAATGGGTAGTGGTGCCGCCAAATCCAGTGATTTTTCAAGAGATCTGTAAAATTCATGTCCACATGTCAAATGTCTCAGTTTTTAACATTAGCCACTCCTTCCATTTGGGAGAAAAAGATGCATCATGGGTGTGCAGCCAGGTTCTGGCTTTAATTCATTTCCAGAGGTAATCCGAAAATCATCTTGGTTTCCTGAGAGGGGAGTTAACAATCAAAAAGATGCTAGGTTTGCAATAAAGTGCTGAGGTCAGCTCAGGTGCCCCAAGAAAACTCATCCTGGTGCTGTAGGGAAGGAAAGATGAGGGCCCGAGCGTGGGAGGAAGGATCTGTGGGGCAGAGCCTGCCCTCCCATCAGCTACAGGAGCTACTCCTGGTCAGACCTTGGACTGTTTTGTAGCCTTTCTTGTTGTTGCTCAAACTGAGCCACCCTTGTACTGTTTACAGCCATCAGAATGATGTATTTGGTGTTATTGTTTCCCTACATGACATAGATTTCAGATCTCAGCTGTTGTGAAACCAGTAATTTGAGATCTAGTAGGCTCCCAACTGTTTCAGTCTCTGGTGACTCTAGTGGCTAAACAACCCCCCAGAGAAAGGATTTTCTTCTCCTCCTCCTTCTTTTTCTTCTCCTTCTCCTTTTCTGGTCTGAAGACTAAAAAGGATGTTCACAAGGTATTAGAAATGGTCATTCATTCAACAAATATTCAGCATCTGCCATATGACACGTTGCAGATACAATGATGGTGAAAACAGACATAATTACCTCAGTGGTATCATTGTAGAGACTTCCTACTCTCTGTGCTTTTGTGATCATGGATCATTTTTACAGTCAAAAAAATTTTCCAGTTGCAAAAAAGGAAAAAAAACAGCTTTGTTTTGCTTTGAAAAATGAGCCCTCATAGAAGAGAAGAATCACCTTGGAGTTTGGGGTTTTGTTTTTTAATAAATGTTGGAAAGAGGAATGAGAGTCCTGCAAGAGAAATAATGCAAAGAAAGAACTTAATAGTTTGGAGGCTTTTTAGAAAACATTGACTCTCAGATTCAATTTATTGAAGAGAAAACTGATGCAAGATGAGTCAAGGACTCAGTCAAGGTCATACATGTGATCTCGTTGAAACAGAACACACAGGCCCGGAGCTTCTGCCTTCCAGCCCTGTAAGCTTTTCCATTACACTAGGTTGACTCTTTGTAAACATTAATTTGGTTGAGACAGTCTCTTCTGATTCATTTTAAGGCGGTCTTCGCATATTTTATGGGTAAATCTGTCATTTGTCCAAATCTATATATAGCTCCTTTCGGAAAATCTAAGCTCTTCCAAATTGCTGAGTCAGAGAGCATCTGAGTATTTATAACTTTTGAGAGTTGATTTCATATATTTACATAATATTCAGAGAAGTGTCTCAGAAACCAGTGAACTAATTAAGTTGTAATGAAGATAGTGACTGTTTCTGACCAAATGCACGCTGTACTCCCCAGCACCTACACACCGTAGGTACTCAAGAAGTATTTGCCGAGTAAGTGTTAGTAACTAGGGAGAACTGAGATTTTTTTCTGTCCGTAAGATGTCTGTCAGATGTTTTCTACAATTCCCTCACTGAACACCAAGCAAGAGCTTGCTAACAACTCCAAGTGAGTATCTAACAGCCATCTGCAACTAACATGTCAGAAATTCAACTCGTGGTTTACCCCTTAAACCTAATCATTCCCCAAATCAGTGGAAGCATCGTTCATTGATGGACTGAAGGACTGGAGGACATTAGGGACATCCTTGACCTCTTTCTCTCACACCCTTCTTACCAGCAAACCTTGCAGTTCTTCCTGCAGACAGTCTCCTGAATCCAGCCTCATCTTACAGCCTCTGGGAGTACCACCCTGATAGAGCCACTAATCAATGCCCCCTACCTAGACTTTAGCAATGGCCTCCCAGTTGGTCTCCTTGCTTTTTCTCTTGCCCCCTTATGAGTTCTTTCTCCCTATAAGCTAATCAGATCAAGTTGCTTCTCAGTGCAAAATGACTTCCCTGTGGCTTATGAAGCCCTATGTGAACTTTATTTCCTCTGCGACCTCATTTCCTCCCACTCTCCTCTCCCTCAGTGTGCACTGACCAGGATGGTTCTTTTTGCTTTTCAACCAAGCCTCAACCAGCCTTTGCGCTGGCTGATTTCTGGGCCTGGAAGTCTCCTTCCTCGTGTTCTCATAGCTTGTCTTTCATTCTACTTAGATCAGAGCTTAAACATCAACTCCTCCGAAAGCCCTCCATTTAGCTAATTTCATTCTTCCTCAGTGCATTTGATCACTACCTTTAGACTACCTTTAGTTATATATGTTTGTTTATTGTATGTTTCCTCTGACTATCATACGGGTTTCATGAGGCCTGGTAGGAGCTTCCTATTTTATTCATCACTGTATCCTCAGCCTCTAAAATGATGCATGGAATATATTATGTGTGTAATAAATATACACTTATCAAAAGAAAGAAATGTAAAGAAGGAAGGTGGGGGGAAGGCAGGGCAACCTCCCTGAACCTTTTCATCCCTTGCTGTCTGACCTGACATTGCCAACGTAGAGGAAGATGAATTATCAAGAGTGACCCAAAGGATGCAAAATGAAACTTCCCAGATCTTAGGAGGTCACAGTATAACAGCTCTGGGCATAGGGTGTCCTAATAACTACTTTCAAACCAAGTTCCGTGCAAGAACCTTACCTTCCCCCTTCAAGCCACACCCTTTTGCACATCGTACCCTTTAAATGTAGTTTAGGTATTATATGTTTAAATACCTGAAAACATAAAAAAAAATACTCAGTTTCTGCTCTTTTCCTAGGATTTTGGTCAATACACTGCTGAGTGTACAATGAACTCGTGTATCCTGCAGAATTTGCATTGTGTAAGTAATCCATCTGCTCCTCAGACCTGTTCAAATGTCTCATGTCATCTGAATTCCTTTAATTCATTGGATTTCGTACCTGCCTGCCCTCTTTCTGCGACCCTTGGAGACCCTGGGGAAGTTACTGCAGTCTGTAACTTGGCAGAGCCAGAGTAACTTCACAGAGCGGTCAGGAGGATTAAAGGAAAGGACCCCAGTGAAGTGGTGACAACAGGGCCTGGCTTGTGGTCAGTGCTCAGTAAATGCTAAGTGTTAGGTTGGTTGTCGCTGCCGCCTCCATCCTAATCCTGGTTTTCAGTTGCATCCTTGCCCATCTCAGGAATGATTAGCTTCTTTTCTCTCTTTTTTAAAGATTTGATTTATTTACGTAGAGCGTGGGTGGGCAGAAGGCAGGAGAGAAAGAATCCCAAGTAAGCACTTTCCGCGTGGAGCCCAGTATGGGGCTAGATCCCATGACCCTGAGATCATGACCTGAGCGGAAATCACGAGTCAGATGCTCAACTGAGCCCCCTAGGCACCCCAGGAATTAGCTTCTAGTTGACTTCACACCAAAATCTAGTCTCTTCCCCTGTGCAGTCAGGGCCCTACCCACCAGGTCCTCTGCGGATCTGGGTTGACAACCTCCCTGGGCTTTCTCCCTGGTGCTGGGCTCTAGGTGGGCACAGCTGGTCTTCTCATATCCTCTAACACTCCCTTTTCCTGCTCCAGCTCTTTTTTTTTTTTTTTTAATTTTTATTTATTTATGATAGAGAGAGAGAGAGAGAGAGGCAGAGACACAGGCAGAGGGAGAAGCAGGCTCCATGCACCGGGAGCCCGATGTGGGATTCGATCCGGGGTCTCCAGGATCGCGCCCTGGGCCAAAGGCAGGCGCCAAACTGCTGCGCCACCCAGGGATCCCTCCTGCTCCAGCTCTTAAAACACCCCATTCTAGTCCTTTTATTGTTTTAACATTTAAATTCATTTTTACGTTTTCTGAAATATGTCCAACCTCTTCTCCAGCAAGTTTTGAAACTAGCACTGTCATATATTTATTATCAAACCATTTTTATTGAGGTATAACATACGGTAGAGTGCACTAATCTTAAGCATACAGCCCAGTGAATTGGTCCATATGAGCAGGCCTGTGGAATCACCAGCCAGATCAAGATAAAGGACATTTCCAGCAACCCAGAGGCTCCCATAGACCCATGTCCAGGCAACACCTCCCAGAGGAACCCACTGTCTGACTTCTGTCACTGATTGGTTTTTCCTGTTCTTGGACCTTTGTGTCCAGCGTGTTTCACTCACAGTGTCTTTTGAAATTCTTCTATTTTGTTATATATATATATATATATATATATATTTTTTTTTTTTTGTAAATGTGACTATACCAGTCACATTTGACTGGGCCACTATATGTTTATCCATTTTCCTGTTGATGGATGTTTGGATTTTTTCAGTTTGGGGCTATAACAGAAGCACTGTTATGAACAACTCTTTGGGTGGCCTATTGGCACTTTTTTCTTGTGTCAATGTGCCAAAGAGTTGAATTGCTGGGTCATAGGGCAGGCATAGGTTCAGCTATAGCAAATACTGCCAGACAGTTTTCCAGAGTGGTTGTACCAAATTATACTCCCACCCATCATGCATGAGAGTTCCAGTTGCTTTGCATCCCTCTGTAATTGGTGGTGTTGGTCTTTTAATTATACCCATTCTGGTGGGTGTGTGGTGGTATATGTACATATGTATGTATTTTAATATATGTATATATGTATGCATGTGTATATATTTATTAAGTCCATGTGTATATATATTAAATACATATATTTAAGTGCTTGTTTGAGTTGTGCCTCATTTTTAAAATTAGTTCTTCAAAGTGATATTTAGGAGTTCTTTACCGTATATGTGGGAACACACATTTTTTCACCCTCTCTGTGGCTTGGCTTTCACTCTCTAAATAGTATCTTTGATGAACAGACATTCTTAATTTTAATGAAGTTGAGTTTATCACTTTTTCCTTTTATGGCTAGCGCTTTTCATGTTCTGTTTGAAAATCTTTGTGACCACAATGCTATTTTCCTATGGTTTCTTCTAGAAGCTTCTGTTTCCCTTTCACATTTAGGTCCATGATCCATCACCTCAGCTTACATGCATTTTCTTAAATCCAGCTCACAACTCAGTTCTTCAGAGATTCATTTATTTGTTCATGCTTGTAATCACTCATTCATCTGATTCTTCAAGTACCTAGATTTGCCTGACCCTTATGGGAGAAGAAAAGCAGTTAGAGTCAACATTTAAGGAGCTTACTGGCCAGTAGGGGAGAGGGGAGACTTGCACACACATAATATCTAGAAAGTAGTAATTTAGTTAGAAAATGTGATATGGGGACACCCGGGTGGCTCAGTGGTTGACTGTCTGCCTTCGGCCCATGGCGTGATCGTGGAGTCCCGGGATCAAGTCTCGCATCGGGTTCCCTGCATGGAGCCTGCTTTTCCCTCTGCCTATGTCTCTGCCTCTTTTTGTGTCTCTCATGAATAAATAAAATCTTTAAAAAAAATGTGATATGACCTGATTATTCTAATAGACCACCCAGAGTCATTTCCTCTCTGAACCTAGCAGACAGGTGCATTCCCCACATGCCGTGACCCCGTCTTTCTCATCCTTCATTGGTTCTGCCTTTCCTTCAGGTAAAAGTCCAAGTCCCTATGCCTGATATTGAGATATCCTTCCCATCCGCCCCCTCTTCATCTTCTAGATCCCCACCATCCTCATCCCAAACTCTTGCGCACACCCACCTGAATTCCCAAATAGAACAAGCTGTACTTCCCACCAGCTGTTTGCATCTGCCTTTTCCTCCTTCCTGGGCTCCTTTTCCTATGACTGGTGCCTGAAGTATCACCTCTGTGAAGCTTCCCCTGGTTTCTCTCTCTCTCTCTCTCTCTCTCTCTCTCTCTCTCGCCTTGAAATCTCCCTCTGGAGTCAGATTGCTGGGTTTAAACCCTGCTTCTTATCACTTTCCAGCTCTGTGCCCTTGGGCATGTTCCTTAAAGTGCCTCTGAGCCTTACATTCCCCATGGGGAATAACTGTGGTTCCTGCACAATAAATACACTTATCCAGCTACAATGTTAAACACAGTACCTGGCCCATAGTAAGTGCTCAGCAGATGTTCACTTGAAAAATAGTCACACCCATCACACTAATGGCATTTGTCTGCTAACATACTGGTCTTTTCACTAGATGCGAGGTTTCTTGAAATTAGACATCACTTCCTTAATTTTTCCACAATTCCCACTTCTTGTGCCCATCCGTGGAGTCGTCAGTGCAGTCCCCTGTGTGGAGAGCTTTTTGCCCATCACCCAAACTAACCTTAACAACAACCTGCAAGATAAGTATTAGGTTCTCCATGCTGTGGTTTAAAAAAACCAAGGCTCAGAGAGCTAAAAACTCTGTTCCACATTCCCTCAGCTGATTCATGGAGGAGCCAGGATTTTGACTCTGTTTTCTTGCCAAGTTTGTGAGCTCTCCATCATGTACCCTTGCTTCTCATTGCATGGCGAGCACTAACAGAACTCAGTAAATATCTGATGAACAGAATTCAATCTAATAAACCTAGAACCTACCCGTGCTTGTCAGAAAGGGACATGGATTTATTTGTGAAGTTGTGAATGTGGCCCTCAAAGGCCAAGCAATCAGAGACTGAGACTCTTCTGGCAAAATAGCATCTAGAGTAGGTGACTGCTTTCAACTTTTCCCTCTTGGGAAACACTCGTTTCGTCACCAATAATTTGTACTTTGCGACAGCAAGGTGTGCTCTCTAATTGACACAATGCTGTCTTTCCAGAGAAACAGGTTGTCACTTTTCACAAAATTTGTCCTATTTAATGACACTTTTTGTTTGGTGTTTAATTACCTACCATTTCTTCTATTGCTACAGTACAGTCCCAAGGTTTTAAAATGTTGTGCCAAGAGTCTTGGGAAGATCTTTTCCTGGCAGATTCTGGAAGCCCGGCCTTTCCAGCTCAATTGTAAATGTCTTGAGAGCAGTGATCACATCATATCCGACTGAATCTCCATGGTACCTGAACTTGGTTAGGCAGGCTTGCAATAAATATTTGCCAAATTCAGTATCTCTGTGCTTTTTCATGCTGCATGCTGGACTAGGCCTCAGGAGGGAGAAAGGAGGAATCAGATTCAGCTCTTGCCCTCCAGGAACTTCTAGTCCAATGCAGGAGATAAGTCTTGAAAATAATCAGCAAACATCTGACATGGAAAATGCAGTTTGGGATGCAGATTGTAGCAGAGCTACATGGGGGTAAACCCCCTTCCCAGAGCATTATTTGTACTTAAAGATTGCTGAGAAATTCTTTGATATTTAAACAAGCATGGGCATAACATGGAATGCACTATATAACATATGCATGCATTTTAAGGTAAAACACAGATTTTTTTTTAAAGATTTTATTTATTTATTCATGAGAGACTAGGCGGAGGGAGAAGCAGGCTCCCCTCAAGGAGCCCAATGCGGGACTCAATCCCGGATCCCGGGATCAGGACCTAAGCTGAAGGCAGATGCTCAACCACTGAGCCACATTTCAAGGTGCTATATTTGGTAGATTTGTCCTCCTGCCTTCCTTCTGGGAGCTAGCTCCCCTCTCCTCTGCCTTCAGGAGTATTTCGATGGGTGATGATGGTGAGCACTGCCATTGCAGCAGTCAGAATTAGGCTTTTAATTGGGCTCTGCTCTATCACTTTCTAGATTTTGAGAACCTGAGCTTTCTGAACCTCGGTTTATTAGAGATTTTTAAAAAGCTTCTGTCACATACATGATAGCTTTTATGCATGTTGTGAGGAAGCAGAGATTTATGGGATGGATGGATGGCAGGCAGGCAGGCATAGGAAACAAGTCAGTTTTTTGCCTCGTAGCAAAAAAAAAAAAAAGTACATATTTTCTTTATCATCAATACTTTGTGATTCTACAGCATTTTGTACCCTCAAAGAATTTTCATACTCATAAAAATCAAAGAAAGTAGAGCAATCCCAATTCTACTTGTAAGAAGAAGTGGGGCCTTAAGAAATGCCCAGAGCCTTGCAAAAATTGAGCCTGGCTAACTTGAGATTTGAACCAGTGCTTGGTTCAGCATCTTTAACACAATAGCTTGGGGACTTATTAGGGGGTAGGGGTGGTTAGAAGGGGGCATGCCTTTCCTCCCAGAGCTGTGTGTAGCCTGTTAATTTGGGCTATTTGTCATGAGTCACAGAATCACAGAATCCTCATGGCTGGGGCCCAAAGTTCTCCTCTTTTCCTATGGAGAAGCTGATTCAAGCAATAGACTCTACTCTCCTTAAGAACATACATTTACACAAGAGTTCACATGCAGTTGCAGGAAGCTCATGGGCACCCTGAAGCCCCTCCACCATGCCCCCTCAGGTGCTCAGGACCTCTCTATAGCCAGCCTCTTAAGCTTGACCAACTACAGAAACACAAACTCATTATCTCCAGGAAGATAGTTAGAAACAGTATAACTCAACAAATCCCAGCAACTTCAGCCAGGGACCACTTACCTTCCCATCTCTGTATCATCTGAATTCTCAAAAGTTTGCCCTTCAGTAAATATCTAAAGCCAAACCATCCATTGCCCTCCCAGACTTTTGCAAGTCTTGGTAGAGATAAGAATTGAGGTTATATGTATTTTAGAGATCAAAATTACCGGTGTGCTAATGGAACGGGGTGGAGACCATGAATAGGATAATACATAGGTTGCCTAGAATCGATTGGCCTCACTACAGGCAATGCCTTCGTTGTTATGAAAGCCACGATCAACCACAGAAGATAAAGAACTAGATTCACAGCTGACAGAAACTTGGTGAGGCCATGCAGGTCATATATTCATTCAACACTCATGTACTGAGCACTGGCTATGTGCCCAGGACTGCTCTAGGCCCCTAGGAGACATAGGAGATGAAAACAGAAAAGTCCTTGCCCCGAAAGTAATCCTTGAGTTTCTATTCCATTGAGGAAGATGGACAAATACCATGAACTATGATAAACACGTAAATTTTACAGTGTGCTAGAAGGCCAAAAGTGCTTCGGGGAAAATGAAGTTAAAAGGGATAAGGGGATTAGGAGTGTGTGTGATGACGGAGTTAAAAAGTTGCAGTGTTAAGTTGGGGTCAGGAAATCCACACTGAAGGGGAGAATTGAGCAGGTTCTGAAGTCGAGGAGGCCATGTGTGCTACTGTGGTCATTCCTGGAGGGGCTGAGCCAGGTGATGCCGGTGGCACTGTTCAATGTCTAGCATTTGTGCATTCATGCAGCAGGTATTTACTGAATACATTAGGAGCTAGGTGCTTGGGGTAAGCTGGATAATAGTCTCCAAAGATATCCAGGTCCTAATCCTTGGAATCTGTGAGTATCACCTAGATGGCAAAGGAATTTGCAGATGTAATAAAGTTAAGGATTTTAGATAGGAAGGGTATCCTGTGTTATCTGGTGTGCTCTAAATGTAACTGTAAGTGTCCTAAGAAAAGGGAGGTAGGAGGAGATTTTGACTGCAGATGGAGGAACGTGATGGGACACTGAAGCAGGGGGACGAAGGAGGAGGTGGTATGAGATCCCAAGCCAGGGGATGAGAAAGCTGGAAGAAGCAAGGAAACAGACTCTCCTTTGCAGTCTCCAGAAGGAAGCTGCCCTTCTGCACCTTGATTTTATTCCTGTAAGACTAATTTTGGACTTCTGACCTCCAGAACTGTAAGAATAAATCTGTGTTGCTTACATCATCATAGTTGTGGTGATTTCTTCCAGCAGCTATATAGAAAACAATCCAATGTTATTTCAGACAAGGATATAGTGATGAACCAAACCGATGAAAATCCCTGCTGTGTACACTCCCCGTTCTTGACCACTCAACCTGTGCTGGGCACTGGCCTGTGCCCTTGGTATGTAGTATCGTATGTAGTATCCCCAAGTAGTTGTCACATCAACCCCAGGAGATGGCTGTTTGAACTGAAACCAAGTAACTCAGAGACCCTGCTCTCTAACCATCGTAATTGTGTTCTGCCCATGCCCAATTAGACAATTTGTTGTGCAGTGGCTATTTGGGCCATGCCAACAATCTGCTTATGTCATTTCTGATGCCACTGGCCAGCAGGGTGAACTGGAACACTCTGGTGCCTGGGAGGCTGACCCTTTGTTCTTTCACCACAGCAGGAGGAAGGCCTTGCTCAGAGAGAGGAAGATCATCCTTCATTCAAGAGTTTATGAGTAGCAGTCACTGCTTGAATTGCCCACATAACCTCAGCTAACTCAGATGATGGTAAGTGGCAGGCACATCTCCTAAGGACTTTAAGAACACTGATTTATTTAATCCTCACTGTAGCCCTGTGAGCTACATTCTGTTACTATCCTCATTCCATGGATGAGGAAAGAAGCATAAAGAAGTTAAATAATCTATCCACTTTGTCCCAGGCACTGTACTAAATCCTGAACGTGGAAAAGTGAGTAAAATTCAGGCAATAAAAGTAGTGGTTAAGAATTTGGACTCTGGAGTCCATTTGCCAAAGAAGAAATTTTAAAAATTACATAAATTGGACTTCATCAAAATTTTAAAACTTTGGTACTTCAAGGCACCATCAAGAAAATAAAGACTACCCACAAAATGGGAAAAAATATTACAAATCATATATTTGATAAGGGATTTACATCCATAATATATAAAGAACTCTTACAAATGAACAATGAAAAGACAAATACCCCAGTTTAAAAATGTCAAGAGAATGGTGCATGGGTGGCTCAGTTGGTTAAGGGTTCAACTCTTGATCTCAGCTCAGGTCTTGGATCTCAGGGTTGTGAGTTCAAGCCCCTGTCAGGCTCCACACTGGGCATGGAGCCTATTTAAAAAAAATGGCAAAAAAAAAAAAAAAATGGCAAAAGACTTGAGTAGGTATTTCTCCAAAGAAGACATACACATGGCCAGTATGGAAGCATATGGAAGGATATTCAACATCATTAGTTATTAGGAAAATGCAAATCAAAACCACAAGATACCACTTCATTGTATCGAGGACAGCTGAAATAAAAACAGCAGACAATAACATGTTAGGAAGGATGTGGACAGATGAAACTCTCATATATGTCTGGTGGAATGTAAAATGGTGCAGCCACTTTGAAAAGCTGCTAGGCAGTTCCTCAAAATTTTAATTAACTGTGTTAATAACACAGTTATCATATGACACAGCAATTTCACTCCTAGGAATATATGTAAGAGGAATGAAAACATATGTCCACATAATGTTCATAGCAGCATTATTCACAATAGCCAAAGAGAGGAAACAGCCCAGATGTCTATCACCTGATGAATGGATAGACAAAATGTGGGCTATTCATACAATGGAATATTATTTGGCCACAAAAAGAATGAAGTGTTGATTTATGCAACAGCATAAACAAACCTTGAAAACATGCTAAGTGAAAGCAGTCACAAAAACTCCATACCTTGTGTGATTCAATTTTATATGAAATGTCCACAGCAGGCAAATCCACAGAGACAGAAAGCAGATTTGAGTTGTCTTGAATTGGGGTGGGGACACAGAAGGCGGAGAGACTGCTAATGCAGACAGGGTTTCTTTCTGGGGTGATGACAATGTTCTAAAATTAGACCATGGTGTTTGTTACACAGCACTGAATATACAAAAACCACTTAATTGTGTATTTTATGAGTGAATTTTAAAATTTTTATTTAAATGTATATGAACAAATTTCATGGTATGTGAGTTTGATCTAAAAAAAATATTATTATGAAGAATGACTATCAGGGCACCTGGGTGGCTCAGATGGTTAAGCATCCAACTCTTCATTTTGGCTTAGGGTCATGATTTCAGTTTGTGAGACTGAGCCCTGTGTCAGGCTCTGTGCTGAGGAGTCTGCCAGAGATTCTCTCTCTTTGCCTCTGCCCCCACCCCCATGCCTGCTCCCTCTTTCTCTCTCTCTTTCTAAACAAATCAATAAAATATTTAAAAAAATAAACAGAAGAATGACTATCAGTCCTTGATTGTCCTCGAAGAGGCCACTGGAGATTTCTGTTTAGATAGTGCTAGTTCCATTTCTTACAGATAAATTGGGGATCTGGCCCAAACCTGTCTTCTCTGCGCAGTTTATACCCCATGGTTCAAGTTTTTTAAATTTGCCAACTTCTCTCCTGATTCCAAGCCTCAGCACAGGACTGTTTCTTTATCCAGATCACCCATTTCCCCTGGTTCCCTACTGCCATCCTTCCCGTATGAGCCATCCCGGGTTTTCAGGGCAGCATTGGGCACCCCCTGAGGTGTTCCTTTTTCTTACCACCATTTCCCCGAATTGTGTTCCTCTGTTTCCCTGATGATGTGTCCTTCACTGTGCCATATGTTCCCTGAGGACAGCTGAGGTTGTGCTCAGCATTAAATGCCAACACAGTTTTGGTAATCACTGAATGGATGAATGAATGAGTGAAATGAATATAGACCTGGAAAAGTGGGAGCATCTGCACAGAGTGGAAAGATATGGAGGAGATGGAATAGAGAAGAGGAGAAAGGGAGGATTTGGATGAAAATTATATTACCAAGTACCCCCTTTTTCTATGACCTATAGCCGCTTTGACCCTGCGAGCCTCTTGGATTCTATAAAGGCTTCTCAGTTTCCTCTGAATCAACCCAAAACCTTAGGTCTTTCAAAGAACACCTCAAACGTTGTTTTTCTACTCTTTGGCTCAGAAATATCACGTTGGGGATCTAGTCAAAGAAAATTGCAATAATAAGCAGTTGAATAGAGCAGGGGTGAAGGGTAAGCTCTAGAAATGTGTATGCAAAGTTACTAATCTGGCATTATTTATAATAATAAAAAATTGGAAGCAACCTAAATATCCAGTGGTAGGATAGTATACATCATGCCATGTCCCAAAGATGAAATGATGTGCTCCCATTAGAAGAATTCAGTACTTTGAGAAAATACCTATATCATACGTTCAGTGAGAGAAGCAAGTTATAAAATGGGGTAGGTTACTGGTAGGTAGCTTACCAATTGCTACTCTATAAGCTGTGCACAAAAATATCTTAAATACTGAAAAAAAAAAAACCCACCAGAATGATTTCAGGGGTTTTCTCTTGATAGTAGGATTATGGGTGTCTTTCCCATTTCTTTTTTAATGTAACCAGGTATTTGATGAATATATATGATTTTTATAATCAGACAAAAAAATCACCTAATTCTCTCACTCTTTCAACTGCTCTTTCTTGGGGAAGTCACTGCTTTGTTCAGTCAACCCACACCTGTCCCCAAATCCTTTTCCTAAGCTACACTATCAGCCTGCAAGGACCAGCACTTTGTCAGGGGCTCCATCCACACACTGAGGCAGCGCTTGAAGATGCACTCCTCCAGGGAAGCCTTTCCTGATCACCAAGAGGAAAGAAGACTGGCTCATCCCCACCCTGCCCAAACACAGTGCTTCCACATCTCTCTCTGCTCACCTTGTCCAAGAAGGCTGGACAAGCCTCCAAGACACTGGTGCTTGACCTCAAGGGACTCTTTCCTGACGTGGCCCAGCAGCTGGTGCAGCCAGGTGTGTGTATGTGTCTGTGTCTGCACCTGGTGGCTGATCCAAACTCCTAGAAGGAAGTTGAGGTAGAAGCCACAGGTCTTATCCCTGTTGGGTGATGAGGAAGATGATAATGACTCTTCTGTCTGCATGTCCTGATTTGCCATGGGTAAGACTTCTGTTGGCCATTTTAAAACCGCCCAAACAGTCTTTAAACAACTTAAGAAGTGATCAAAGGTGTTTGGACTTAACCTGGACCAGCAACGTTCTCAATGGAGTCAGCTCCGTGACTTTGGTTGGGAGGAAGCAAGTGTGAACCAGTAATGCAGATGTAGCTCGAAAGCACTGAGATGTTTCCTAAGTTGATCTGTCCCAAGTATACATCCAGCTTATTCCTGAATTGGAATCAAATTAGAAAAACCTCTGAAGGAAAAAGTGGGTGAGCAGACGTTTGAGGGCTTACCAAGTACCTGACACATCTCAGAGCACTTGTGAAATGCTGTGGATTTATGAAAGCAATAAACAGGTCTGTGTGATTGATTGTTCCCGTCGCACTTCCTGGTCACATGTCACACCCACATGAAGCATAACAAGGAAGACTCAGAGAGGGTAAGACGGAGGTCTTGTGCCTTCAAGACAGGCGCATGCGTCTTAGCTCCCATGGCATTTGGGGCTGATTACCCTGGCCTGTGTGTAATGAGACACGACGGAGTTAAGGATCAAGATAAATCAGGTATTGTCATCGACCTTTGGTGTTTTTGAGACTGAGAAAGAAAGATTTGGCGTGCCAGCCTTCCTCATCAGTCTGGTATCTCACCTGTCATCTTAAACACGGTAAACAAACCACAGACATATTTTTCTTCCTTGCAGAACTGCACCCTTTTTTGTGAGTAGGTCTGGATACTGTTTGGCAATTGCAGTTGAGTAGAATGGGGGTGGGGAAGTGTTCGATTCCACCCTCTTCTCAAATACCTGAAGTAGAGTAATGAGTAGGTGTCACATTTGTCGCCTCTTTTCCACTCCTACTATCTGCATGCAGACCTTAATCATGTTTTCCTTAGGCCACCATAGCTGACATTTCCTTCCAATTGATCTCATGAAGGCTGGAGGTGCTGGGACACCCAGAGGGAGCAAGATGCTCTTCATTCTGCCATCGCCAGGAGGTCAGAGGCGTGGGATCTATAAGCCTACAGTGAAACGGAAATGCTGGGATGGGAGAGAGGATTTGAGGAACCAACAGGGAAAGAGAGCGGGGAGGGATCGTGGATGGCAGGGAGAGGAATCTGCTTGGGGACTCTTGGGTGCTGTCACTAGATTCCATGTGAACGGTCTTCCTTATCTTCCCAGGAGATCACTAGGAAATACCCATTTCTTGGTGGTACATTATCAACCAACAATCTGTTTATTGAAGGAATTCACTCGTGCATTCACTCAGCGAATATTGAGAGCCTGTTATGCACCAGGTGGTGTTCTAGGTACTGAAGATACAGTAGTGAACAAAAACACTCAACACAGAACAACATGGATGAATCTCCAAGCAGTTCTGCGATGAAAAGTCAACCCCCGAAAGCTAATACTGGTGATTCCATTTATAGAAAAATTTTGAAATGGCAACATTTTAGAAATGGTGGTTGCCAGGACTTAGGGATGGGGTGAGGGGTGGTTCATGGTGGGAGAAAGTTGGTATAGTGGTAAAAAAGCACCATACGGAATCCTTGTGTTGACATGCTATTCAGTATCTTGACCATGAGGGTGGTTACAAGAACTTACACATGATAAAATCACATAGAGCTAAACACACACACCAATGAGTGCAAGTAAAACTGGGGAGATGTGAAAAAGATCTGTGGGTTGAATCAATATCAGTATCTTCTTGGTTGCAATACTGTACTATAATGCTACTATTGGGAAAACCGGGTAAAGTCCATGCAGGATCTCTTTTGTATTATTTCTTAGAACTGTACATGGATCTATAATTATTCCAATAAAAATGTCCAAAAAAAAAAAAAAAACACCCCCGAAACAAAACCCAGCTCCCAGACCTGATGGAGCCTACATTTGAGTGGGAGCTAAGTGTGGCTTCGTGGTGGCCACAGGGTAAAAGCCAAGACCACACTCAGAGGTCTACCCCTTCTGGGGTATTCCATGTTCTCAAGACATGTCATTGGATCCCTACTGGTGACCGAAGGAAATCCAGACTTAGGGTAGGAGGCAGATGCAGAATAAGGGTGGACTCCCAGCTCCCCTGACCCTGTGACATGGGCATGTTGGAATTATCCAGTCTGCCTTTGGGTCTCTAAACCAGGCACCCATTAGACTAAAGGTGGGACTCAACTATCCATGGAGCTCCCAGTGCTCATGTGAGACCCTTCGTGGCTTATTCCCCACTTCCGCCATCCCCACCACCAACCTGCTTTCACCTCTGTGCAAACACTTGGTCCATCCTGGCAGCACATTCAGCTTGCGGAACCTACTTTCCCCATACAGGTACTAGCATGGCTCACTGCCCTAGTTCTCACCATTAGGCAAGAACTCCTCATGCCAGCCCTGGGCCTTGATCCTAGATTCTAGCCCCCTAGCCATGACTAGGAGTGAGTGTCCAGCCCCTTAACCCCCTCCTGCAAAGGGGAATGCCCACACCATTGCTGTCCCAGTGGTTGTACAGTGGGGCATCTAGCTGGCTACAAACTGTCCAGCTCTATTTTATTGCCTTAGAAGAACTTCAGAGGAAAGAAGCCACGTAAAAATTAAATAAGGTTGGAACAGATTTTAAAGTTTTTATTATTTTATATCATGCCATGCCTTGCATGGAATGACCACAAAGCACTCTGCCTTCCTGGCCACATAATTTACTAACAGGGCTCAGTGGAGAAAGCTAGGACTCTCAGATGCACTGTCTAGTCTCCTGGAAAGAGGGAAAGAAGGGGTGGCAGGACGGAGCAGCGAAAAATACTTACTTGTCTCTTCTTTGACAAGTCAGTGGTTGCTTATTCTAAGAAGGATGATTATATGACTTAATACAATTTCTGGTCATTGTCATTATAATAAAGGAAAAAGGCTTTCTTAGAAGTGCTTGAGCTAATCAATAAATATTTGATCCACTTTTAAACAAGGTTTTTATGGCCAAAATAAGTTGAAAGAAAAGATACTGACAAGCACTATTTCCATACCTTCGTCTCAAATCAACCACAGAAAGAATAAGTGCAAAACGAAATGAAGGATGTCCCCTTCACCCAGAGAAGAAGCAAGCCTGGAGTCCTTCTTCCCAGGGAGGGGCCCAAGCCCCAGCCCAGTCAGATCTGTGGGGCCGCGTGGCAGTCCGGAGCCCTGTCCTGCTCTTCCTGGGAAGGGGCCTGCTTCCCGGTGTTGCAGTCTGTGACCGGGATGAATAGCCCATGGAGATCCAGGTGCATCTCTACATCAATAGATGCACGGGCTAATTCTGTAAAACTTTTGGCATCCAGAATAAGTAGAAAAGGCAGCTTTTGGGGATCAGTAGAGACGATGGCTGATAAGATAATCCCTTTGGGGAAACAAAGAGAGACACTTTGTAAAAGTGCACACTTGAACTTCCTCTAGCTGGAGGGCTAAGTCTCTCAGCTATGTCTCCCTGTCCTCTTTAAGTATGGAATCAAAATAAAAGGAAAACAAATTTGAGATTCTGTGCGAGAAGGGAGAGGCCAGGGAACTAGGAATCAGAAGACTTGGTTCCAGCCCTGCCAGGGCCAGTCCCTCTGCCTCTCCCAACCTTAGTCTATTCATCTGCAGAGTAGGGATTATCCTCCCTACCCCCACAGGGTTACTGAGAGAATCTCTTGCATGGCAAACAATGAAAGCTTTTTGGAAAGTATTGCATATGTTGGAGAATGGTTATTTGGCTATTATTTAGAAAGTCTGATTATAGAGAATCGGTTTAGATGCTGTATTTAGGCTAATATATGGCACTTAACTAAACTCAGACTGGCTGCACTCAATGGCATTTGGATGAGCCCAACTCACTTTATGCACATGCAGCACGCTAGTAGCCTCAGCCCTCCCCTCTATAAAATGGATGTGTGTGTGTGTGCACGTGCGTGTATATGTATTCTAAGGACTCACTCTCCAGGGATATAGGATTAAATGAAATAAATGCCCATAAACTTCCTCCCAAGTCCTCCTGGGTCTCAGGGTGATTGGCTTAGATTAAAATCCTAACTCTGTAGGCACGGTGTGTGTGGCCTTGTAAGTGACATCATTCCCTCAGCCTCTCCTTTGGTGAAGACATTGCTACTCCCTGCCCACAAGAGAATGTAGGGGAAGCCCTGGTCCAGCCCAGTGGGAGGCCAGCTTCAGCAGGAGGTGCTTCCCCCCCATCCCCTACCTCTGAGGTGACAGTAATGTGGGGTCCCCCGCTTGGTGTGCCATACCATGCCACACGTGGCCAGTAGGTAGACAGGACCCAGGCAGAAAACCACTCCTCACCGAGGGAAGCAGCTAGCAAGCTCAGTGGGGCAGCCCCACCCATGGTTCTAGTTGCCCTCCTTAGCATCCCCAGGAGTATATGCATTTACAGGTGCTCCATGTAGAAGACACATGCTTAGAGATAGTTAAGAATTCTCTCCCAGCCATTGCAATGAATTTTTTTTTCATTGCAATGAATTTTAAAGTGGAAAGGAACTGGGCTTTTGTGTAGTGAATAATTTAATGTCTCCCAAAGGGAGGTCTGAGCTTTGCTCCTGGGAAGTGACCTCTAAGCCCCTGTACTGTCCTCCCTCATAAGAGTGTCTTTATTTACCTGGGGCCAGCCTGATAATCTGTCCTCACAAAGTGATTTAGATGTCAGCTTGACCTCCAGAGTGGCTGAAGGCTGAAGGTCAGCCACATGGCCAACCAACCATGTCTACATGACCAAGCCCCTAAAAAGCTCTGCCTTCCTGGCTTGGAGGAACTTCCTTGGTTGGTGATACCGCATGGATATTGTTGAAGGAGTTGGGGTGGGCCATGACCTCCAGGGACAACCAGATACTCCATGCACACAATTCTCCTGGATTCTGTCCCATGAGTATCTTTTCTTTCAATCTGTATCCTTTCACTCGATAAACCGTAACCATGAGTAACAGTAGTTTTTAGTGTGTTCTGTGCATCCCTCTGTCGAAACCCAGGGTGGTCTTGGGGCTGCTCAACTTGTAGTTGGTGTCAGAAGTGAGGGTGCTTCGAGGGACTCCTTAACCTCACAGCTTTGGACTCGGACAGACCTGGGTTTCAAAGCCTGGTTCCACCAGCTATGTGCTGTGGGGGTCGTGGAGGGAGGTCACTGCCCTCCAAATGATGTCTCTGTTTGAGGGGTGATTGCAAGTAGAGCGCAGCAGGCAGGCTCCCTTTCCTGGAGTCTTACCATCATCCTCGTCCTTGGCACCCGGTGTGGGTACAAACAGGGGTTCTGCTGGCCAGCAGTGTTCCTGTCCCCATTTTAAGGATGACTTTGTGAGAACATCATATTTCAGTATCTATACATCCAAAGAGGAGAGACACATGAGTGACCTGTTGGAAAGCAGGCTCATTCCCTGGGAACAGATGACATCAATGCCCACAAACAGGATTAAGCCCCTCCAGTGTAGACTCCAAGTGACATCTACTTAGGATCAGCAGCAGAAATGAAAGCAGCTAGCTTCTTCCTCCTCCATCTTTAAGCAAAGGTCCTCCTGCCCATCCCCCCCACATAACTGACACTACATACTGAAGTTTTAAAAATAAAAATCCTGAATTTATCTAGTAATTGGAGCTACGTTGCAATTTTTATATGTGTTAAATAAACTAATATATTTGATGCAAACATTTAAAGTGTAATACTATCCTTTTGTTGTTTTTAAAGTGCAAGTCCCTGGATTTCTCTTAATCCTTAATAGACCTGTTTCCCCTTAGGATGTGAGATTAGTGGGGAGTGGCTTGGGTGTGTGTGTGTGTGCCTGTATTTATGTGTGTGTGTGAACCTTAATTTTTTGCTTTGTACATTTCTGCACTGCTTGCATTTTTGAGAAAAGATATTCCATTTATTATTAAAAATGAAAACATTAAAGACAAGTGATGTCTGTATACTCAGCATAGTCCCTGGGATACAGTAAGTGTCCAACAAATAGTAACAAGTAACAAAATAAATGCTTCAAGTTTCAGCCCTCTGCTTGAAAGGGTGAGTTCCTTCAGGGCAGGGACTGGGATCACTCTGTTCACTTCCTAGCCTCACTGCTGCCATGTTGTAGCACATGGTCGGTGCTCAATAAAATGTATTGAATAAAGAAATCAATGGATAAACTACAGCTGTGACTTCTTTGCTGAGCTTCCGTCCATCAGGTATGGCTGCCTCTCTTGGATGACTCATCATTGCTTCCATTGTATACTGTCCCAACTGGACTTCACTCTCTGATATGCTCCAAAGGGACCTCCCTTTTCTGATCAAGGTCACCCAGTCTGAGAACAAAGGGTTCAGCTTTGCAGGCAGACACAGTCATTGTAGGGAGCACCAGCCCAAGTCACATAGGGATTGGTACCTTGGTTGGGATGGGACTCCACTGAACTTCAGCAGCAAAGATATAGCGGTATCGCTTCCCATTGTGAGCATAATTGATCCGAGGCAGCTCTAAACCTGGAGAGAATGACACCGCTGATGAAGCCCCCGTCACTGAGGACTGGGAGCATCCACCCTTCATGCTATGTTGGGCATCCTGTCCACAAAAACTGCTCCCAATCCAGGATCCCTGAACTGGCTTCAGGCCCTGGATTAGATCAAGGTTGGTAACAGGGCAGGGGGAGGGAAACTCTGATAATTACCCTGGCTCTATTAGAAGGTTCAGGAGCAAAGAAAGATAGACCTAGTTTTTTGTGTATAAGCATCTTTAATTATCCAAGATAGAAATCAAAAAGAATTGCATGATTAAAATCAGAGGCTACTGCAATTTTTTTAAAGCTCTTTTTAAAAAAAGTACTCATGTGTGCATGCACGTGTATGAGGGCGTGGAAAAAAACTTCTAAAGCTGTGGAAAGGGGTGTCCATGGGGAATAAATAAATCTGGGGAATTCATATAATAACCTAAGTAAAACTAATGTTTACAAAGAAATTTAATAACACGGGAAAGTGTCCATAAGACAAAGTATAAAAGGCTAGTTACAGAATTATCTCTACTATGTTACAAATGTAGAGAAAATTGCTAGGATAATAACTTCCTTGTAGTTTATGATTTATATTGTACACTGTACAAATTATGATAAATTTTTGTTATGCCTATTACTTTTGTAATCAAAAAATACCTTAAAATTTTGTCCATGTGCATGTATACATATATGCCTGTCTTGTCAAATTAAATTTCTAAGTCTGAGTGCTAAAATGAAAATCACTCCCCTTCCCCCGCTCTTATGGAATATTTCAGGCAGTTAGAGCCAACTGCTATGAAAATGTCCAAGAAAAGAGGAAGCAGTCATGGAAAATCTGCCACACAGAGGCCTCCTAAAACGGATGCAAGGCATGAGTGGTGATTAGGATCAAGGGAAGTGCAGGGGAATGGCCTATTTTTTTTTTAAGATTTTATTTATTTATTCATGAGAGACACACACACAGAGAGAGAGAGAGAGAGAGAGAGAGAGAGAGGCAGAGCCACAGGCAGAGGGAGAAGCAGGCCCCATGCAGGGAGCCCGATATTGGACTCGATCCTGGGACTCCAGGATCACGCCCTGAGCTGAAGGCAGATGCTAAACCGCTGAGCCACCCAGGCATCCTGGAAATGGCCTATTGAGGTAGAAGATGTCCAGTCCCACAGACAAATAATCACGAAAGTTCCAAGAGACAGGTCACAGTGACCATGAGCAGGAAGGACCACCCATATACTGAAATCAGAAAAAGGTGCCCACAATTGGTGCCCACAATGGTAGGTCTGAGACTTCGCATGGTGCTCCTGGTCCTCAAACCTGGTCTGGAGATCACCCTCTTCCCCTTTACCTCCACCTTGTAAATGACCAGCCTCAGGTACTTGGTTAAGTAAAATAGTACAATTCATCCCTGCGAATTTTGTGAGGCTACTGAAACCATGCTCTTGAAGAATCTTCAGGAAATGGGGAAATTCCCAGGCTATATTCATTAAGTGGAAGAAGCCATTTCAGAATATTCAAGATGGTATGGTACGTACACCTTTTGTAAAACTATAAATGCAGAGGTTAAGGGTTTTTGAGTCTAAGAGACATGCATTCAGATCCTGGCTCTGCTCCCTGTCTTTGGGAAAGTTATGGTATTATCTTCAGCTTTGCTGTCCTCAGCTCTAAAACAAAAATGACACATGCTGACACCTGCCTCCCAGAGAAGTTCTCCCACAACTTTTACCTTGTGCTGGACTCTCACTATGGGCCAGGCCCTTGGAGCAAACTCATCTAATGTCCAAAGATAACAGGGTGAGACTGTCGGGGTGAGGTCTGGAAAGCTCTAGAAGAGGGCCTGACACATGCCAAGCAACCCATACACTACAGAAAGATGATGCATATTTCCAAAGAGTTGCCGGGGGTGGAGGGATTCCGAGGGATATACCTGTTGCCATGTTTTTCAGCACTGCCCAGGACTGCCACAATAAGCAAGAAGTCTCTCCTCAGATACAAAAAAGACCATAATGTTTTAAGCTTCCATCTACCCACACAATGTGCCAGGTGAGTGGGGATGCAAGTTGATCCCTTAAGAACTGAGGCCAAGATCTATATATTCACTTGTAAAGACTCCCAGTGCCTGGGGTGCCACAGATTCTGTTGTACAGCAGTGGTTCTTATGGGCAAATCTGGGGTTGTCCAACAAAGTCTCTAGGATGGTATCCTTCCAGATGCCTGAACCTGGCATGGGGCAGCCAACATGGGGAGCAAAGCAGAGCCACGCCTGGCCACCCTCTGGCTGAGTGTCCTGGACAGCCCATTCATTCCACACGTGTGTTGAGCAGAGACCCCTCTAAGCCATACTTCTGTCACATACTGGTGATAACACCGAGCACAGAAACATGGTCCCTGCCTCACAGGCTTATATTCTAGGGCAGTGGTTCTCCATCAGGGTGATGGTGCCCCCACCAGACACTGACAATGTCTGGACAGGTTTTTAGCTGTTCCAATTCAGGGTGTGGGTGCTACAGGCATCTGGTGGATCAAGGCCAGGGATGCTGGTCAATATCCTACAGTGCCCAGGATGACCCCCGGTACAAAGCATGACCCAAACCCCAAATATCAGGGGTGCCCAGGTTGAGAAGCCCTGCTCTCATGGGTGCAACTTTTATTGAAGGGGTTTACATTCTGTGGGGGGCACACCTTTTCAAGCCATCTCCTCCTCCATAAAATGGGGCTGATGGCCTCTATTCTGTAGGATATTCTGAAAGTGTAGAAGTAGAAATGCAAACACACTGTCCCTGTTCAGTAAGTGAGCATTCAATAAATCAGAGTGTTTATAGAGGCCAGCCATGAAAGTCACCCGATCCAATGACCACCCCCACCCCTGGCCACCCTCTGGCTGAGTGCCTTTCTGGGAGGTGTTCGAAGATCTATGAAAGAGAACTGTCCCCAAATGCTTTCCACTGGGGCACCCCAAGAGCCTTCCTGTTTGTCCCTTTTCTGTATGCAGCTCCTCTGCATCAGAAGGAGGTACAGAGAGGCCTCGGGAATTCACAAAAGCCTGCCTCTTCCCTAAGCATCTACTATATTTTTATTTTTTATTTTTGTATATTCTTTTATTGGAGTTCAATTTGCCAACATATAGCATATCACCCAGTGCTCATCCCGTCAAGTGCCCCCCTCAGTGCCTGTCACCCAGTCACCCCAACCCCCTGCCCACCTCCCCTTCCACTACCCCTTGTTCATTTCCCAGAGTTAGGAGTCTCTCATGTTTTGTCACCCTCTCCGATTTTTCTCATTTTCTCTCCTTTCCCCTATGCATAGAAAGAGGATGCATTTTACCTTCATAAAGCAACTCCGGCTGGCAGTAGACTTGGTCATCCTTTTCCTTCAGGGCTCTTGCTGTTGTAGATGCCAGTTTGATTAGATTTGAGCCCACCTCTGCATTCTGAAAGAATCAGTTAAAAAAAAAATCGAAAACTGGTTATCCAGAGCAGACACTTGCTTTACTGAATATGTTATAAAAAGTGCTTTGGTGGATGTCATCTTGTTCTGGCCTCACGTGAGCCACAGGAAGCAGCAAGCATATGGTCGGTATTTTTTACGCTTATTCTCAGAGACAACATAGCTATGGTGGTAGGATGGGGGTGGGGGTCTCTAAACTCCTGGCTCTTTTCTCCTAGCTTATCTTTCACAGGTGAAATTAATGTACTGGTAGGTTCTCACTTTTTAAATACTGGCTGATTCACCTGTATAAGGCTGCATCAGTCATTAAAGGGATGTTTATAAAGAATTCATAATGACATGGGAAATGCTCATGATAGAATCCTGAGAAAAGCAGTAAATTGCATACGCTGTCTGAGCTCAATCAGGCTGAAAAAAAAAAAAAAAAAAAACTTACACCTAAAAGAGCCTGGGGGAAATACACCAGTTATTAACAAGACAGCAGGCGGTGGGATTATGGGGACTTTTTTTTCTATGTTCATCTGTATTTTCGGGATTTTCTCCTATGAAAATGTACCATTGCTGAAATGAAGACAAGCAATAAATAACTGCTTGGAGTGAAAGGTCTAGGGAGGGCATACCTTGGTTTCAACTTACAGGCTTTGTTCAGGGCCTTACCATCGTCATTGCAATCCAGGAGAGGGACTTAAAACAATTGCTTAAACATTTATAACATTTATTGGGCTTCTATTGCTCCCTGTTTCCAGCTATGGGGCTTCGAGCAAGTGATTTAGTAACGCTGAAGTTCTGTGGCCTCATGTGTGTAAGGTATAGTAGATGCCTCAAGCAAAGAGTATATGCATCTCCAAAGTATTGTGCAGAATAAATAATCCATACAAATGGTTTACAAGAGGGCCTGATTAACAGTCAGTACTAAATAAATGTTAGCTGCAGTTGAAAATGTTGTTTTTAAAGATTTGAGAGAGACCGGATGTGCATGCGAGTGGTGTGCATGCGAGTGGGAGGGGCAGAGGGAGATGGAAAATCTCAAGCAGACCCCGTGCTCAGCGAGGAGCCCAACAAAGGGCTCAATCTCACGACCCTGAGATCATGACCTGAGCCAAAACCAAGAGTCATATACTTAATCGACTGCACCACCCAGGTGCCCCTACATCATTTTTATTATTTTTTTATTATTATGTTGCTACCACTGAGGGGAATGCAGGTTAGGCAATGAAGGAGGAGAAATAAGACCGAGTCCCTGTTTTCATGGAGTTTATAGGGTGAGAATTATTGTTATGGTTGACTTCTTCTCATTTAAACTCTTCTCTACTTTCCAAATTTTCAAAAAAAGGATTTTATCATTAAAAGATACCTATTCAGGGGCACCTGGGTGGCTCAGTCAGTGAAGCGTCTGCCTTTGGCTCAGGTCATGATTCCAGGGTCCTGCTTCTCCTTCTCCATTCACCTTCCACTCTCCCTTGCTTGTGTGTCTGTGCACACTCTCTGTCAAATAAATAAATAAAATCTTAAAAAAAAAATTAAAGGAAACCTATTTGAATGACAGCATCAGGCAGCCTGGGTGGCTCAGCAGTTTAGCGCCGCCTTCATCCCTAGGCATGATCCTGGAGACCCGGGATCGTGTCCCACATCAGGCTCCCTGCATGGAGCCTGGTTCTCCTCCTTCTGCTTGTGTCTCTGCCTCTCTCTCTCTCTGTGTGTCTCTCATGAATAAATAAATAAAATCTTAAAAAAAATAAAGGAAACCTATTTGAATGACAGCAGCTTTTTGCTGGGAAAGAGGGTGAATTTGCTGCATCCTAGCAGTTGAACTGCAGGGGCCCTTTGAGATTTGTTTAGTTCAACTCCTCAAGTGACAGAAGAGTAAAACAAAGCCCAGAGAAGGAAAGTGACTTGCCCAAGGCCACACAGAGGAAAGGAGAGTCTAGGCCCTTTGCATCAGAATTCTTTTGCTTAGAAGCAAGAGCATTGCAGGCAGAGGGCAAAGCAGGTACAAAGGCCCTGGGACTGGCCTGTTCCCATCCTGTAGGTCTTTGCCCAAATAACCCCTTCCCTAACTGCATCTACAGTGTCTCCGAGGCATTTGTCCTGAGCTGTAATTATCTCCTGCATGGAGCTGCTTCCTTCATGTTGTCTTCCTCTTGAAGACTGGAACCAGATTTTGTTCAATGCATGGCACATAGCTCCCAGGAAGTAACTGCTGAATGAATGAGTGAATACATGATTCAATTAGTTTTCCTTCCACTGTCAAGGTGCAAAACATGTACTGTACAGGGTAGTTGTAGGAATTAAATGAGATGAAAGGCATGCAAAAGTCACCTGACACCCAGCACATCCGTGGGGTCTTGTAAACAGAAGGTCTGAAGGCCTCCACCTGCACCACACCACACACTGGGGAGGCTCGGCTCAGTGCTTGCTAAGTCACCTGACAGCAACAGGCCTGTTGTGCATGCCCTGGGCTTGTGTCTCAGGGAGTATGTCTGCAGAGACGTCTTTTAATTCCAGCCTAAAACTGGTCAGACTGGTTGAGGGATAAACTGAATTTTTCCACACAGCAGTAATGAACATGACTCGGCTACTTTTGGTGGCCAGCATGCTCAGCATTGAAAGAGCTTTCCAGCCCAAAGTCAACAAAATCCTACAGGTTTACCTTGAAATCCTGGGAGAAGCAGCCATCTCGATATTTCCCTGAAACATTGGCTTTGGGGTTCAGAAGCCCTGCATGTGAAACCTGACTCGAGGGGTTTCTATGTGAACTTGAGCAGCCTCTCCCCACCCTCATCCCCAAGCCTTCCTTGAGCCTGTTTCCTCATTTATAAAATATGAGGGCGACTCATAACTTTTTGACGGGTAGTGACCATAAGTGGGGATGCTTTGACCTGTGTCTAAAGGCTATAGTTACAATGAAATAATAGTTATAAAAACACCGTGTTGAGGGTCAGATACATCGTAGTTAGTAACTTGGACCCAGACAGACCTGCATTTAAATCCCAGCTCAAATCCCACAGATGTTCCTGCGATGTTGGGCAAGTTACTTTCTCATCTGTAGTCATGAGGATAATAAGCAACTCAGAGGAGTGTCCTACTAATCAGGTGAGAAGCATGGAAAGCATTAACAGTTCCTAAAATTTGCAGGACCCAAGACAAGAGTGGAGACCCACCAACCCTATGTCTAAATACATTGAGCAAATACATAGACCTTCCTAATGTGGAACCGTGCTGTCCAGTATGGCAACCACCGACCACATGTGGCTATTTACACTTAACTTAAAAATTAAGTACAATTAAACATCCAGTTCCTCAGCTGCATTGGCCACATTTCAATGGCACACGTGGCTAGTGGCTACTGCATTAGATAATGTTTCATCATTGCAGTGGATTCTTTTGCACAAGGCTGGTCTGGAAGGATGTGTGAATTTGGAATTCTAGGACTCCTTGGAGTTCTGAGCTGGAATTGGCAGAATGAGGATCAGCCTCTGGGCCTGGCCTTCTTTGTCTCTGCCTTCTTTTCTCTCACTGCACAGATACCCCAGCCAGCATGACTGAGGCAATTGCCAACCCTGGCCACCTCATGGGTCTGAGGCCAGTACTCCAGTGGCACAGCCTGCTCTCAGGATGAGAGAGGCAGGTGCTGGGAGCAGTCTTGGGGCTATTTGGGCAGGGTATCCAGGGACCCCAGGTAGCTGGTTCATGGTTGGGGCAGGGGAAGGCCCCTCTCTGGGTGGGCACAGCCCCTCGAGCCCTGTGAACTCCTCTGAGGAAGGGACACTGCCAGAGAAAGCCTGATCAGGCCATCCCCTCTCCCCCAAATGCCAGGTCCAGAGCAGTGGCCCCTCTTGCTGGGGTCTAAGAGGAAAAAAGACACCTAACACAGGCCCTGGTACATACTGAGCACTCAGTAAATGGCAGCTTCTTTTATTACTGGACCTTTGTTTTTGCACTTGGGGTCAAGACAAAAACCAAATCTACTCAGCCGGTTGACACCGCTCCTTGTAAGTCCATAAAGCCGCCTTCCCTGATGGCACCTTGTGCATACGTAGCTGTCGCTGTCGGAAGGGAAGGCCGGTGCTTACGAACCCACCTGGAGGCAGCGCTCCGAGCCCTGCAGGACGAGGGCAGGGCGGCCGCCTGAACTGTCTGTACTTGTCCACGCCCCTCCCAGCCCAGCTCCGCCTTAGACAACCCTGAGCCACCCAACATAAACAGGCCGAGGGTGCCAAGGGGCCCCACCTTCCTTTGACCCTAGCTGGCCGGAACACAAGAGAATCTGGGGCAGCTGGGAGGTCCCAGACTTTTAAATATACTTCACTATTGCACATTCCTTCCATGTGGGAAATGTTCCAAATGCTAAAGAAACACCCGTGTCCTTTTAGAGACCCCCCTTCACACATTTCTCACTCACCTGTCACTCGTTCATTGATTTAAAGTAGTTACAAGCTTGCCCTGTGACAGGCACAGGGGATAAATGGCTGACAAGACCAATGGCTCTGGCCCTCTCAAAGCTTTCCCAGGGCAGGTGACTAACAAGGCCCTTTACCTGGGATAAATGTTCAGCAAGGAGCTGCAGGGGCAGAGCACAGCATACAAACTTCACTAAAGACAGTGATGATCCTGACATCTGAAGGGTGAGCAGGAATTTGCTAGACTGGCTGCAAATTAGAAGCCCCTGGGGGCTGAGACCCTGCTCTACCCTCCCCACCCTCCTCCCCACCCCCACGCCCCAGGACCTAGCCCAGGTGTGGTCTCAAAGCCCCCAGGTGAGTCCAACCTGCAGGCAAGACTGCAGTGGAGGCCTGATGGGAAGAGGGCAGGGTTGCAGGCAGAGGGACAGTGACATGTGAAGGCCCCAGACTGATGGGTGCCAGAGAAACCCACAGTCTGTCCTAAAAAGCCTTGGATAGGATGGAATTAGAGGTGCCAGATCTGGACATGTCCACCATGTCCATCCGCTCAACTTTTTGATTTCATATGCAGCCAGGGCAACTTGAAAGTGAAGCAAGAAGACTTTTTAAGGGATAATAAATAGCAATTAAAAAGCGTGGCCAGAGCTACTCTTCCCAGGGCTCACACTTCTTTGCTAGTTTCAAAGCAGTAGGTGGCTCACATGGCAGCTTTTCAAAATATACGTGCAAAACATCTTAGCTTGGTTCCAAGGAAGCAAATCATTTTTCAAGCACGATAAAAGGTTATAAAATCCCTCGGTGTGTGGGCAGTGGGAGGAAGCATTTCCTCTCTGTTTCATCCCCAGGCTGAGGTCTGCGTGAGGCAGGGCCAGGCCTTGGGATTTGCCACCTGTGTGCTCTGTGACACCGCCGCCCCCTCGCCCCCCACCTCCCACTACTTCCTGGAACCAGGAGACCAAGCATGGCACTGCATGGCATTGTGGTGCCGCCCAGAGCACGGGCCGCAGAGGGCAGGGGCCCTTGTGATGACTTCATGGAATGTGGCTATTCATTCAGCAGCCCTGAACTACGAGGGGAGAAAGTTCATTCCCTTTTCTCTTCCAGTCTTCCTGGTTGGGTCGAGGAGAGTCTCAGTGAGGTGCCACTATGTCTTTAACACCTCATAGTTTTAGAACTTTCTTTTTAACAATGAGATTAAGTCTTGAAAAGCAAGAATATCTGGCTGGAGCTTCAGACCTTTGCTTTATCTCCAGTGCTTTATGCCCATGCCTTATGCCTGTGCTTGTCTTCTATTTGCAACAAGCAATGCTAGCTTTCCACTGGCTGGTGACAGGTTTCCTTTCAAGAGTGAGATGGTTTGAACAAAACATGACTTTGTGAATATTAAATTGAGGTGATAGGAGATATGGTGAAAATCATGACAGAGCTACACCTATGACTGCAGGTGGGGAAATGCCAGGAAGATAGGAAAGAACCTTGACTCCAGAGCCAGACAAACCTGGGTGCACATGCAGAGCCCTGCTTACTGAGTGGGAGCGTGCCTGAGCTTCTGCATCGAGGAGCCCAGCAGTGAGACTGGGGGAAGGCTCCCTGGGCCTTCTGGAGCAGAGTCCTCCATTCCCGAGACCTGCAGAACCCCGAGAAGGGTCAGGATGATCTCTGTGGGCTCCTTCCATGAGTTAGGCCTGCTGGGGAGGATGGTAGAGTTGTACCTTCACACCAGCTACAAGTGCTGTTGGAAGGTAGGCTGTTGCAGGGGCTAATCATGGCTCTGCCCCTGGAGGCTGTGTGACCTTGGGCATATTCCTTAACCTCTCTGAGTCTCAGTTTCTTTGTAAAATGAGGCTAACATGAGGACCTCTCCCATAGGTTGTTCTGATCGTTAAGTGAGGCAAGGAAAATAAAATGCTTAGCAAAGTACCTGGCACATAGAGTGCATTTAGTAAATAGGAGCCATCAAAATTGAGTTGAATTGAATTTGCTTTCATTTAAATTAATTAAGTCATGAAGTCAGTGAGTTCTGGAGCCAGAAATCTCTGTAGCCTCCAAAACCAAGCCTGGAGCCTTGGTAGCATCACCCTAATTGAGGATAATATCTGGCCTACTGGTCATTTTTAATGCAGGAAGGGAACTAATCAACAGGAGGGCATTAGGTAAGCGAGTAGTTACGAATCCTGGTGGAGACCATCAGACAAATATCTAAAATGATGTTGGAGAACAATATTGGAGGTCATGGAGAGATGTTTAGATATACACATAAGTGAAAAAAAGCATTTGCATATTCTGCCATGAAAAGGAAGTAAGGGCTGCCACACGCTGTGGCAGAAACAGACCTTGGGAACACGAGGCAGAGGGAGGGTGGCCACCGTGGGAAACCGCCCTGCGCGTATCTCCACGTGTGTGATGTGTCTGGAACAGGCAGGTCCTCGAGATGGGAAGTGGATGAGTGCTGGGGCTCGGGGGGGTGGAGGGCGGAGGGGGTTGGTGGAAGGGCACAAGGTTTCTTGCCGGGGCAAAAAAAGGTTTTAAAATCCAGTTGGCGGCACAACTCTGCTAAGTCACTAAAAGCAACTGAAATGGTGCACTTTAAACGTATGGTATATGAAATTATGTCTCAATGAAGCTGCGAGGGATTCTGTGATTTCCTTCTCTGAAATTAAGCAATATATAAAATATACATATATATTTCTAAGTTTTAGAGAAGTTATATTACACAGAATTTTTTTACACAGAATTTTTAACAGCTTTATTGAGATATGTATTAATTGTATATATTAATAGTATATAATACATATATATTATATATACATATATACAGATACATCAATATGTGTATCAATATGTCTGTCTACCTACGGAGAGAGATGTTGGAGATAATATAAATATATCCATAATAGGTTCATGGGTTTTTTTCCTTTTTACCTAATCTCTATTTTCTTAGGTTTCTATGATGAATATGCAGCACTTTTGGAAAAACAATGAAAAAATGTTCTGTCTTTAAGAACAGCTCACTTTGGATTTCAAGGTCAATTAAATGAGTGCCAAAGTCCCTCCCATGAAGGCTCATGGCTCCCCAGGAATGAAATGGGTCCCCTTCCAAGCCATTACCTTGTCCACATTGAGAGGCACAGCAAACCTCCTGAGGGTGGGGATGGAGGTTAGCCTTGAATTCTCCTCAAAGTCCTGGTTCAGGTTGGCCAAGTAGAAGAGCTGGTAAAGGCTGCTGTCCTCGTAGGCAATGACGTCAAAGAAAAGGCAGCCATCCTCCTCGTAGGCATTGACATGATGAAAGACCACCATGGGGTCCGTGTAAAACTTGGTGGGCACAGGTTTCCTGGTCCTTTGGTCGATGATGTGAATATAAGTCTGAAAGAAGATGCCCACCAAGGGGTCAGCTTTCCTTCAGCAGCCTGGCACTATAGCATTGGGCACAAGTCAAGACCTAGCCCTGCCCTCCACCAGCTAGTGACCCTGGAGCATCCCTCTCCCCCAGAGCTCCAGCTGAGTGAGGCTAAGAAAATGAGAGCTGCCAGCTGGTGCATGTCCCTGATCATCTCCGTCAGATGGAGCAGAGGGAAGCTCTGCTGCTGGGGCCTCTGCATCACCAGGAGGACAGAGAGTGGGGGAGACTCTGGAGGGTACACTGTCCCTCTACCCCCTTCACTTGACTGTGACTCATGGTGGGCCATGACAAACTAGCTCCCTGGCAATGGCCAAGTCGGGGAGAACTGACCAGTGTTCTAGCCCTCCTTGGTCTCTAGCCACAGCTGGAACCCCTAAAACCCTAAAACCACACCAGCCCTTCTGAGACCCTCTCCTGACCTCCACCCACTGCCTGTTTTGCCAGGATGCAGTTGTCACGGCAACCTCCCTTATACTGGAGGCTCTAGTGTGCAAAGACCTGTTCTAGCTAAGGAGCCCACATGGGTATCTGCACACACCTCTGGGTGTCACAAGGCAGTATCACTCTGGGTGGTAATTAGCCATATCTGCAACCCCAGTTGCCTAATTCAAGGTATGTGTGGGGGTTCTTTCTTTTGGCATTTCTGGCCTAACCACCCTCCTTCTGAAAGGCAGGGAGGGACTCTCCAGGCTGTCCTGTGGCCGTCACCTCCCAGCTCATGTGCCTCTTTCTCTCCTTCCCCAGAATCTAGTTTTGAATGCTAAGTGGGAATGCAGAGGAGGAAGGCTTTGACAGTGTGGGGGGTGGGCGATGGGCAGGTTGCTTCTCTGTGATCCCAATCCCTGAGTCAGGTGCAGGAACTTTTCAGAAATCTCTCTTCTAAATGCATCCCAAAGTCCTTCCCAGGGCTTTATGCCCTCCTCCTGGCAGCCAGGTCTTCTCACTGTGGGATTCTCTGAGGGCCAAGGGATCTCCAGGGGCCAAAGAGCAAAACCAGCTACAGCTAGCTTCCCTGATGGCCCCCTTGCCCCAGTGCGTTCATTCCAGTGTATTCATTTCAGGAACACTTTTCCGGGAAATACAGAATAGAACCAAGCCCCTGCTTTCATGGAACTTATAGTTCAGTGGGGGAGAGGCCAGCAGTGATCAAATAATGTGCCTTGGACAATGAACATTACTGAGAAAAATGAAGCCAGGTAGGGGATGGAGAAACCTACGGCAGGGTCTGTTAGAGATTGGTTCATCACAGAAGGCCTCAAGGATCTGGATATTTTAGCTGAGACCTGGATTAATTGAGGGAGGAAGACTTCTGGGAAAGAACATTCCAGGTGGAAGGGATAGAAAATGCAAAGGCCCCAAGGCAGGAACATGTTAGGCTGGTTTGAGATACAGGAGGCCCAAGAGGAGGCTGAGTGAGCAGGGAGCCAGTGGTTGGGATATGGGCCTGTGAGGATTTGCAGGCTGGTCAGTGAAGCCTTTGGAACTTATCCTGAGGAAGATGAGAAATCACTAGAATGTTCTGAGCAGAGGAGGGACCTCACTCTCCTCCCTGAGAAGGACAGGTCTTAAAGTTGCATAGTGGTGGTTACCTCTGGAGAGTGGATTGGCAGCAGCAAGGGAGAGGAGAGGAGACTTGACATGTTACTTTCTCTACTTGTGTATTGTTTGAATAGAGGACATTAAGAATTACTTGATATTTATCACACGTAGAAATTTACTCATTTCAACAGGAAGTAAACACACACACATATCCATGCATAGATATATCCATACACATACATATGTGCACATACACACACCCCTGAATATACAAGCATGCATGTACACAGGCAGGCACACACACATATGCACACCTCCACACTTTGAGCACTCAGGTGTGCCTGAAGATGTTTGGCTGTGCTATCTGGTGAATGCTCTGTCATTATGATGTCTAAATCATATATAGAACCTCTTCCCTGACATTACCGGTGGCTGCCTGGATGCTGGAAGGGCCTTGTCCATGGATAAGGCCCATGGTGGAAGCTGCAAGAAGCCCAGATATAGGTCAGCACTGATGAGTAGCCCTTGGCTGCTGGGCTGGTGTAGACTGCCTGGCTGATGAGAGCTGGCTTGCCCAAGGTCACTCGCTCTTCTGACAGGGACAGTCTGCTCCCCTGACTCATTGACTTGGGGCTCCGGCCCCCTTGCCCTAACCTGGGACAACTCTGCAGGACCATCCAGCTTCAGAGCCCTCTGGAAGTTTGGATGATGCCTCTGGGGAGACTGGATGGTAGCTCATTTCTCCCTCCCTAAGAAACCTCCTGCATGCCAACCTCCATCTCAGTCTGCTTCCCAGGATACCTCACTCTGGCTGTCCTTGTGCTGAGGGGTCTCCTGGCCCAGTGGGGCTGGGGGTCCCAGCCAGGCCTTACCTTGTCTTCCTTGTGGAAAGCCATGCAGGAAGCCCAGTTCACTCCCCGGATGTACGCAGTTGACATTTTGAGGATATCCAGCTTGAAAGGCTGCTCGAGGAAAATGACGTAGTTCTCCGTGACTCCGAAGCTGTGGTAATAGCTCGGGGAGAGGAGGGAGCGGGAGGTGATGGAGCAGAACACCTCCGTGTGCTTCAAGGGGTTCTTCTCCTTCTTGTCCTCTAGAGAAAGGCAAGCCTCAGGAGCAGCACAGGACCTGGCTGTCCGCAGACAACGCCACCATCACCTGCAGCTGAGCCTTTCAAACTGACCTGGCCACTAAGAAGAACCTTTGGATGAGAGCTGACAACTAAACCAATGAAGGGCTTGCTGCCTGGCTCACATAGGGGCTCTGAGTGCTTCCCACCTAAGCCCTCCTGCTCTGTGAGACCTGGTGCTACGATCTGAAAACACTGAGCCACAGAGCCAGGCCTCTGGGCTAGGGGTCTGTACCACAGCCTAGGGGCTGAAGCCAGCCTCCCCCTGCTTTTGCATCAGGGTTTCTTTGGAAACATAGCCACACTCCTTCCTTTATGCAGAGTCCATGGCCACACTTGCTCTCAGGCTGCAGTGGCATTGCTGAGTAGTTGCAACAGAGACCGCGTGTCTGCAAAGCCTCAGATATTTATTCTTGGGCCCCTACAGATAAAGCTTGTTAGCCCCTGTTCTGGAACAACACCTCTTTATGGACACAAATCATTGGGGATCATGATCAAAGTGTGAAGTTTGATTCAGTATGTGGGGCTAGGGCCTGAGGTCTTTCATTTCTATCAAGCACCCACAGGATGGGCTGGCTTCACAGGCTTCGACTTTAATATTTTGCTGAGGACCACCATTTAAGATGTATCTCATAGGGTTTCCATGAATTTCTCTTCACTCTGACCATTGTGAAACACCTGGGAGTGAGACTAAGTACCCAATGTGATAAGGGGCTATTGTACATCTTGTGACAATCGAAGTAGACTGTATGATCCCCATTTTACAGACGGGAAACTGAGGCATAATGGAATGGTCTATCATTATGGCCAAAGGCAAAAGGTTAAGCCAAGAAGACATGGCCCCCTTAGCCTGGCTACCTCCTCTGTTATTAGGGATAATGACACAGAGTGGAGAGAGAACAGAATGAAATCATGAAGTAGTCCAAGTAGCTCACCCAAGCATCCAGACAGCAAAGGTGCTCGGTACATGTTCGTGTTCTTATTCCTCTGTAAGGATGAGTCACTACGGGCCAAAAGGCCTCCCCACCCAGGCCTGGGGCTGGTTTATAATGAGTTATCTGCAAGCGTCCCCACCTTTCTTGTGGCCACCTGTGCACACTGTAAACAGCTGGCTGGTGGGAGGGATGCTGTGGGGCTTGGGGGTGGTTCTTTTATTCACAAAACAAATGGAGCACAAAGCAAACTGAAATGAAAAGCACCCTGGCCTAGGAGGCAAGACACAGGCGTGAATCCCAGGGAAGCCACTAGCAGAGAGCAGGTGCTCAGTGGGGAGCCGGTGGCATGATGTTGGTGGCTCCTGTGACCAGCATGACCGTGAGCATGTCACCTGATCCCCTTGGGCCTCATCATCATCCTTTTGTAATATGAGGTGACAAACTCAAATGCCTAGACCATCCCCAGGGCTGACATTCTAGGATCCTGGCTAGACCCTCTATTCCTCCATTAGCTTAAGTCATGGGATTCCATTTAACAAGAATACTCATTGTGCCTTCTGACCTTACGGGCTCACCTCAGCCAACAGAGTCTAGTAATTAGCTCAGGAGGTTCTCCAGGACATGAGGGAAGGGGCCAGCAGGGTTCACAGAAGGAAGCCAATTTCCCTAAGCTGGCAGGTCAAGCCAAGCACCCTCATAGTTCTTCCCTGTCTCCTAAGCCCTGTGCAACCACCCTCAGAGGCCTGGTCTCCTGGGCGTGCTTCCCAGGAGGGTCCTGGACAAATAAGGGTCAGGAGCCTCCTCTTCTCAGGAATATGCAATCACAACTGGCCTGGGATTTTCTCCAGTTTCCTGGCCTTAAAAGGAGAAGGTACAGAAGGTCCTTAGAACAGAGTGGGGGGGGGGGGGGGCGGGGGGAGTGGTGTCTGAAAGGCTGAAGGTCTGAAGCAGGGCTGAGCTCCCATATCGACACTAGGAACCTGGGTTCAGGGGCTGGGATGAAAGTGGGCAGCACAAAAAACAAAACAAAACAAAACAAAACAAACAAACAAACAAAAAAAAACAGATGGAACGATGAATGGAAGGAAGGATGGATGGAAGGAAAGATATTTGATAGGCAAGTGGATGGATGGGTGGACAAACTGATGGTTGGACGGATGATGAATGGATAGGTGGATGGATGATGGATAGTTAGATGGATGATGGGTGGATAAACAGACGGATGGACAGGTAGATGGTGGATGAATAATGGATAAATTAATGAATGAATGAACTAGAGCCTAAAGAAAATCAGGTTAGGATAGTAAAAGAATTCATTCTTCAAAAGGAAGCCCAGCAACATCTCTTTCCTCCTAAAGGAAAAAAGTATGTTCATGGTCATTCTGAATCACCCATGAGGGAAAGTCTCAGATTGTGTCTTACGTCATCAATAAAAATCAGAAATCTTTGGAGGGAGCCACCCTTGGTGTCTGTGCTTCATTATATCCCCAGAATGACCTACCTGGGACTGTGGCAGGGATTTTAAAGATCACATATTTTGTCTTCCCCTTGTCCATGATGGACGTGCCCATATTAAGAACATTTCCAGCTTCATCATAATGAGGATGTGCTGTTGCCAGATTTACAGCCACGAACTTGCGATAATCAACCTGCAAAATGACAGCCACCTGGTTTTAAAAATGGGAGCAGGTGAAACTTGATGAAATGCAACTGCTCTAGGTTCAGAGAGATGATGGCTACTTTTGCAGATCTTCTGATCTGAAAATAAGACAGATTTCACCTTTAAAGAGGAGGTTTACTCATGTGACCTGATAGAACCTCACGACAGTCAGCCTCCTACAGCATAGAGCTTGCAGGGGAGTTGGTGAGCTGTATATGTTTTCTGTGGCTGTTGTGTTTCGGCCCTGCTGCCCCTGGTCCCGCTGGGTGTCCTCAGCATGGCAGCAGATGCCTCACCACAGAGCAATGACCTGGGCAGAGAGGCAGCCTTTAGCTCTAATCTTAACTGCTGCTCTGGTTATGTCATTTAAATTCTCTCCTTTTGCATACCACAGAGGCATAAATCTCTGGGCCTCTCTCATAGCATTATTCTGGGAACAGAGTTACAAAAACACTTGGTCAAAGCCAAACGACTAACAAGCTCAATAATGACCACCCCCAACAACTCCCAACAGGGCACAGCCACAGAATAATGCATGGCCGGGGAACCAACTGTCCTCCTTTCCTCCCTCAGAATAGCATGACCTCCAGCCAAAAGTCAGGGAAGGCTTCATTCTCTCTTAGTATTTCCTCTCTGAGGCTTTGTGGAAAGCATACATCAGTTGGACCGATGCCGCTCAGCTTAAAAGGTGCTGGACATAATTTCACAGCTAAGAAAAGCATTCCCTTTAACAGATCATTAAAATGTATGGAGAAGACATTGAGGCTTTGAATAGCCAGCTGGAGAAAAATGAGTGGGTCTATTGATTTTCATGAAAATGTTGACTTGCTTCAGCCCAGGAAAGATATCTGCTTGGACATTTATTTTTGTCTCTTTGCTCTCTGCCTAAGACCTCCCTCTTCAGGTCAATACAAGGTAGGGCTACTCAACTCCAGACAATTTGGTACAATCGTTCAAACTCCCATTAAGCTCCCACTCTGTGCCAAGACCGTGGACACTGTTAAGGGTTGAATTGTGTCTTCCAAAAAGATATGGTGGAGCCCCAATCCTTGGTATGTATATTTGGAAACAGGGCCTTTGTAGATGTAATCAAGTTAAAATAAAGTCATTCTGGATGGAGGAGGGCCCTACTCCAATGATGTGTATTGGAGTGATGCATCTATAAGCCAAGGAACATTGAGGATTCCTGGCAGCCATCAGAAGCTGGAAGAGGCAAGCCTGTATCTTCCCTTAGAGCCTTCAGAGAGCATGGCTCCGTGAACACCCCAAATTCAGATTTCCAGCCCCTAGAACCGTGAGAGAATAAGTTTCTGTTGTCCTAACAGAACTTTGATTCTTTGTTTTTGGTACTTTGGTACTTTGTTTTAGTAGTCCTAAGAACAAACACAGACACAGAAATGAAATGACACAGCCTCTGCCCTAAGGGAGCTTAGAATATAGTGCTAAATGCTGTACTGGGGAGGCTCAGGATCCAATGGCATTAGAGGAGGGGCAGCCCCTCATGAGTTCCTGCAGGCCACATGGCTCCACCCGGGGTCCCTTTCACAAGCCAGGAATTAATGCTGGTTGTAGTAGATTCACTAGTACCTTCTCCAGGGTTTCCAGAGTATGTGGGTTGATTTTCCTGATGTAATTGGTCTCTGTGGTCGCATAGAAGTCTTCCCCACACTTCATGATGTTAATCAGGCAATTGTCTGTGAAATCAGGGATGGTATGGGACAAGTAGGAGAAAGCTCTGTGGGGGAAAGCAGATCAATAGCAAATCAATGGCTGTGTCTACCCAATTGGAAAGCTCTACTTAAGATGGCTTTAAGTTTTCCTACCACTTAAAATACTCTACTTCAATTAAGGGAGAAAAGTTTGGGGTCCCAAAAGATCACTTGAGGAATCTGGAGGACTCCAGTATCAAGTTGTCCAAAGATACCACCATGTTGAATTAGCTAAGAAGTGAGTCATCTGGGACAAGATGGCCACCAACTGAACCCTCCTGGGCTCTCAAAAATCCAAAGGTCTCCCACACGAGAGACACTAAGAGCTAGTGGGTTGTTCCAAAGTATTTTTTTTTTGTATTTTTTTTTATTGGAGTTTGATTTGCCAACATATAGCATAACACCCAGTGCTCATCCCGTCAAGTGCCCCCCTCAGTGCCCGTCAACCAGTCACCCCATCCCCCCGCCCACCTCCCTTTCCACTACCCCTTGTTCATTTCCCAGAGTTAGGTGTCTCTCATGTTCTATACCCTTTCTGATATTTCCAACTCATTTTCTCTCCTTTCCCCTTTCACTATTTTTCCTTTCACTATTTTTTATATTCCCCGAATGAATGAAACCATATGTTTGTCCTTCTCCAATTGACCTACTTCACTCAGCATAATACCCTCCAGTTCTATCCATGTTGAAGCAAATGGTGGATATTCCTCTTTTCTAATGGCTGAGTAGTATTCCATTGTATATACAGACCACATCTTCTTTATCTATTCATCTTTCGATGGACACTGAGGCTCCTTCCACAGTGTGGAATCAATAGCCAGGGGAATATTGAAAAAGAAAACCAGAGCCAGGGGCATCACAATGCCTGATTTCAAGTTGTACTACAAAGCTGTGGTCATCAAGACAGTGTAGTACTGGGACAAAAGCAGACACACAGATCAGTGGAACAGAATAGAGAACCCAGAAATGGGCCCTCAACTCTATGGTCAACTAATATTCAACAAAGTAGGAAGGATTCTCCACTGGAAAAAAGGACAGTCTCTTCAATAAATGGTGCTGGGAAAATTGGACAGCCATGTGCAGAAGAATGCAACTAGACCACTCTCTTACACCATACACAAAGATAAACTCAAAATGGATGAAAGATCTAAATGTGAGACAAGAATCCATCACTATCCTAGAGGAGAACACAGGCAACACCCTTTTTAAACTTGGCCACAGCAACTTCTTGCAAGATACATCTATGAAGGCAAGAGAAACAAAAGCAAAAATGAACTATTGGGAATTAATTAAGATAAAAAGCTTCTGCACAGCAAAAGAAACAGTCAACAAAACTAAAAGACAACCTGCAGAATGGGAGAAGATATTTGCAAATAACATCAGATAAAGGGCTAGTATCCAAGATCTATAAAGAACTTATTAAACTCAACAGCAAAGAAACAAACAGTCCAATCATGAAACGGGCAAAAGACATGAACAGAAATTTCACTAAAGAAGGCATAGACATGGCCAACAAGCACATGAGAAAATGCTCCACATCACTGGCCATCAGGGAAATACAAATCAAACCCACAATGAGATACCACCTCATACCAGTGAGAATGGTGAAAATTAACAAGACAGGAAACAACAAATGTTGGAGAGAATGTGGAGAAAGGGGAACCCGCTTGCACTGCTGGTGGGAATGTGAACTGGTGCAGCCACTCTGGAAAACTGGGTGGAAGTTCCTCAAAGAATTAAAACTAGAACTGCCCTATGACCCAGCAATTACACTGCTGGGGATTTACCCCAAAGATACAGATGCAGTGAAACGCCAGGACACCTGCACCCCGATGTTTATAGCAGCAATGTCCACAATAGCCAAACTGTTCCAAAGTATTTTAAGAAGCTCTACAGAAAAAAAAAAAAAAAAAAAAAAGCTCTACAGAAGTCATACATATCCATCCATAATGGCCTCCTAAGACTAGCAAAACAGATAATCCTTACTTTTGGAAGGAATAAGAGTCCACAATGGACATTTTGAATTTGTCCAGGAAATTAATTTTTTTTTTCTTTAAAGGAAAGCAAACAAATTATGGGGGAAAAAAACTCATCATTGTTTTGATCAGAAGATCCTGGATCCATGTGTTGGTTAGTGCCCCCCCTGCTGGCGAATAGTGAAGCAAGAAAACTGCCCTAGGAGAGCCTTGGTTTTGTGTTCCTTCTCTCCCCCTCCCCGCTTCCTGCTTGGCTCCTCCCCAACCTGCAAATGTGAATTCAGTGCTTGCTGTGTGCCAGCCCCAGCACTGGATCCTGGAACTAGAAAGATGACGTCAGTTACTGAAAAGCAGGAGCACTCTTCCATCTCTGGGCAGTCTACTGCTAGCACATTTCATAACTCTTCTATATCCGAAGAGTATCAAGCACGAGATCCTGACGGTGGGTCTGATTCCCCAGCCAAGAGTTTAATCATCAAGTGTGTAATATATTCATAGTCATCCTAGCCCAGATGATTTGAAACGTATCCAACTAAAAATCTCTCCCTATCTCTTTCTCTCATTTGCCAATTTCCCACTTTACAGACCCTCCCACTTTCTCTGCACACATACAACCAAAAATAAATCCAGATTTCCTCATGCTCTTCTAACACAAAACATATCATATGCTCTTTCTACACCTTGTTCTGCCCTGCGCCCACCACTCAATAAGCTATCTGGGAAATCTCTCCATTCAGTGCATAGACAGGATCCTCATCACTTTTGTTGTTGTTGTTGTTCCTGCCTGATATTTTCTTGTACAGTTTCACTCTTATGAACTACCCTTGTGTTGATGAACATTAGGGTTATTTTCAGTTCCTCATTATAACAAATGATGCAGCTATGGATAAGGTTATAAGTTTGCCATTCCAGCCATGAGCAAGCCTATCTCTAGCCTGAAGAGAACGTGTGTTTATAATTTTGAGAGATAATTACCATATGGCTCTCCTACCAGCCACATGGAAAAATACCTAATAATCTGTCAGATGCTCTTTGCCACTCTTGCTATCAGTGATCCAGAACTATGTGGCATATAGAGGGAAAGCCCAGCCAGGTGAAGGTTTTCATGTGCCCTAAAGAGGATTGTCAGAGGAGCACATGCTGGTGGATATTGAAAAGCATGACTAGATTCAAAATGGACAGTTACTTAGAAAATATGTTTTTGCAGGGGTCTGGGTAGGCCATCGTTCCAAACTCTGACACCACAATCCTGTTGGCCTCGATGTTGTCTTTGTAGGTATCACTTCTCAGGTATTTGCTCCTGTAATAAACTTCACCTGAAAGAGAAGACACAGAATCATCCTGTGCTGACACCTTTACAGAGCTTTAAGGTCAATCTCAGCAGTTCTAGGGGTATTATGGGAAGGGGAGTCGAGTCCACTAGGACAATCTCCTTTAATAGTGCTGGATACAAGGAGTATTTGCGATGAGCTTTCACACACATTTCCTCACTTGAGACAACAAGGTAAGGTAAGCATCCCTAGAAGCTCCATTTTACACAGCAGGGACTGAGGCTCAGACACGTTCAGTTGCCTTGCCAAGAGGTGCTGAGGCCCATTGACCATCTCTTCCAATATGCTAGCATCCCTCCAGAGAAGGTCAGGTTTGGAGGACTGGTCCAGAAGGCCTCATACTTTGCCTAGTTTTCCCCAGGAGCTGGTTCAGCCTTGGAAACCGTCCATTGACCATTTCAGCCCCTAGAGTAACATTTGATACCTACTCCAACCAGAGGGTGACCTGGCACCTGATTCTGTATATGGGAGAGGGCCAGTACATGTGTGGGTGTCTAATTTATGTAGACTCTGGAGAAAATCTAAGTCATTGCATAAAAGCAGGGACTGTGGACCAGTTCATCAAGACCAACCTGAAAATGTGCTGGATGGTTCTAGATCCATATTAGGTTCCTATAGTTGCTGTAACAAATCACCACAAACTTAGTGGCTTAAAATTATACAAATCTGTTATCTTACCATTTTGGAAGATATAGCCTGAATGGGTCTTACAGGGCTAAAAAGCAAGGTGTCCATCTCTGACTTTTCTAGCTTCTAGAAGTTGCCTGCATTGCTTGGCTTGTGGTCACATCTTTTCTGAATCCGACTTTCCTCTTTCCCTTGTAATGACCCTTGTGATTACACTGAGCCCACCTGGATAATCTCCCCACCTTCAAGGCCCTTAACTTAAAGACACTTTTGTAGTATATTCACAGGTTCCTTCTGGAAGAGAATGGCGGCAGGGGTGGGGGAGAAGAAGAGAGAGCTGAGGAAGCCCAGCTGGGAGTGGATGGACCAGGAAAGACTTCCTCAGGCGGGTGGCACTTGAAATGGCCCTTTGAAGACGAGTAAAATTATTGCCCACAATAGATCAAGGAGGTGCCAGTAGGGGAGAGAGTAGAGCATTTCCACTCACACTTCCTAGAAACTCTGAAAGCAAAGGCCTGGAGATGGAAAAGCAACCCCACCTCCTGCAAGGGCTGAGTCAAGATGGGCTTCAGCATGAGGTAGGGGCTTGGGAGCAGCATGAATGAGGTGAGGTTAAGGACAGGGCCCAACTGGAATACATGAGGCCTTTAAACTTGATTTGGCATACAATTTGAAATCCGTACTTAAAAAAAAATTTAATTTAATTTAGCTGTTAATTAGCAAGTGACATGTTGATTCCCACCCCTTCCCCTCCACAAAGAGCACATACCTTGCTGTAGTCTAATACATGCTTCCAATGTGGGTACAACTATAATATGCAAAAAAGGAGGGCCAGGCCATACTGACATTTCATTCCCATAAAATAAGACTTGATCAGAAAAATATCCTTCTTGTATCCACTGCCACAATGATGGGCTTAGGAGAGAATATCTTCCCAAGAAATTCTTGTCTGGTGACTTTATATCTAAGAAAGGAAATAGTGCTAAGAGCACTATTGAGCATGCATGTGCTAAGTACTGTGTGGACACTTTATGTGTATTTTCTGGTGAATTCTAAAACATTGGAAGTGTATAGAATACACCAACTAGAAATGCATTCTTTAGGAGACAAAAATCAACCTAATGTCATTTGCTAATTAACAGCAAAATAAAACAAAATTAAACAATGCTTGAAGGTTTTACATTTCTTACCAAACGAAGTACAAAGGGCCTAGGCACTCGTGGCTCTGCAGACCCATTTTCAGTTGGTAAAATGGAGGCACAGAGAGGTTAAGCACCTCACTCTAAGCCACACAGCTAGGAAGGGGTAACCTGCATTCAAAGCTGACACAGCCACCACCATCCATTTGACCAGTCTGTTTGATCATTGTTAATAAAAACACATCTAAGGAGATGTGCTGCTGTGACTGCATGGCTTGATGAAGCTTTGCAAACTGAACAGACCCATATGAAGAACTACATCCTAATGAACAGAACATGAGAACCCCTGGAAGCCCCACACAGCTTGTCCAGTCACCAGCCCACCCTCCCCACCCACCCCCTGCTGACCCAGAGAGCCACTATCTTGACTTGGAATAGCCTCAACTAGTTTTGCCCTCAGGATTGTGTTTTCATGTCCGTCTCCAAAGGACGTGAGTGTCTGTTTCCAACCTGTGCACCTAGATGGAAATAATAGCAATAATGGTGATGCTAGTCTTCATAAAATTGGAAAAGACCATGAAAGACCTTCTAGTTCTTTCTCCAGCCTTTGGGAGGCAAACTGTGTGTGTCCAGGTGCAGATAACCATCTATCCTCTTCTCAAACATCTTTTCAGAGGTGGCTGCTCTGAAAATAAGTATCACTGAGATATTTCAGGAGGCGGGGCTCTGTTCTGGGGCAACAGGAAGAAATAGGTAGGAATGGCTTTGGGTTAACCTGGAACTGGGTTTGTGCATTCAACCAGTGTGTATTAATCACCTCAGTGGGCCAGGAAGTAGGGGTGAGCAGGGCAGGCATATCTCTACTCCTGAGGGGATTCAAGTCTCCATGTAGCTATGAATCCTGTTCTGGTATCTACAAACCATGCAGTTGACCTTATGTCCAAGGCAAGACTTGGTCCTCTCCGCTCCGATGGGAGGATCATGACACATTCCTTATGGAGTTGCTGTGAGGTTTAAGGACTATAAAGCACTCAGCATATAGTAGGTGCTCAATAAAAGCTACATATGCTCTCAAGATGCAATAGGTAGAGTGGGCAAGGCTTTGGTTCTGGGGTTAGTCCTAATCCAAGCCATGTGATCCTGGGTGAGTCTCTTTATGTCATTGAACCTCATTTTTCTCAGCTAGAAATTAGGGATCACACAGCCCTCCCCAGATAGGACTGGCAGTTTTAAATGAGATGGGATGATAAAAGGAGTTTGGCCCATTGGCACACAGCATGCACTTGCTAAGTAATGGTTGTGGGAATTTTGAATTGTCCACCAAAATCCTGGAGGCAGGAAGACTCAGCTGGGGGTTGGTGAGGGCATACAGACTGGTCTTTGGTCACCTGCTACACAGAACCTACTTCAGGGCCCTCCTGGTCTCCCCCTGAGCCAGCCTGTCCTTCACTGGTCACTTACTCTGAGGTTCGCCACCTCCAAGCACTGGCTAAGCTGCTTTGCCTAAAATGCTGAATTATGTTCACTTGAAATGTAAACACCCATCCCAGGCAGGCTGTCAGCAGGCCGCCCATTTCCTATAAACAGCCAGCCCAGAGCACACACAGAGGGCTCAGGGCCATAGGAAAACATGCCTCTGGAACAGCTCAAGGCTGACACTAACTCTGAAGCTGAGATTAGAGGACAACAAACATTCCCCAGAAGCCCCCTCCCTGGTGAGCCCCAATTAGCTACATTCCTTCTAAGGGACACAAGTAAACAGATGTGCTCCTGCCTGGAATCTTCTAGAACTGGGTCGAGTTTGATATTCTGGGGGGAGTGGGAGAATTTAGAGGTAGATCTATATCTATCTCCCTTTTAAGCAAACTTCCAAAAAGCTACTTTAAAGCTATAATAATTGAAAAAGCTTCAGAACAGACAAAGTTCTGGAGGGCTTTTGTCTCTAAACCTTGGTGATGCTGGCTCTCGGAATTCACATATTCAAATTCTCGTGAGACAATGACCTTGCCTCTTAATAAAAAATTACTGAGTGTACTGCTGAGGGAGACTTGGGTTCATTCATCTCTATGCGTGCTTTATAACAAATTTTTAATTTTGAAATAATTTTAGGGGCACCCAGGTGGCTCAGTCGGTTATGTGTCCAACTCTTGATCTCAGTTCAGATCTTGATCTCAGGGTCGTGAGTTCAAGCCATGCATTGGGCTTCATGCTTTAAAAAAAATTGAAATAATTTTTGACTTAAAAAAAGAACATTCCTGTATATCCTCTGTCCAGTTTCTCCTCCACTCAGCCTCCTTTAATTAAATCTTTGTTAGGTTTTATATTTTATTTTATTATTTTTTAAAGATTTTATTTATTTATTTATTCATGGGAGACACAGAGAGAGAGGCAGAGACACAGGCAGAGGGAGAAGCAGGCTCCCTGTGGGGAGCCCGTTGTGGGACTCAATCCCAGGACCCTAGGATCATGAACCTGAGCCCAAGGCAGACACTCAACCACTGAGCCACCCAGGCGTCCTTTTGTTATGTTTTTAAAGCATTAAATTTCACTGGCTTCTGCTGAAGGCCACAAACAATTTTTCTATCTTTTTGCTTCCTTATTTCAGTCTTTTCTTACTGGTTTGGCACTGCCGGTTCTCCATGCTGGCTGTACACTAAATCACCTGCTGCTTTGAAACAGTGGCAGAAGCCTGACCCCCACCTCCACGGCATGCTGATGAACTTGGTCTTGGGTGGGACAGGACAGCTAGGCTGGAGGCCTACTGTGAAGGTTTTCTGAAACCTCAGTGCTCAGGGCCATCTAGGAAATGTGTTAGAAACACCGATGCTCAGATTATGATTCACTCAGCTCTTGGTGGGGTCACAGGATTTGCAGCTTTAATCCTAGGGGATTCCGATATAAGAGGTACACAAACCACCTTAGAGAAATATTGGCTTTGTGTTATCTGTAAATCAGAGAACACTGCTTACTCTATGCATGTCTTCTTGGATCAGGTATAGTAGTACTTAACATTTTTGGTTTATGTTTCTACTTGAGGAGTAGAAAGGGGAACCATTGAGAGTTCTAGAGGAGAGGAGAGATGAGGCCAGGCTATCCTACACCAATGTTGGCAATCTGATAGCCTGGAGAGGATTGGGCTGGAGAGACAAGGAGAGAAGGTCGCCAGCAGGAGGGGGAAGTAGAGCAGAACTGCATAATGCTTACATGGGATTCTGGATTTAGAGAGCTTTGGGTTTATACCTGACCTCCACCACTTCTTAGCTGTGTGTCTTTGGGCAAGTTACTTGGCCTCTCTGGGCTTCAGACTCATCTGTAAAATCGAGAAGTACCTTCCTCAGGAGCTGTCGTGAGGACTGAGTTGTGGGTGGGCATGCAGCACTTGGGCCAGTGGCCAGCAAGCACTTCCTGTAGTGAATTTGAAGAGATCAACTGGGATCATATTGCTTCCTTCTCCCAAAACAACCTTCACCTTGTTTGGGCTCCATAAATAGTTTTCTAGTGCCGCTCCGGGCCAGGCCCAGTGCTGGGTAATGAACACACAACAATTTGAACAGAAACCCTGTGTTCTGGGGCCTCCCACACCAGGCTGGAGAAAGGCAAGCTGACCATTGAAAGCGGAGTGGGGCATGTGCCTTCGACATAGGCCAGGTTCAAGAACAGGATGGGGAAGGGCAAGTAATTGAGTGGACTCTCTGTACTTCCTATTTTCCAGCCAGTTCCAGATCACACATAGAATTGAGTCTTTCATGCTGTTGCATATGGTTTTTAAATTTTCTGTATATTATGTTTTGATATCTTAAAAAACCTTTCCAGCTGGGGGAGATGGTCCTTCCCTGGATTAGCCAATTCTTAGAAGTAGCAAAGGGCCCAGCATGTCTCTGAGATGAAAACTAACCAATCCACAGCCAGATCCCCTCTACCTGGCTCATGCACTCCAGGAGGCAATATTCCTCTGCCTTCATCACCCCAGGGCTAGGTGCCAGGCAACCAGAGACCACCCCTGGAGCCCAAAGCCTGCCAACACTATTCACACTAGCTGATCCTAAGTATTTAATCTGCCCCATCTTGTCTTTCCCTTGGAAACCCTAGGACAGGCTACGGGCTATGTGCTCCCTCTGCTCCTGTCTTCCACCTCTGGAGCACCCTGGTGCTATCCACTGTGGGCCTGTGTGAGATGCTGTGCCTCCTAGGACCTGTGAGTATAATAGGCTTTGTTCCCACGCCTCTCTTGTCTCCATTTGTGGTCACATCTGACTGATCATCCCATAAAAAAAGACAAAATGGCTACTTACCTTTGACAATGAATTTTTAGTTTGAGAATCTTCTAGAGACTTTCAGAAAGTCTAAACGCTGTGGGATAACTTTAGTCACGTGCCTGTTTAGCCCACTCAAGGCTTTTGGTGGATGGCAGCCATGCTTCTGCAAGACAGCCATGGCTTGGTTATGCCCTGCTGGTTCTCCTGTCTCTGGAGTCTCTATGGAAGCATGTGAAAGCCACCATTAAGTAAGCTGAGAAGGGCCACTTAAGCTATCTGCCGTTTCTGAGGGGGATGTGTAGGGATCGGGAGAAGAGAGCAGGGATGGTTGCAAACTTGAACCCTAGACAACACAAGTCAGATTTCAGCCCTACCTCAGTGACCTTGCTTGGGTAAGTCACTAAACCTTTCTAAAGTTCCCATTTCCACATCTGCAAAGATGGGACAAGCACACCTCCCATGCAGCACTAATGTGAGCACCTGAAATGGACCACAAAGGAAACTGGGACCAGCCCAGTGAAGCAGGGACTCATGGAAAGGAAGCCAGTGTACTTTTACTTTTTGTACATGTCATCCAAAACAGCATTATTTCCCCATGAATCATTGGTAACTTGTGTCTAGAAAAGGAGGGGATTATTAAGGCTTAGGGCTGTCAGGAAACATGGACCCACCCACTCTGTAGCTGAATCTCAGTAAAATCTGTTGGGTTTTTGCAAACTCAGAGCTCATGGTTTTCACACATGGGGTCTCTATTCATGAAGTCTTAGAGCAAGCCACCAGTATAGAGTCTGTATTCAAAAAAATAATTGCTGACTGGCTTAGAAGAGAAGGTAATTAAGAAAAAAAGGGGGGGGGAATGCTTATTAAGCATGTATTATGTGCCAGGCATTATACAAAGCTCCTTACTCATATTAATGCCTTTAAATTCTGCAGCAACTCTGATATCTCTATTTTATAGATAGGGAGACAGACACAGAAAGGGTCAGTAACTTGGCCAAGGTCACACAGCTTGGGTACATGTTAGCTCAGATAAAGATGGGATTTAAATGCAGCAACAATGATGGTGGTTTTTAATCTATTCTGTGCCTACCAGGTGTCAGGCCCTTGCTAGATACCTGGTCCTTCTAACTATCAGACAGCTCTCCAGAGAGGATCATCAAGCTCTTCTTACTGAGGAGGAAACAGAGGCCAAGGCAGGTGAAGTACCAGTTTTTCATGCTGGAACACAGAGGTTTTTGTTTTTGTTTTTTTAATAATAAATTTATTTTTTATTGGTGTTCAATTTGCCAACATACAGAATAACACCCAGTGTTCATCCCGTCAAGTGCCCCCCTCAGTGCCCATCACCCATTCACCCCCACCCCCCGCCCTCCTCCCCTTCCACCACCCCCAGTTCGTTTCCCAGAGTTAGGAGTCTTCATGTTCTGTCTCCCTTTCTGATATGTCCTACCCACTTCTTCTCCCTTCCCTTCTATTCCCTTTCACTATTATTTATATTCCCCAAATGAATGAGACCATATAATGTTTGTCCTTCTCCGATTGACTCATTTCACTCAGCATAATACCCTCCAGTTCCATCCACGTTGAAGCAAATGGTGGGTATTTGTCGTTTCTAATGGCTGAGGAATATTCCATTGTATACATAGACCACATCTTCTCTATCCATTCATCTTTCGATGGACACTGAGGCTCCTTCCACATTGGCTATTGTGGACATTGCTGCTATAAACATCGGGGTGCAGGTGTCCCGGTGAGGAACACAGAGGTTAAAGAAAAATGTCACCAAGCTGAAGCACTGGGACACGAACTTCCCCAGCATGTGACCCTGAGCCTCTGAAAGCCTTGTGTGACCCATCCTGGACTTCTCTAAGAACTCAGAGCATGCTGTTGTGACATACACCAGCTCAACAGCCAACAGCAAAGAGTTTACAATCCACCTCATGAGCCAGTCACCTGAACCCAGAATTTTGCCTTATTCAGCCATTCAATCTCCCCTAGGAAAGGCACTGAACTTGTTGCTTGAGTGATTGGCTCTCCCTTGCCTACTGAGCAACATACTGTTCCTTTCAGCTCTGTGCTCTTCCTATTTTAATTTGAGGCACGTCTGAGTCCAAAGCCAGTAATCTCCTCCTGCTCTTGCTCATCTTACTGAGAATGTGTATCATTTGCAGGTTGGACTCTTTGAAAGAGAGCCTTGGCTGCCTTTCTAGGGGGGTTTGTGCCTATGGTTGGCTGAATAATGGTCTCCCCAAGATGTCCATGTTCTAATCCCTGAAACTTGTGACTTTGTTACCTTACAGGGCAATATAGATACGATTAAAGATTTTGAGACAGATGTTCCTGGATTATATGGTTGGGCCCAATCCATCATAAAGGTCCTTCTAAGAGGCAGACAGGAGGGTCAAAGAAGGAAATGTGATTATGGAAGCGAGGGAGATAGGGAGAGTGAGAGAGAGAGAGCAGGTGTGCAAGAGGCTCGGCTGCCCTTTGCAGATGCAGCTGGGGCCACAAACCAAGGAATTCAGGCAGCCTCTAGAAGCTGGAAAAGGCAAGGAAATGGACTGTCACTCTAGAGCTTCCAACACCATGATTTTAGCCCAGTTTTGACTTCTCACTTCTACAACTATAAGAATAAATTAGTGCTGTTTTAAGCTACTAAATTTGTGGCTGTCTTTACAGCAGCAATGGCAAACCAAGACAGTGCTCTTACCATCTCTGATTGTGAAGCTATGGAGCAAGGCCAGGCCATCGAACCAATGGTTGTATCTGGTCTCTCCCACTGTGTGCATTCCAGGCCCGTTACGGAGCAGGGTGCCCTGCAGCCATGTTGGAATCCTGCCTGTTAAGAGAAAGGAAGTTTTGTTTCCAAGTTTTCATGTCCCAACCAAAAAATCTCTGAGACACAGCCATGGAAAGGAATTGAGGCCACCGTCCCAACACGACTCACTGTACTCATTCATTCCTTTAGCAGTTATTTCCAGAAAGGGTGGGATATGCCTGAGTTGTGCCAGCACTGAGGATACCAAGATGAGCCAACGTCATCCCTCTCTTCAAGTTGCTCACCATCCATAGAGCAGATGGATGAACAGACACTCAAACCACAACACGGTAAAGGCAATGTGACAGGCTCAGCAAAGGGGGCTGCATGGAACAGAATCTCATCCCCGGGTGGGGTGAGAGCTGGAGGGTGGGGACTGTGTCCTGGAAGAGCTACTGAGTCTTGAGGGGGAGTAGGTGTTGGCCTCAAAAAGGCATGAGGAAAGAACATTCTAGAACTGTGCTATCCGATACAGTAGTCACAGCCTCATGTGGCCACTGAGCACTTGAAACCTGGCCAGTCCAAGTGGAGATGTGCTGTAAATGTAAAATTCACACTGGATTTCAAAGGCTAAGTATGAAAAAAAATGTAAAATATCTTATTAGCAATTTAAAAAATATTACTTGTTGAACTTAAAATATTTTGGATATATTGCTTTAAATAAAATATACTCTTACAATTAATTTCACTGGTTTGTCTTTTTTTTGTACATAGAGGGATCACTGTATATTTTTCAGCTTTTTAAAATTATATAAGTAATAGGTTTGTTTACTTTTTAGAGTGTGGCTATTAGAAAGTTTAAAACCACATGCATGTGGGCATGCATTACACCTCTGTTGAATGGCACTGCTCTAGGGGTAGGGTCTGGAGCAGATGCTGTTGATGCCTCACTTTGTCTTCTTAACAATGACCTCTCCTTGAAAGTTGCTTTCTGCAACTATCTTCAGCTCTCTGCTTGAGGGCTTTGTTTTCATTGTGGGAGCTACTCTGCCCATACGCTGGGCAAGCTGGAACACCTTGGAGGTAATGTCTCTGGAAGTGGCTGTCAGCCAAAGATGGATGGGGAGTTGGGCATCACATGTCACCACTTCCTTGCCCTCAGCTGAGGCAATATGAGGCATGTTTTACACTATTCCCAGAGGGTTCTGCTCTGATGGCTCACAGTGGTCAGTGGCTTGACAATGCCCCTTTTATTGGTTTCCCTCCCAGGGTTTCTTGGGATCATGTCCCAAATAAACTACTTACATCTGAATCCTTTTTTTTTTAAAAAAAAGATTTTATTCACTTATTCATGACAGACAGAGGCAAAGGCACAGACAGAGGGAAAAGGAGGCTCCTCTCAGGGAGCCCGATGCGGGACTCAATCCCCAGACTGGGATCACACCCTGAGTTGAAGGCAGACATTCAACCGCTGAGCCACCCAGACATCCCTATATCTGAATTCTTATCTCTGGAGGAACTTGAACCAAGAGATCAAAGACCAGCTCAAAGACCAGCTCAAAGTCCAGCTCAAAGTCCAGCTCAAAGTCCAGTTCAAAGACCAGGAGATGTGTCAGTTGTTTAGCAAGCCTGGTCTGTAATTTTCAAATGAGGAAGCCATAAGTATTGAGGTTGGAGAGCTAGGCAGGGACCAAGTGAAAAAGGTCAATGAGACAACACCAAGGGCTTTGATTAGATGCTCAGAAGAATGGGACAGCTTGGTCAGTTAAAACAGGGAATGAGAGGATCAGATTTTTGTGCATGTGCAATTTTTTTTTAGATAAAATTCACATAGAAAAATCCGCCATTTTAAAGTGTACCATTTGGAGGTTTTTAATATATTCACAATGTTATGCAACCATCACCATCTAGTTCCAGAACATTCCATTACCCCAAAACAAAGCCCTGTCCTCCTGACAACTGCTAATCTACTTTGTCTTTTAGGATCCGCCTCTTCTGGACAGCTCGTATTAATGGAGTAGGCTTAGATTTGGAGTGACAAAAGTTGTCTCTGACTGTGGTGCCGAGTGTGGAGAAAGGAGGAGCCAAGAGGAGGTGGGAAGACCAGAGAGAGGATGGAGAGAAACAACAGAACAGAGAGTTGAAGGATGTGGAATGGATAGGACTGGGAGTTTGAATGAATATGGGGAAGAAGGGAGGGGCACCCCGAAGTGTCACGAAGTCTCCTGCCTTGGGCAACTAAGTGAATATGGGACTATTCAGAGACCCAGATGCAGGAGAAGGAGCAGGTGAGGCAGAGCAGAGAGAGATGAATCTGAGCACACAGTCAAAACCCTAGATAGGAGAACACATATTGAGCACTGGCTGCAGGTGCATTAAATCATATAGTCATTGCAGCAATCCTATGCGGCAAGTCACATGTGGACAGTTTGATATAAGAGAGAATTGAGGCAGGAAATGCTTCAGTAACTGGCCAAGGAGGTCTCAGAGCCAACAATGCACAACCCAACATGAAGCCTGGACATGGCCTCTGTGGGTAGACGTGGCCACATAGGCACAATCTTTAGTTAGCAGTTGGTTAATGGACACAAACCAACTGATTAGACTTGACCCAGGTCTGGAGGCCTCAACTGAGGGTTGGGATCCTGTCTTTCACTGGCTGCAGGCAAGTCACAGCCCCTCTCCAGCTTCCCTCAAGGAGGGAGGTGTGATTTACAGCAGTGGTTCTCATACTTGGAAGCAGCCAGAGGGCTTGTAGAAACACAGATTGCTAGGCTACACCCGCAGCGTATTTGATTCCGTGGGTCTGGAGTGGACCCAGGAATTCGTGATTCTAAGCACCCAGGTGATGGTGAGCCTGCAGCTGTGAGATGGAGGTGGGGAGAGCAGCTGATCTGGATCTAGAGGGTCCACTCAAGTCTACAGGTGCTAGAATTCCAGGTTTCTAAAGTTTCCAAGGATTTCCATGCTATTATTAAATGTAGGGCTTATGGGCAACATGTTCATGACATCCCAGAGCATAAAAGGATAGGTATCAGAGGCTTCTTTTAAATAAAAAATTAAAAAATATACATTTATTTTTGAAAAAATATTTGTAGCCTATACTATATCTTTTAAAAACTTAAAACTACTCCAATATTAGGAGTGTTTGAGGTGGAAATACAGCTGATTTCATTTCCCTCTGTGTTCCCATTAGCATTTTCAAGTTTTTGTATATGCACATGTACATAAAAACACATATACATACAGATCATGTTACCTTTGTAATCAGAGAAAAACAAACATAAAAGCTATTCTTTCAAAAGCCTTCTGAGACAATTCCTTGGTTGAAAAGCTCCAATCTGACTTTGCTCATAGAGAAATGCTCACTCAGGAAAAAACCCAGGTCCAAGTTTCTGAAGATGAAACCGCCTGTGTGACTGAGCCAGCCCACTCACCCATCCTCAGAGGCAGCACACAAGAGGAGAGAGAGACAGAGAAAAAAAAAGATGAAGAAAACAAGACACAAAGCCTGTTAAAAGAATTTTCTCCTAGAGCGTCCTACTCTGGGTCCATTTGACTTACGGTTCTGCAGGTACTTGAAGGCCCAGATCACAGTGAACACCTGTGAGGAAACCAGGGCGTGCTCTGCATGCCCTCCAGCATGTGCATGTAGGAAGGGCAGCACAGGTACGCTTCTCACAGCACAGGTATGGCATGAGAAGCGTACCTCCCTCTCCTTAACTTAGGATGCACATATTTGCACAAATGTACCCAAAGCTTGGAACGGGCCACGCTTTGCAGAATAATTCCACTGTATGTGTGCCAGTTGTAGTGTTCCCGGGCTCTTCACCCGGAAGTAGTGAAAAGGACTCTTTCTCCCTGGAAACAGTTTCTGTGTATAAAAAGCACACCTAGATTTTCACAGAGAATATGTCTTGATTTGTGGATCATTCCCCACTATATATCATTTGCCAGATTTTCCAAAAATAATTTACAATAAATGTTACTTTTATGACCAGAAAAAAGGTATGTTTAAACATATAAGAAGAGGCAGCCATCTATATGGAACGCTCACCTGTCACTTTGGCCCACACAGGTTCCAGCTGCTCCTTCTTATTTCTGCCAAATATTATATCCATGGCATGGGGCGCTGAGCAGGAGTGATGCTGACAGTGAACAGACACTCTGCTGTGTTCAAGGCAATTGCTCTTCGGCTCCTCCTTTTTTTTCCTTCCTGCTCTCCTGCAGCTTCCTTCTCTTGCATCTCCTCCTGATGCTCTGAGAACCTGGTATCTCTTTGCACACACGAGGGGAAGCTGGTGTTACTTATCTGTGGTCAAAGGTCAATTCCCCAGCCATGAGTCCTGGCTAATCTTTAACCCTCTTATTGTGTCCCCCCTGCCCCCCCCCCAACTCCCTTTCCAGTTCCACTTCTGGCTTAAGCTAGAAAAGCTAGTCTTTTGCTGGGTTTATATTGGCAGGATAATTCAGTGGGTGCATTCTGCACAGATATGCAGCCTGAAATGATCTAGCCCAGGAGGTGGAGATGATTTATCAGAGAAGAGAAACTATCAGGACCTGGGATTAGGGGAGCCGAAAGTGTGTCAATCAGTAGAATTCCTTCTGCACATGGAACTTCTTGAGCAGAGAGAGGGTTTTGGTTTGGTTTTGAATAAAGGTCCCTGAGCCTCCCTCTCCTTAAAAAAAAAAAAAAAAAATCAGATGCAAAGAGCAACTTAATTTATTATATTTCTTTTTTGGAGAAGTAAACATAAAATGTTTACCCATTTAAATAAATACAGGGAACCAAAAACTCTACTCGAGAACAATGAGGAATTGTAAACAAAAAACCCAAAAAAACACACAAATGTCAATTCGACTTCCTGGTCTAACGGGAGGGAGAAAGGACGTCCATCTGTGATTTCAGAGTTCCCCTGTATCTGTGTCTCTCATGTGATGCCATTGCCTAAAATCCACATTCAAGCCTATAACGTTGGATGACTAGTTAAAGGACTCCTCTCTACTTCTCTTGCTAAAAGAAAGCAGCTGTTTCGTCTCTGGGTGGAGGAAGACAGGGTGTGGCGCTGGTCTTTACGTGGCTGCTGAGTACAGTTCCTGTCAGGTCTGGGCCGGGACTGCGTTCCTGGATCTCAGGGCCCAGTCCGGACAGCTGCCTGGTCCGCCTGGTCCGGCTGGGCGCCCACCCCCGGCTGCGCTCCGATCACCTGGCTGCAGGCTCTCCGGGGTCCAGGGCTGAGAGTCACTCCACACCCACTGATGCGGGATCTCTGAAGGTGGAGCCCAGCCCTGGGTATGCTTAAAAATGTCTTGGATGATTCTGATTCTCAGCAGCTATTGAGGATCGCTGGTCCAGGGGAAGATCCTTTAGATTCTTCCCTTTTCTATGTGTCTACCTCATCCTCTCTGAGCCTCCATTTCCTTAACCATGAAATGGGGGTGTAATGCTATCAAAGTCTCAAAGTATTATAAGTCAAGCGTCTAGCAAAAGCACCTGGCCCCAACAGCTACCAGTTATTACCCTTTCTTCCCCATTCGCTCAGAAGGCAATGAATTCCCTTTGACCCACATTTTCCATTCCATCCCATAACTTGCCCGCTTATTCTTCTGTCTGGTCTAAACATGTGTATCCATGTCAGGGTTATTATTCCTAGGTTGTGAAAGCTGTGTCCTTGTGGGGATTAAATGAGAATGTCTGGCGTAAACTATGGGATCAGGAAAAAAAAATTGCACCACCACCAGCAGCAGGCTCTAGTGCAGGAGAAAAAAGAAAGAGCTCAAGGCTTAGAGGTCAGAAGACCTGTTGGGATCTCAAGGCTGTGATTTAAAAGCTGTGACTGTTGTCACAACCCCTCTGAACCTCACTTTACTCTGAGAAACAGGATGGCAATACCTAGGCCACACGGTTTGTGGGGAGGGCAATACTGAAATCACAGAAGGGAAAACATGACCGTGTCTCCTTTCTTGTCCATTCTGTACATCCAGCAAAGCAATGACCCCCATCCATCAAGCGCCTTCTCTGAGTCAAGCGCTTTGCAAAGCACTCTACGTGTGTCGGCTTGCTCTGACTTTATATAATCCTATGAGATGAGTATTCTTAGTATCATTCTAGAGATGCAGAAAGTCAGGAAAGATTACTAGCTTGCTTGCCTCAGGTCACACAGTGGCTAGGAGATAATTAGGAAGCCAAGCTGGGCAGCCCGACTCCAGAGTATACACTCTGTGACAATTCCGCTCAGTGCTGATACATGATGGATGTTTGTTAGATTTTTGTTGAATGAAGTAACGGGTGGATGTGTCGATGGGTGGAGGACCTGAGAGGGCCAGTCTTGGGTTGATATCATTGCCTTGTTATATAATACTGAGAAACCAAGGCCCCAACCATACCCTGGGGACAAATACATGGTGAGGTCAGGATTTTTTGATAATGGTGATAATAAATTGATCATAACAATGGGTATCTGTATTAGCTTTCTGGGCTACCATAACAAAGTACCACTGGACGGCTTAAATAGCACAGGTTTGTTTTCTTACACTTCAGGTGGCTAGAAGTGCAAGATCAAAATGTCTGCAGGGCTGGTTTCTTCTGAGGCCTCTCCCCTTGGTGTGTAGATGGCCATCTTTTCTCACTATGTCCTTACATGGTTGTTCCTGGTTGTGTGTCCAAACTTCCACTTTTTATAAGGCTACCATTCAGGATGGAATAGGACCTGCCCTAAATGGACTCATTTTAATTTAACCATCTTTTTAAAGGCTCTATCTCCAAATGCAGTCACATTCCGAGGTACTGGGGCTCCAACATGTGAATCTTGGGGTGGAAGGGAGGCACAGTTCAGCCTATAATGATATCATGAAGGTTTAGCAAGTTAATGGAAGATGCTCTGGCTGATAGTAACAGAATATCTGCAGAAACCCTGAGGATGCGCATTTGTCTCAGACATCAAGTCATCTGGGGGTCCTAGGTGGCCAGGAAGCTCATCTGGCCCATCTCATCAGGCACCACCATGCCATCCTCAGAGGGCTGGCTTCTCATCCTTGGGCTCAGTTTTGCTTATGAGTGATTGCCTTCAACCCAGGAATCATGTCTTACAGAATACTGTGCTAAAGCCGAGACACAAGGTAGGGATAAAGGAGGCATTTCCTTCTTATAGCTCCCTCTCTTTATGCCAAGGAAAACCTTTCCCAGAATCTGCCCAAGCAGATTTTTCTCTTAATCTCATTGGCTAGGGACACCTGGGTGGCTCAGCAGTTGAGTGTCTGCCTTCGGCTCAGGGCATGATCCCGGGAGTCCTTGGATCAAGTCCCACATTGGGCTCCCTAAATAGAGCCTGTTTCTCCTTCTGCCTAATGTCTCTGCTTCTCTCTTTGTGTGTCTCTCATGAATAAATAAAATCTTAAAAAAAAAATCTCATTGGCTAAACGGTATTGCATGACCACTCTTAGACCAATTCCTGACAAGGAGGAGCCAGAGTGCCCTGATTTTCTTAAACCCATCAGGAGGCTTCCTGGGCAGCATGTTGCCACCAGACTCACACAAGGAATCCATTAGCAAGGAGCAGAGGCAATGGCTTGGGACAGGTAACCTGTAGTGTTGGCTACAGGCTGTGCAACATTCATTCATCCCCACATTCATTTATTCATTCAACACATTTTTACTAAACACCTACTATGTGCTGGAAATAAAACAGTGAATGAAGCAGGAAAATAATTCTGTGCCTTCTTTGAACATACACTGGCTAGTTGCCAGGCTCTGGGGTTATAGAGACAGTTAATGAGACTCAATCTCTGCCTTCTTCACTCCTATGATGTTCTTTTTGTTGGGAGGCAGAGTCTTCATATCCCAAAGGACATACATTTCCCAAAGGGGTTGAGGGGCCTGCAGTGGTTCACAGGACAGCCTTCATGTTGAATGTCCATCCTCCTTCTTTGTAAACACAGATAACAAGCAGCAGCTGCTCTTTCTCAGGAAGCTCTGGCATTGCTCTGGCCCCATGAAAGCCTGACCTCTGCTTTCTAGGTCTTTGCTAATAAGGGAAGAGTGGGACAAGAGACTTGTCACCAGTAGGAGCTGTCTCCTGGCCTGTTCTCCAGCCTCTCATAAACATCATTCACTGGATGCTTGACATGTGCCAAGTACCATGCTAGGTGTCTGATTAGCAGTATGTTATTTAATTCCTACACATCCCTGCCAGGGAGTCATTGACAACCTTATTTTTACAGCCTCAGAGATGTGAAGGAACATGATTCAGGTCAACAGCTAGTCAGTGCGTATTCCTCCGCATTACATAGTAATGCTTACCACTTGCTGAAGTCTCTGGTTGAAGAATAGATGGAGGTAGGAGAGCAAAAATGGATGTCCCACAGATAATTTTTATAATGCATTGCTGCCTTCAAGTGGACCGAAAACTGGCCAGTGCAAAAGAGAGCAGGACAATGTGAACATGTAGCTCATCTTAAACCACTCCATAACTTAGTGGCTTAAAGCAACCGTCATTGTTCTTACCTCTCTGGGCTCCATTGTGTGGGCTCATTGGCTCTGCTGGGAATGTTTCTGTTTTCACCACTTGGGGTTCCTTATGTGGTTGCAAGTCAGCTGGCAGTCAATTGGCATGCTATGAGGGCTGGGGCTGGCTTCTCTCCCTCTCCATGTGGCCTCAGGGCCTGTCCTTGACCCTCTCCTTGGGATCTCTCCAGCAGGATCGCTGGACTCCTTCCATGGCAGCAAAAGCCTCCCAAAAGTATTTCTTTTTTCTTTTTTAAAAGATTTTATTATTTACTTATTTATTTGTATATATTTTTTTATTGGAGTTCAACTTGCCAGCATATAGTATAACACTCAGTGCTCATCCCGTCAGTACCCATCACCCAGTCACCCCATCCCCCCACCCAACTCCCCTTCCACTACCCCTTGTTCATTTCCCAGAGTTAGGAGTCTCTCATGTTTTGGCACCCTCTCTAATTTTCCCCACCATTTGCTTTGATGTGGATGGAACTGGAGGGGATTATGCTGAGTGAAGTAAGTCAATTGGAGAAGGACAAACGTGATATGGTTTCACTCATACAGGGAATGAGTGGGAAAAATCCCAAAAGTATTTCAAGAGAGAGGAAGTTGCCAGTCTCCTGTAAGGATGAGCCCAGGACTGGCATAGTTTCACTTCACTGCCTTCTATTGGTTAGTGCAAATCCCAGAGCCAGCTGAGGGTGGCTGAGTAAAGGTGTGAACATGGTATCTGGCTGGTGTGGTCCCTTATTGGGCCATCTTTGGCCCCAGCAACCTCAAGGGACCCATTTTCATTGGAGCCATAGCTCTTCCACTTACTAGCTGAGTGTCTGTATTGCTTGCTTCTTGCTTCAATCTCAGACCCTCAGTTGACTGATCTTGAAAATAGGAATTATAATACCTAGCCCACCAGATGGCTGCCAAGTTTAAATTAAACTATAAAAACTGTCATCATATCCACTGTGGTGCTGAGAATAAGTGAGAGCTTAGAGTATGTTCCTCTCCTTTCTTTTCTTGGGAAAGAGAAAAATCAGAAAAATCAGCTAACATGATAATCAGAAATGCTAATTTTTTTCCAGTTACAATGCATACATATCTGGCCTGTCCCTATAAGTAAAATAGACATTCATGACCTAGTCTAGGATTTTACACAGTAAGTAATAACTAGTTGCCTATCACAGCTGCTTTAGAAGAGGCACAGATAAGAAGTATTATGGGAGTTCTGAGGAAGGAAAGTTTGCTCAGGCTAGGGAAGGTTGGGAAAGAGAGCTTCCTGGAGGAAGGGGTGCACTTGAGAGTGGGAAGTGTTTGGGTAGGCAAAGAGGAGGACTAGTGTGAATGATGACATGGAGCTGGACAATTTAGTGAGGGGACAGTGAGGAGGACAGGCTGGCTGTGCCAGGGACACAGAGAGAAATAATGATATTTATAGGTGCCATTTTCTGAGAGCTTCCTATGTGCCAGGCATTCTTCTAAGCCTTTGGCACATAGGAATGCATGTCCTCCTCACAAAACCCCTAAGTATAGGTATTCTACCCCATTTTACAGATAATGGAAGTGACCCTCAGAGGAGTTAAGTAATTTGCCAGCACCCTGAGGCTGGACTTCGAACCCAAGCAGCTTGACTCCAGAGGCCATACTTGGAATCACTAATCATCTCTGCTAGCACTGAGATGAGGGCAGAAAGTGGTTTAGGGACTAGATTGTGCAAGGATGCAAGAATTTGGGCTTCATCCTGTAGACAATGGTGTCCTAAGTCAAGAGATCATGTCCAACGAAGGCATTAAAGTGGGAGATTAGCTGTGCTCCCCACTACAGTAGCCACAAGAAGCATGCAGCTGGCTATATAAATATAAGTACAAATTAATTACAATGAAATTATATTCCTTGTTCATATGAACCACATTTCAAAGGCTCCATAGGCACAAGCGGCTAGGAGCTGCCATACTGACATGTGCAGATAGAACATCCCCATCATGAGGGGAAGTTCTACTGACAATGCTGAGCTAGCAGGAGAGCTGCTAAGATGGCATTTATATATGACTGAGGTGGAGAGAGGCAGCTATGGCTACACTGCAGGTCAGTTTAGAGGGTACAAGTGTCAGAGAATTCCATGGTTGGCAATGGTAAAAATGTGAAATAGCTCATGTATTCATTCATTCACTCATTCATTCATCTGTCCCTCAAATATGGCATACCACCCATCCAGTGGGAGCAGATGCACACCAGAGGTGACACAGCCTGCTGTGGCACCAGAGAGGAAGTGGGGGAAGTCCTCCAGGGCCAAGGGGCATGGTGAAGACAGGGAATGTCCATGCTTCCTGAAAATGGCAATGGTAAACCAGAAGCTGGGAGCTGGCCAAGCAGAGAACCTGGGAAGTTTGCAGATCCAGAGGCATCATACCACATGGCCACCCCACATGGCTCTGGATGATTATTGGAGGCATGAGGCTGGGACAGGAGAGAAGCGGGAGAGGTGAGCAGGGGCCAGATGAAGATGGCACGTAGGAGATAGAGAGAAGAAAGAGGTGAATGTTTGCAGACTTGGGGCCTGGAGGCTGGGGTTGCCGAGAGGGAAGCAGCAAGAAGCAGAGAGCCAGTGAAGGGTGGGAGTTCCATGGAGGTGCTGCCTGACAGGGCTCTTCCTCAAGTCAGGTCAAGTATTCCCCAGGCTTCTCCCAAGTCACACACGTTTGCACAAGCTGGCCATACTGCCTCCAGCAGCGATGCAGAGACTGTAGAAGAGAGTTCACTTCCAGAGGGTGCAGGACTTGGTATGGAATCACACATAGTCTGCCCTTTGGAGGCTTCCCTTGCTCCCTGGGCAAGCAGGAAGCCTTCATCTCCTCCTTTTGGTGGGGAGAAGTTGAGGCATTCACAGACAAAGTCCCCTCCTCTGTATTTTGCACACACCGTATCTTCTAATTCTGGCACAGACCTGGCAGGTACTATTATTACCCCCTTTTTTATTGAGGAAGCAGCTGAAGTTTGGTGAGGTTGTGTCCTTGGGCCATAGATCACACATGTGGCAGAGGGGTGGAAGATATGAGCGTGGGATCCTCTTACCTTATAATCTGGGGAAGCAGCAAGGAAGAGGAGGCTGCCTTTCCAGAGGCCACTTTTTCCATGGGATGTGCTGCATCCATTAAGCAGTCATATGGTGAAGAAGTAAAACTGAATTCGAAAAGTTTTTCTGCTATAAAAAAAATCACAACACAACAGCCTTATTTTGTAATTCTGTATCTCCTATTTCAAAGTCACTGCCAAAAATGAGTTAATATTTCCCTTTATGGAGATACTGTTATCATATCTAAATTACTTTGCAGTTTTCCAATTAAGTTAGCTTCTAAATGGTGCCTTTAATTAGCCAGCATGACAAACTGAGCAGACAATGTGGAAATCTTAGATAGCAGGGTTCAAGGTATAGGCAAAGTCCTAGCAGAGGTGGCAGCTGCCTTCCCAAGGGAGAGTATCAGTGGTGAGCTCCAGAACACCACTGCTCTCCACAGGCCTGGACAGGAAGCAGGACGTAGGGAGTGGCAGGGGGGCTGCCCTAGGACTCCTGGAGGGCCAACTTCACCACCAAAACAAAAGACCACGACTAACCCAATTAACACATAGGAGGGTTCATCAATCCCACAGAGTCCTACTACCTGTAGATCATATTGGGTATGAGAGATAGAAAGATGGAAAAATCAATAAGCCCTGAACTCAATGAACTCACAGCCTAATAGGGAAGAAAGGAAAGCAAATAATAATTATTTAATAATTATTTAATAAATTATATTATATAATATGCTATACCTGGGAGGTAGAAGAAACAAGACTGAAACACAGAGGACATTATTGGTAGAAAAGGAAGTACCTTCTAATGCCTGAGCTGAAACACTCTAACTTCCATGGTGTTGTACTCAGGGCTCAGTCAGTGAAGTGTCACAAAAATTCAACTTACAACTGTAGACCTGATATTTCTGCCTCCTAACTAATCTTCAGATTGTTCCTTTTTTCCTCCAGCCCCCTAACTACCATCCTCACTACTGCTCACCTCTTGGGAACAGCCTTCTCCTGGCCTCCCTACCTCCAATCCCACCTACTTCAATCTACCTTCCCTGCTGCTGCCAGGTGACCTGCCTGAAATGCAAGCCTGATCATGTCATTCTCCAGTTTAAAATCCAGGGTTTAACACAGTGGCTAGCATGTAGTGGTGGCTCAACAAATATTTACTGAATGAATGAATGACAGACACATGGCCTCTCCGTGCTATATCATCATCATACTGGTTTTCTAGGGCTGCCATGACAAAGTACCGCCACAAACGCTTATACAGAAATTTATTGTGTCACAGTTCTGGAGGTCAGAAGTCCAAAATCAAAGTGTCAGTGAAGCCATGAGCCTTCTGAAGTCTCTAGGGGAAAATCCCTCCTTGCTTCTTCTAACTTCTGGTGTGGTTGCCAGCCGTTCTTAATGTTCCCTGGCTCCAGTCTCTGCCTCTGTTGTCATGTAGCCTTTTCCCCTCTGTGCTCAGATTCTCCCCTTTCTTATAAGGACCCTGTCACTGTGTTTGGATCCACCTTCACCCACCATGACCTCATCTTGATTACATTGCCAAAGTCCCCATTTCCAAAGAAGGCACATTCACAGGCACCAAGGCTTAGGACTCCAGCGTGTCTTTCTGGAAGACACAATTGAGCCCACAATAGTCATTAAGCAAAAACAGTTTAAAAGTAGAAATTTTAAAGGCTATATATACATGGACTTATTTTTACAGCCAAGCTCATAGTTCCTCTCTTGCTCTTGCTCTCTCTCTCTTTTTTTTTTATGGCTAGAGACTTTTAAACAGTGCTAACATGGAAGTAGGTTAAACTGCTATGAGGACATGGAAGACAGGGCAGTTAACTCCTGTAGGCTCTGAGAAGGCTTCAGAGACGAGGTTTATAGCTGAGCCATACTTGAGAAAAGGATGCAGATGTATGAGCAAATGTATAAGAAGAGGCATTCGTTTGTTTTTTAAGATTTTTTTTATTTAAAGATTTTATTTATTTATTCATGAGAGGCACAGAGAAAGAGGCAGAGACATAGGTAGAGGAGAAGCAGGCTCCCTGCAGGGAGCCCACGTGGGACTCGATCCCAGAACTCCAGAATCACATCCTGAGGCATGCAGATGCTCAACCACTGAGCCACCCAGGCATCCCTTTAAGATTTTTTTTTTTAATTTTAGAGAGAGCATGAGCATGCAGAGGCAGGGGCAGAGGGGGAGTGAAAGAGAACCTCAAGCAGACTTCCTACTGAGACAGAGCCTGATGTGGGGCTTGATCCCATCACAACCTGGGCTGAAACCGAGTCAGATGCTCAACCGAGCCACCCGAGTGCCCCAAAAAGAAGCACTCTTGTAAAGAAACTGCATGAATGAAACTGGAGGCAGAACACTGTGTGGGTGATAATGCAGGGGATTGTAGTTTATACTGATTCTGAGGTACTGACAAGAAATAAGGAATTGGTATTATAGGGCCTCTCCCTGAGGCACTCTTTCTACTAGCTCTCCCCCCACCTCTACCTCTATCTCCACCCCATTCTTCCTGGCTAGCCCTTCAAGATCCAGGTCTACCCACCTGATAGAAGCAAACGGCTTAGCAAACACAGAGGACTGACCTACATACACGTCTAAAAAACCAAGAATAGGGGATCCCTGGGTGGCTCAGAGGTTTAGCGCCGCCTTCAGTCCAGAGCGTGATCCTGGAGTCCCGGGATCGAGTCCCACGTCGGGCTCCGTGCATGGAGCCTGCTTCTCCCTCTGCCTGTGTCTCTGCCTCTCTCTCCCTCTCTGTGTCTCTCATGAATGAATAAATAAAAAATCTTTAAAAAAAAAAACCACCAAGAATACAGTCCACCATCCCAATGCCCTGAGGTCATTATTAGCTGCTCAGAGATGGATCCCTAAGTATAAAATTGAAACCATCAGGAAAGTGTGCAAGACACAGCTCAGCTACGTGAGCCTGTTTCCTGGGATTTGACCTGGCAAATGGACTTGAGTCCTCAAGTGGGATCAGCAATATGAAAAACTAAAAGATAATTGATCTGGTTTAAATAAACACTGAGTTCATAGCAAGAATCATGAAGATGTTTGTATCCTGTGGGCCAGGCAAGGATTCAAGTGCAAGTGGCTTATTTGAGAGGGGAAGCCAGGAAATGCCAGGAAGAGTATGGGGAAGTGAAACAGGGAGGGAAGATGTTAATGGTGCATTATCAAGGCTGTTACCATCATGGGCAATCAAAGCTCAGTCTGGCTGTTGGGCTGTGGGTTGGGCTGTCAGCGGGCTTTAGAGTTATCTTGAGGGATCTGGGGAATTGATCCACCAACCCTGGCCAATCAAGGGTGAAAGTTTTTCACAAAAGGCACAAACTTTCAAGCACCTCCATCCCCTCCCTTGTGTGCACAGGGAGGCAGAAAGCTGTAGAGGCTTGCATTTAGAAGCCTCACGTGGTAAGTGTGAGGGGTTAAGATGGGTCCTTGGTAATGCCTGCTAACAACCCTCAGGAGATAGCTTAGGCTAAATGGCAAGTGCAAAAAGATGTTCACAGCAGTGTTGACTACAATTGCAAAATTGAATATGTAACAAGTGACGAAAACCGCACAAAGTATCTATCACTGTGGGAATGGTGTAGTAAATGTCCATTCAGGGAAAGGGAGCACAGCCCCCACCATGCCAATTCCAAAGCCCTTTAGCAACATGGAAAAGTCCTACCATTGAAAGCTAAGTGGGAAGCATCCTATGAACTAATTATGTGCACACCACAGTTGTGCCTGAGCAAACACCCATCTCCAAGGCAAGAAGCACTTGAAGGAACCACAAAGAAATGAAACTGTCTTAGGGTAAGGGGACCATAAGGATTCTCTTGTTATGTTGTCTTTTCAGTTGAATGGAGGGCAAAGATTCAATTCATTTATGGCCAATAAAAACATCAATTCATATAAAGCAATGTACTCCCTTCTCCCCTGCTACCATTTCCTGCATGCCCTCCCAAATAAACTGCTTGCTCTTGAATTCTTGTCTCATTAACTTCTGGGGGAACTCAAACTAAAATGGGTCCATTCCCAGAATTGGGATATCTGCGCCACAGGGCATGAACATTTTTATGAAGATGTTCATTGACTTGAGACCCCATTTACTCCAAATTTGCTCTCTTTCTGTTTTCATTTGATGGTCCTGAAAAGCAGGGTTTAGAGGCTCAAGCAGCTGGGTCAGATTGCTGGGGACAGGCTCACACAGGTCAGCATGCCCTACTTCCTTTCTTCATGTACACAGATGCTAAGGCACATTGCATGCTGACTTCACCAAGATGAATTCTGTGCCCAGGAGTCTGCAATTTATCAGAATGTAAAGAAAGCAGAAGTGGAATTTAGCCTGCAGATTTGCATTTGTTATCAAATGTCTCCAAGCATGTTCCATGGAGGACGTAAATTAAGCTTTTACTCAGGAGATACATTATCACTGTATGCGGCCTTCCACATAGTTTTCTAATAGAAGTCATTAGGCGCTTGGCCCCCGGAGATAAGAGACCAGTGTTCTCTGTATTCCAGCCTATGACTCAGCGATGACATCGAGTCCTGCTCTGGGCTACTGGCAGGGCTACTCCAGAGGGCTTGGAAGGGCTTCTGGGAAAGGGATGGGGGTCAAGGGTCAGCCCTGGTGTTGGTTGGAAAACTGGCCTCTGTACAACTAGGGCAGGAAGAGACCTAAGGAAGAAGCAGATCACTCCAGACTAGTAGGCGGCAGGTTTAACAAGCAAGGGAACTTAACATACAAGGCTAGGTAGATCTCCATACTTGCCAGCCAAATCTTAAAAGTTTATATAGAGGCTTTAACTGGGTTGAGTCATGTATACTGTCCAAATGATTTCCGCACCATATCACTATCTCAAGGCTGTGTCCTTGAGACAGCTTCTGGGAGTGAGGAAGGCAACCAGAATGCACATTCTAAGGACGGGGAGGGCATGAGGAGCTGCTAATTGCCTGGGTCCCACTCATGGGTGGTTTAGCAATCACATCCTCTCAACCTCTCCCAACACCCAAGGACCTGAGAGATGGCGCCAGGCTGGGAAATGTTCATTGAGTCCTACTGTGTGCCAGTCATGGTACAAGCAGAGTTTAAGAGACTATCCGTTTCTTGCAAGAATAAAATAACCAAAATGTCCATCAATGGATGAATGGATAAGCAAAATGTAATATATCCATATACAGGACATTATTTAGCTATAGAAAGGTATGAAGTACTAATACACCCTCCAACATGGATGACCCTGGAAAAAAATAATGCTGAGTGAAGAAAGGTAGACACAAAAGATCACATATTGTACAATTCCATTCACATGAAATGTCCCAAATCTGTAAATCCATAGAGACAGAGAGTAATAGTTGCCAGGGACCGGAGGAGGGAATGGGGAGGGGGGAAAAGTTGAATTATGTCAGAGCAAGTGAGTATTTTATTTTTTAAAGATTTTTATTTATTTACATATTTATGAGGAGAGAGAGAGAGAGGCAGAGACATAGAGGAAGAAGTAGGCTCCCTGCAAGGAGCCCAATGTAGGCCTCCATCCCAGACCCTGGGATGACGCCCTGAGCCGAAAGCAGATGCTCAACCGCTGAGCTACCCAGGTGTCCCGCAAGTGAGTAATTTAAAGCCACGTATTAGACCACTGTGTTCTGAAAGTCTTTGGCCACCCTGCTGTAAGAAACTATTTCCCTAATACCTTTTTCTTTAAAGATTTTGTTTATTTATTTGAGAGAGAGAACGCATGAGAGAGTACAAGCAGGGGACACAGGGAGAGGGAGAAGCTGGCTCCTTGCTGAGCAGGCACCCTGGGATCACGACCTGAGTATGACCTGAGCCAAAGGCAGGTGCCCAACAAATTGAGCCACTCAGGCACCTTGCCTAATATCTTTTTTGAATGTTCTAGAGTCCTACCCCATGTTATGTAGTCTTTTCTCCAACCTTGAATCACTGACTTCTTATGCAGGCCAGTCATCCAGTGCTGTGCTTTGTTGTAATAGTACAAACCATACCCTTGCTGTCTCGCCTGGCCCAACCCAAGTGGCCTATCTAGGAAAAGTGCCCAAGAGGAACTCTGGTGTTAGTAATTACAATTTTTCCCACCACCGAAGCAACTTTGTAATTGTGTCAAACTCAGTTAATTTGGAAAGTTCTCATGAACAACAAACATTGCTCTGCAAACAAGAAGCTAAGGTGGGGGAATATATGAGTTCTGGAAAACTCTTCATTCAGTTTTTGTTGTTGTTGTTTTGTTTTTTTAAGATTTTATTTATTTATTCACGAGAGACACACAGAGAGAGGCAGAGACACAGACAGAGGGAGAAGCAGGCTCCCTGCAGGGAGCCCAATGTGGAACTCGATCCCAGACTCCAGGATCACGCCCTGAGCCGAAGGCAGACGCTCAACTGCTGAGCCACCCAGGTGTCCCTCTTCATTCAATTTTATTCTATAAACTTTTATTGGGTGTCAAAAGAAAACAAACAAACAAAAGGAGTAAAGTAGTGAAGTAATGGTCCACACTATAAGATGGAGGAAGCTTGAACACACTATGCTGACATGAAAGGAGCTGGTCACAAAAAACACACATTTGGAGATTCTGTGTATATGAAATGTGCAGAGGATGCAAACCCACAGAGCCAGAAAGGAGATCAATGGCTGTCAGAAGCTGCGGGATAGAGGTTTGGCAGTGAATGCCAACGGGTAAAGGGTTTCCTTTTGGGGTCATGCAAAAGTTCTAAAATCAATCATGGTGAAGGCTGCACAACTTTGTGAATATACTAAAACCCACTCATCTGCATATTTTAAATGGGTGATTGTATGGTATGTGAACTCTATCTTAAGTTTTTATTGAAAGAAAGAAAAAGGAAAGTCAGAAGGGAGTGGCATATTATATGAGGCAAGGTCTACAAAATCCACAAAGGAACTGATGTTTGAGCTGAATCGGGAAGGTCGACAGGGCAGGACCAGAGAGAAAACCGTTCCTGGCAGAGGGAATAGCACAGGCATAGAGAGGCATGAAAAAAACGTTGCTAGCAGTGAACTATGGTAGTTACAAAGAGCTGTAACTTTGAGCTGGTAGGGGGATGATGGACCCATGGGATGTTTTTTAAAAAAGAATTTACCCTTTTGAACAGGTAAGATATTCACAAGGTACAAGATGGAAAAGTTTCAAAAGTGAAGTAAAAGTCTTGCCCTCTCCTCTCTCCCACTCACCTAACTCCCTCCACTCCTGACCCAGGCAATCTCTATTGCCAGTCTCTTTAAGTCCTTTATGAGATCTATTCCACACATACAAATAAATATTCATAGATGTTTTTGTGTAAATGGGATTGGACCATCAACAATGTCTCTCATACGTTGCTTTCAATATTAGCAAAAATCTTAGATATCCCTCCAAATATTTATATAAAGAATTTGCTCATTTTTTGTGCATATGGAGAATGTACCATGTTTTATTGATCACTTTCCAATCAATGGACATTTAGATTGGATCACTTTCCAATCAATGGACATTTAGATTAGATCCTTTCTTCTTAAAAATTCTGTAATAAATAACCTATACATATGACATTTTGCACATGTATGAATTTATTTGTAGGTAAAATTTCTAGAAGTTGAACTATTATATTACAGAGCTCATGCTTTTAAATTTTTGATAGATATTATCAAACTGCCCACAATGGAGGTTGTACCAATTTACACTCCCATCAGCAATGAGTGAGTCTATTTCTTCACATTTGGAGTATGTGTTTGGAAATACTGTCAGTGGCCAGTTCATACAGAGCGTTGTATACAAAGCTGAGAAGCTTGAACTTGATCCATAGACCATGGACACCCAAATGGAGGGTTTAGGCAGTGGGTGAGGATGAGCAGGTTTGAAGTTTTAAAAGCTTGTTTTCATAATTATATCAAAACAATTTTATAGAAAATCTGTTTTCTCCAACAGGCATGAGTAATAATGTGATGAATCAGAGAGAGGGAGACATATCCATTAGGATTTAAGCCATGCTGGGGAGAATGTGATTATCATTTGGGCACAGCCACCACTCTAGACAATAGGATTGGAGATGAGTGTAACTTGGGTTCTTTACTACCCCATCACTCTCACTTTCCTGCCATTTTTCTTTTATCACATATTTTCCACATGCTGATGACTTCTTGTGAAACATGTGGTCCTCCAGGATAACAACATGAAACCAATAGCAAGGAACTTTTATCAAGAACTAACAGTTGATCGAATGAGAAGCAGACAGGTGCGATAGCAGCTATATGTTTCTCTCGAAGGCCATTTTGCAAATTAGTTGGATTTGGAACAGACATTGAAAAAAGAGCTGGGCAAAGCAAAAAGGCAGACAACATTCATCCTGAGCCTTTTGTTTCTTAAAAAGAGGTAGTTGCTATTATTTGATGCAAAGAGAGAAGGAAAGATGAATGGCAGATGATTGTGAGGCACCAGTATAAGAAGGACCTGAGTGCTGGCTCCATCCAGATGCTCCAGGAGTGGTTCAAGGATGAGCGCAGCAAGTTTGGTACTCTTGGGGCTTGCTCTGAGGTTTAGGGCCACAATCTCTAAGCCAGAGGAGGGAAGCTTTTGCTCCAAAAGCCAAGTGGCCTTCAGAGACTCTTGCTATGAATTTGTGCCTTTCACTCAAACCTTCTATGGTGCCCAGAGCTGGTGCGAGGAGCAAGGGGGCCATTTGGTCTTTATTCATGATGAAGACACACAGCAGTTCCTGCAGAAGCACATCTCCCAGGACAGGGAATGGTGGATTGGACTCGTAGGGAACTCGGCTCAGAATGGAACCATAGGAGGTAGGTGCTGTGAAAACTGTATTTCATGGGAAGCTTGTGGCTGTGTTTCTCACCAATGTTTCTTACCCTGAGCCTCATGGAACAAAATTAAGATATCCTAATTTTCATGGTAAGGATATCCTCCTCTTTGGTTGCTGTGTGGATCAAATGAAATCACTCGTGTACAATGCCTAGCACAGAATCCAGCACATAGTTGATGCTCTGAAAACATTCATTTGTTTGAATGTGCCCAATACTAATAATACTAGCTATGACTTCTTCTAAGGCACTATCCCTACATACTTCTAGTCCATTATCAGCTTGCATCCCTATGACAACCAGTGAAGTAATATTGCTGCTTCTATTTTACAGATGAGAAAACATCTGTAAATGTTTTTCTTTTCTTAGTAAGTATTTCTCAGGAAATACTTACTAAGCTATTTTCAAGGCACTTCTAGGGGTGCTTGGGTGGTGTAGTCAGTTAAGTATCCAACTTTTGGTTTTGGCTCAGGTTCTGATCTCAGGGTTATGAGATCAAGCCCCGCATGAGGCTCTGCGCTGAGTACAGTCTGCATAACTTTCTCTTTCTCTCTCCCTGTGCTCCTCCCTCCACCCTCTCTCTCTCAAATAAATAAATCTTTAAAAAAAGAAAGAAGCAAGCAAGCAAGCAAGCAAGCAAGCACTTCCACATGCCTTTCCCCATTTCTTACGGGATTAAAGCAAGTTAAAAGCATAGCACCACTCCCTCCACATTAAATGGTCTCATTTTAATGGTCTTCCTAGAAACTTTTCCTTACTTTTTACTCTGTGAGGGCTTCTTTCTCCAACCCCAGGACAGTCAGGAAAGTCCTTCTCTCTGCACTTGTAGGTCTTACAATACAATACCCTCTGGGAGGGTATTTTCGGCATGACTTTAAGTTTTTAGGTGTCTGTCTTCCTTCCTAGACAATGAGATCCTCGAGGGCAGGAAACAGATTCTGGCCATTTTTTCTGGTGCCTGTACATAGCAGAGAATGGAAAAATGAAGATTCATATGTAATCCTTGCACCTGCCCCATGAGGTACACATTGCTACTCTTATTTTATGGATGAGGAACATGAAGTCTAGGGGGACGAAATGGTTTGCTCAAGAGGACGCTACTGGTGAAAGGCAGTGAAGACTCTCTTGGGCCAATGTCCCTCCACCTCACATTGCCCTGTCAAAGCTACTGGGTTTAGAAATAAGCAACTCAGTCTTGGGCTAAGCACTTACATACCAGAGTCGATGGAAAGGCTTAATTAGGGAGCAGTTGGGCAAGCTCCTTTTAGGAAATGCATAGCCTTAGGATTTGAATTCTAAAAGTGTATCTTCAGGTAATATCTAGTGAATGGTTTCTTGATTTGTAGATATAGCAATTGCGGATTTCTGTATATTGAATGTCCATTCATATGCAGCTAAAGGAGTTGTGTCTATTTAAAAATCACCAAGGGATATCACATGGCTGTTACAGAACATGAGGCAGATATGTGTAGGCTGACGTGTAATCACCTCCAGTACTTAATGTTATTTACGAAACAAGGGACAGAGTGCCATGTGCAATATGATGGCATTTGTGTAAATAGATTTCAGGCACTCACAGATGATGAATGGGTACAATTCAGTCTGGATCAGTTCACAAGAAACATAACAATAATGCGAGTATCCCGTTGGTTGGGAAAGGGGAGATGTTTTCATTTTACTTTTACACATTTTACATTTCACTCCAAAAATTTCTTAACCACTTGTATGGAGTTGTTTTATTTTTAAAAATGAATATATACACTTTTAAGTCTTCAGTAAATATTTTATATTTAGTGTTTTCTGTTTCTGTCCTTGAAATGCCTTTGTAACACACACACACGCACACACACCACTTCTTCAAGAGTGCACCAGGGACTGAAGAGTCCTGAAGTAAGGAAAACTGCTTCCATTGTAACTCAGCATAGCCCATATATATCTGACAAGGGGTCCTGCCTCTCTTTGAACATCCCAAGACACACTTCTGTGCTTTTCTTTAGATTATGGTAACACAGAGCTGGAAACATCATGTGCTCAATCAAGCCACTTTGTTTGGGCTCCCTGACTTGGCACCCTGATTTTTAGGCTGAGTTCTTCCTTCCGGGTGTTGGACAATAACAGCCAGCAATGTCCCTTCATCGTTGGCATGGGAAAGAAAGGTCCTCAGCCTCTTGGCCTTGACTGAGCACCTCCTGCATACCAGGGAGCTGAGTTGAGGCAAGCCCTGTTCATAAAAAGGGGTCAGAAGTATGTTTCCAAGTCCTGGTGGTTGTGTTTCCATCCCAGGGCCAGGGATCTGGCTGGACACCTCCAATGTGAGCTATAGCCACTGGCATGGAAAACAGGCCTCTCCTGTTCTCAACACCTGTGGTTACATCAGGAGAGACGCTTCCTTTGGGTGGGCGGCTTCAGACAACTGCACACAGCTGTTTGCCTTCATCTGCGAGTTTGGTGAGCTGGCCTCCGTTGTGGGGCCTCCCTCCTTGTCCCTCTGTGTGTGTCTGTCTCTGCATCTCTGTCTTTCTCTGTGTCTCTGTCTCTGTGGGGTCTCTCTGTGTGTGTCTCTCTGTGTCTCTAATTCTGTGTCTCCCTAAATGTCCACCCATCTCTATCTGTGTGGCATTCTGTGCCTGTCTCATTTTGTCTCCCTAGCTCACAACCTGCCTCTCCCCATCCACTTACCTACTAACCTGACTACTAGTCTCATTCCTACCCTCTTTTCCTCTCAGATATCTGCATCTAGTGGCAAATGCCCAGCTCTATTTACTCTCTTTTTCCAATCTTCCAATGAAGGAGACATGACCCAGGAGGCTGTTCTCACTCACCCTTGATTCCTGCTGCCCTGACCAGACTGGGTCTGAGTCTCACCACCCATCATCCCTGATTCCTAAATTCCCCCACACTCTGCTCTTGTGTCCTTCCTAGCTGCTGTCCATGGTTGACCCCCTTTACACCCTGGAGACCCTTCCCTGGGGCCTCTGTGTAAAAGCTTCAGCACGAGCAGCCCGTGGCCCCATGCTGGGTACTGCCTGACATGCAGGGTCCTGGCATAGTGCCCTGGTCTTGCACCCAAGCTGCCCCATGACCCTCTGACTTTCAAGCCAGGCTTGACAGAAGTTTCCAGGCTTCCTGGGCTCAGCCCCCTCCCTGTCTCCAAACCCCTCAGTGAAGAATCCTAGCTCTTAGGGATCGTTCTGGGTTTGGGCACCTACAGGGCCTCCTACCCCATTTCCCCCATCTGGGTTTAAATAGATGCCATGTAGGCCCCCAGCCTGGCTAATTATGAAAACTTGCAGCTTCAGGGACCTTCTTGTCACAGTCCTCCCAAAGTGCCACCCCCTTCTATGCCCCAACCTGAAGCCTGTCTCAGAATCTGTCAGCTTCCAGGACCTTGGAGCCACTGGTATGAGGTCACACCATGAGCAGCTAATATGTATCAAGCCGGTCCTCTAGGCACAGAGCTGTACACTCTGTGTGTATTCATCACAGTAGAAGCACCTCTGCTATTCTATTGTAGGCCCATTATAGAGCTAAGAATAGTGAGGCTCAGAAAGGGTAAGCTCCTTGCCCAAGGCCACGTAGCTGGGAAGTGACAATGACAAGACCTGAACCCGGGTTTGTCCATGGTCAGAGGGAGATGGTCAGATGCAGTGCTGCTGGCTTTGGAGATCAAGGAGTCACAATCCAACAAATGTCAGCGTCTCTGGAAGCTGAAAACGGCTAGGGAGCATTCTCCCCCCTCCCCCCCAGAGGCTCCAGAAGGAACCAGGCCTACCCACACCTTGATGCTAGCCTATTTAAGACCCATTCTGGACTTCTGACCTTCATAACTGGAGGATGATAGATTTGTACTGGCTTCAGACATTAAAGTGCTAGCAATTTGTATAGCAGCCATAGGAAATGAACACAGATTTTGGTCTCATTCCCTACACTGTGGCACTCCCACCAGGCAGACAGGCCTGAGTTTGGACCCAGTTTCCTACTTTCTGGCTATATTCATCTGAGCCAGATTGTTCTTTTCCAACAAATGGTTACTGAACGTGGACCCCATACCAGGAGCTGGCCTGAAGTCTCAGCATAGTGACCCCCATGAGCCTGATGTTCCTAGTGGGGAGGTTAGTAACCCAGCTTCTAGGACTGATACAAAGACTCACTAAGTCACTCATCCATTCTACAAATGCTTGTTTAGCATCTATCATACGCCAGGCATTGTTTTCAGATAAGGCTCAAGGAAGGTACTCAAAATAGGAGAATATAGTGGCTACTGGTATCGCCCTTACTCTGCACGTAAAAACTCATTTAATCCTCCTAAAGACCCTACACGGTATGGTACTGACCCTCTCTCGTGCCAAGGGGGGCACAGAGAAGCTAGGTAATTAGCAGCGGGTCACAGAGCCAGGGCGTGGCTGGCGGCATCTGAGCCCAGGCAGTCTGGCTCCAGAGCCATGCTCATGCCCACCACGTTCTATTTCCCATCACTGTGGAGCTGGCTCCTGCTGTGGCCCTTCATCTCAGTCCCGACCCCTGACACCTTCCACTTCCCATCAACCAGGCACTTGTCCAGCCATGACCACAGCTGGTCCCTCCTAAGGTGTCCCCTTCCCTTTGTCACAGGGGTTGGCCAGAGTCTGGCCTGTGACGGCCTCAATGCCACCATGCACTGTGGCTCAGGGGAAGTCATCCAGATCCAGGACGCCATCTACGGACGCCAGACCCCTCATTATTGCACTCAGAGTGCTGCACGCCCCTTGGAGGAAGAATGCAGCTGGACCAGTGTCAAGGATGAAGTGGCAGGTAGGAACCCAAGGACAGCTCTGGCTGTGGGGGCAAGGCAGTTCCTGGTGTCCGGTACCCAGAAAAGGGGTCTGGAAGACTTGAACAATCTTCATATCTGGGCCTCCCACATTAGGAAAACAGGCCAGTCTCTGCCCACAGAACCATGTAGGGAAGCAAAGAGGACATGGCTCGCCTCCTTAGCTGCTAGCAAACCCACCTCAGTGGGCCAGGGAGGCATTCTGCTCCCCACTCCACTTGGGTGCAAGAAACATTGCTTTCTTTTTTAAATTTTTAAAAATTTCTAAATTCTCCAAGCACGTAGACAATAAAAATATTTTATTGACCTCCCATAGACTCACTACCCATTGTTCTTAAATCCTAACATTACGTCATATTTGCTTAACATCCCCTCATTATAGCAGTGAGTATAGCTTTAAATCTCCTATTATCCATTTTGATACATGTATTAGTCTATTCGTTTAGTCCAGTTTATAACTATATCATAATGTGTCTCCTTCTCTGTTGAGAGTGGAATGTGTCATGTCTCAATCCTTGCTATTATGAATAATGCTGAAATACACATTCCTAGTAGCATCGATTGTTCATGTGGGAGAGCTTCTCCATGGCCTTGCTTTTCTAAATCAGATTAAATTTGCCTCTGAGCTGCATTTGCCTCATGACAAGGGTTCAGTTTCAGGGGTTATGGGGGCTCCTGGCACCCTCCTGGGGGGTGCAAAGTTCTCAGAAACCTCTATTGTCCAGGACACAGGGGCCCTCCTTCCTCTTTGCTGGGTTAGTAGAATCAGGCCCAGAAGGTCCCAGGAAGGCAGGTGGTTTGTTGCTTCTTGGCCAAGTGAGGACACAGCAGTCTGTGTCCAAGCTAGAAGCTCTGGGGCCTCAGGTTGAATCTCCTCTGTGACCCTCTGCTAATGACTTAGCTTCTCTGTGCCCCCCTTGGACAAGGGAGTGTCAGTACCACACCATGTAGAGCCTCTCGGCAATTCACTGAGTGGCTCTGCCTCTGCCCAAAGGGCCCATGGAGATTCAGGGAGGAGTGCCCTGTACTCCCAGGACCTGCCAAGCAGCCTCGACCCCAGTTTGGGAAAGTGTACCACGTCTCCCTGGGACAGTGATTTGTTCTTCTCCATTCCACGTCTGGCCCACATTGTCCCTGGTCTCCTTAGAGCAGATGTGAAGGAAGGAAATGCTGCAATCAGCTCCTTGGTTCCCATGCACTCTTCTTGTTGCACTGACATTCCTGAGGCTATGGCCCCTCTGAGGGGGGAAGGTCTGGGTTAGGTGGGCTGATGGATGTGCCTCCCTCATGGAGGCATTGAGGGGACCTAGTGGGCTATTTCTGCAAAGGCCCAGATGCAAGTTTCCAAACCTTGCAGCCACCCCCCAGAAAGCACATTGGAGAAGAACCCTGCATCCTTCTGGGAGGGGTCAGAGGAAAAGAGCTGGGCAGGATCCCAGGGAAATCTGTTTGTATCTAAGTGCCACACTCACTCATTCACTGTCAGTTGGCCAGTAAACATTCTTTGAGCCCAACATCGTGCCAGGCTCTATCCTGGGCTCTGTGGATAAAGGAATCAATCAAATAGTCTGTTTTTCAAAGAGCTCGCAGTCAAATGGGGAGAGAGATATGAACACAAGCAATCACCTAGCACTATGCTCAATGCCACAACAGAAAGGAGCAGAGGTGTTATGTGTTTACTTATGCAAGACTTACTTTGTACCTGCCATGTGCTGGGTACTGTTCTGTGAACTGGAGTGGAAATAGAGCAGTGAACAAAAACAAAACAAAATACTTCCTCTCTCTTGGAAAGTGTAGTCTAGGGCTGTGAATGCAGATAGTAGGGGTACAGAACTCTGATTGAGGAGTGTATCAGGCTAGATCCCTTTAGGAAAACAGAAATTATGCTAGGTCTTTCAGCAGAGGAAATTCAATGCAGGGAATTGATTATCAAGCATGGAAGTGCTGAGAAGTCAAACAGGGGATAAAGATATAACTCTGAGATTAGCAGCAATGGAAAGCCACTACCACACCTAAGGGCTGGAGGGATGACTTAGAGGGGATGATCTTATAAAAATCAGAAGTCAGGACCATCCAGGAGGTGCTAGGATCATGGTCCAGGCTGCCCTGTGTAAGTGAGGACCATGAGAGGGCGCTTATCCAGAGGGAGCTGCAGTCAGAGAGAGGATGAAAAGCACTCTGCCCTCTTATGGTTAGGGATGGGCAGAAGTATGGCCCCCAAGATTTGCCACCCTAATCCCTGGAACTTAGTATGATGAGATACCATGCCTGTGAATATGTTACTTGACACAGCAAAGGGACTTTGCAGACCTAATTATGGGTTCCTAGTCTGGATTATCCAAATGGGCACAATTTAACCACATGACCCCTTAAAAGCAAAGAAATTTCTCTGGCTAGAAGCCAGAGATGAGGCTGATGGAGAGATCAGAGTTCAAGTGTGAGACAGATCTGACACCCCATTGCTGGCTTTGAGCCATGTACAAGGACCAGAGAATGGCTGTAGGAGTTAAGGGTGGGTTCCAGATGACATCCAGCAAAGAAATGGGAGCTCAGGCCTATAACCAGGTGTGCAGCACCTACCTGTCCTCCACCTAGGCTTCTTTGTAGGCAGCCACTCATCTGCATGGGCACGAGGGAGAGGTGCTGGGATGACCTGAAGTTTCTGGCCTGGGCTCTCCACATGTCTCTCTCCTGTGGGCACCTAGATAAGATTCCTGATTTTTTTTTTCCCTTTTTGCCAGTTCTCAAAATCTAAGTTCCCACTTAGGCCATCTGACTGGATGCTACTGGACCAGTGGTTCCCAAAGTGGGGTGCCTAGGCCAGCAGTATCAGCATCACCTGGGAGCTTGTTAGAAAAGTAAATTCTTACACTGTCCCCCATATCAACTGAATCAGAAGCACGGGGGGGGGGGGGGGGGGCGAGGGTCTAGAAATCTGTGTCTTCCAGAGCCCTCCAGGAGATTCTGGTATATTCTAAGATTTGAGAACCCCTGTGCTGGACCCTGAGCTGCTTGAGGGCAAAAACCCTACTTTTCTTCCCCCCAGTACCTAGCACAGTGTCTGGTCTTCAGTAGATACCAGCAGATATCCACTGGGGGTGGGGGGATGGTGGGTGAATAAATGAATGAGAGGTCATTCATCTCTGTCTGAACCTGTCCCTTTTTTGTCCTTCACACTGTTCCTGCTCCTGCTGGGATTCGGGCACTTCCCAGGCCAGTGCCAGGGGCTGCAGGTATGCCAGGTGGCAGCAGATGGGACCTACTTTGGAGACCTGTGCCCTACCCAGGGCAGCTACCTATGGGTGCAGTACCAGTGCCAGGAAGGTGAGTCCCCATCTTGCCAGTACGTGCAAGTTCCCTTATTTCCACACCAAGTCCAGCCCCACTTGGAACAGAGGGAGCAACTACCCTTGGGGGCCAATCTTTCCTCACTATTGATTCCCTGCAGCCTGACCTCCCCACCTGGCTTAGCCTTGTGGGGTAAAGAGTTTGAGGCTCCTATTGCAGAAACGAGCTATCAAGCCAGAAGTTTAAAAATATATTTAATATTTAATATATTAATATAGAGATTAAAATTAATTAATACTATAATATATTAATATGTTTAATATTGTAAATATAAAATATATTATATAATATTAAATATATGATTTAATATAAATATTAAATATATTAATACATATTAAGAAATATATATATTTTTAACTCCCAGGATGCTTCAGATTAAATTTCATGGAGTGACCCAATAAATATCCAGACAAGACCAACATTGCTTGACTCAAAAAAATCAAAAGATGTCGCACTTACATACCCTACACCCACTAAACATCACCCTGCCAAGAAGTTACATCTTAGAACACCGGGGACTTCTTAAAATAACAAATTTTGAAAGCTATAAAAATAACCCGTATTACTACACTTTATAAAAGTTTGTCCAAATCAAGAAGATAGAGCCCCTCCCTTCAGTTCTACAGTCCTACTCTCCTTATGGAAACCACTGTTCAATGTTCAGAATAAGTTCTTCTCTGCTTTTTAAACTGTTTTTACACATGACTGTGTATGAATGTATATGCGTAAAATATAATGTTAAATGCATTAGTTTATAGCTCAATTTCCTTAACTTAATAACATATCCTGGACATCTATCCAAGTCACTACCTTATTCTTTTAATGGCTGAATAGGATCCCATCATAAGATTATGTCAAATGTATTGGACCAGTCCTCTGGTTGCTTCTGATTTTTTGTTGTTAAATACCACTCTGCGGCACTCATTCTTGTGCATATATCTTGACATGTGCCTGATTATTTTTAGAGGACTGATCCCTAGTAGAGGGAATGCTGGGTCACAGGGTGTACGCTTTTTATATGTTAATAGATACTACACTCCAAAAAATGGCTGCATTGATTTATATTCCCACTAAGAGTATCTGTGAGTGCCACTTCCCCTATGCCATTGTCCAATTAGTCACAACAGCACCTTCTATTGAGGGCATGAGTGATGGGCAGGGAGCTCTGAAGGGAAAGAGTGAGTCAGGGACTGTTGGGGCCTCCAGGGGCCATCTGGGAGAGCAGGGTCTATGGATGGAGAAGGGAGGACCGCACAGAGAAGAGGAGAGGACAGCTTTCACCAGCAGCATTAGTTTACTACACACGCTTGGGTGAAATGAGAGTGACTGAGATGTCTTCATTTGTTTTCTGGGAAGAGGAGACCATGTGATTTGGCAGCACTTTCCATCTGGTGGTTTTGCTAATGAACAAAGGGTGCCCTCTGGAGATCTGCCAGTCACAGTGTGGCTGACACTGGACAGACGCATTGCTTAGGCCAGGGGGTATATTGGGTCTGGAGACCCTGAACTAAATTTTTGCCCCAACTTTGATTTCAAAAATCCTGCTCCCTTGTGAATTGGTGTGTTCTGAACTCAATGTTTCTGATTTGTAAATGGAGAGACTTATCCAGCATCCCCCAACCCCGTGCCTGCTGCCACAGTGCCCAAAAGGGCACTAGCCATGGTCCAGGTTTCCTCAGGTAGCTGTGAATCAGGATGGCAACAACTCAGGAAAGTCCTTTTAATTGCCTTCCTTGTCTGTGCTTGGAAACGGAAAGATCGTGCTGCACAAATTAGCCCAGGGCTGTGTGAAGCCCCAACAAATTCTATTCCCCTCCTCATCCTCCATGCCAACTTTGAAAGGTCAGGTTTTGTAAAATTTAATGTCTGCTAAATGGCTTACAATGAATCATTAGCCACCTTAGCCAAGCAGATTTTCCTAAAGGAGCTTTGCATTTTGTATTTTTAAACATAATAAAAATATATTTAGATAATCAATAGAATCCTGGTTAAATAGGGTACGTTGTGCAGCTATTACAAAGAACAAGGCAACTCTAACTAAATTCATATACAACAATCTCCAAGATACAATAAGTGAAAAAAAAGGAAAGTGTCAAAGTAACTGTATATATCATGTACCACTTGTATAAATAGGAAAATATGTATGTGCTTGTGAATATGAAGATATCCCTAGAAGGTGACTCTGGATACTGGTAACAATGATTGCCTCTGGTGGGGAGGGGGCTGAAGGAAGGAAGGGAGGGAAGCTTTCTTTTCACTCTACATCCTTTATAAAAATGTCAAATTCTGTACCTTGGTCACCTATTACCTATGAATGAAAAATAAAATTCAAAAGAACTTAAAAAAAATCTTTAAAAGCCCCACCTAAGGATGGACAGGTGGATAGAGGAGACTAAGTTTTAAACAAAAACATGCAATTTTGCTTTCTGATGGCACACAGTATTTCCCTTTTTTGGTCTGCAGGCCTGCAGCTGATGGTGTCCAATGAGAGTTTCATCTTTGACAATGTCACCATCTCCCTGACATGGCTCCTTTCTCCCTACATTGGAAATCTGTCATGTATAATTAGTACGGGAGATGGCCACACTTTCGATCCCTACTACCCCCCCAGGTAAGAGGAATCTCTGAGTCTTGTTTCAGGATGTATCAGTCAGTTTCTACTGCATAACAAAACATCCCAAAACTTAGTAGCTTACAATAATATTATTTCTCATGGTTCTTTTGATAAGCTAGGTGGCTTTGCTTATGTGGGCCAGCTCAACTGGGGCTGGATGGCCTCAGAAGTCCTCACCTGCATGTCTGGTGGTTAGCTGAATATTGGCCAGGGACATGTGATGCTTATCACCCAACAGGCTGGCCTAGCCTCACTGGCATGGTGTCTGAGGGTTTCTAGCAGCAAGCAAGAACAAGACCTAATGTGCAAGCATTTTTCAAATCTCTATTTGTGTCACATTTTCTAATGTCTCATTGGCCAAAACAGGTTCACTGGCCAAGACCAGGTTCAACAGGTGAAGAATGGACTCCACCTGTTGATGAAAGGAATGGCAGAGCCACTGTACCTTTGGGCAAACGTATAAGAATGGGAGTAAGTGGCACTCACAGGTTTTCTTATTATAGAGGCTACATGAACAGTCATGAAGAGCTGGGTCCTTACGTCTTGGCTCTGTGTAGAATCTCTCCTGGGCCACTGTCCAAGGAGTCAGTTTTAGCAGATTTAGCAGATGAGGTGAAGAAAATGCTCACCTGAGTGTAGGAATGTTTTCTGTTGGCAAGAATAATAAAAAATAATAGTAGCGATATTAAAAACAGTCCAGCCAAGGAACTTTCACATAAAATCTCATTCAACCCTCACTACAACCCTATCGGCTGGAGCTATGCTTTCCAATAGAACAGCCACCCACCACATGAGCTACTGAACACTTGAAGTGAGTGTGGCAGGTCTTAACATATGATGTAAATATAAAATACACACAGGATTTTGAAGATTAAGTTTTCCCCTCCAACTTCCCATAAAAAATGTAAAGTATATCACTAACGTTTTTATATCGATTATATGTTGAAATGAAAGTATTTTGGATATATTGGGTTAAAGAAAATAAGGTATTAAAATTAATTTGACTTACTCTTACTTTTTCAATATGGCTATCAGAACATACACTGTATTTCTGTATGTCTCACATTGTAGTTCTATTAGATGGTGTTGAGCTAGGTAATTATCATCTTGTTTTTACAGACAAAACAAATGAAGCTCAGAGGTATATAGCAGCACTGCCCAAGCTATGCAGCTCGTGAGTGGCAGCATGGTGGTGCAAGCCAGGATTGTCTGGCATCAAAGCTGAGGCTCTGAAGCCCCTGGTGGATTACACAGGATGCAGCCTGTACTCTGCATCCTCTAGGGGCCAGAGCTTCCCCAACCTGATAGTAGCCGAACCCAATTCATAACATTTCAAAGTCCTACCTGGGTCTGGGGTAAGCTCCATTCTGCTCTGCAGAATGTTTCAGAATTTCCCCAAATGTTTCAGAATGTTCCCCAAATGTTTCAGAATTTCCAGATCCTCATTGGGTTTGGGGGCTTCTTACAGGGGTCCTCAGTTCAACATGAATTCCCAGGGAAATCATAGAGGCCCATAAGCCCCTCTCCTAACTCCAAAATACGTGTAGCTCTACCTTGTGGGAGCCAGGGGGTCCAAATCTAGCCCCGTGCAATCTCGGCATTGCTAGAAGCCCTGAGTGGGGTGAGGCCAAGAGAGGGCCAGCCTTGTGTATGGCCCAGATCTGCCCCAGTGTACGCTAGTTTCAAACCCAATGGTACTCTGAAGTCTCACACATCCTGCCATGCTGCCAAATAAAATGGCATGTCCGGAAGCTAAGGTTCTTCTAGTCCTAGCTGCTGCTAACACGTGCAAGACGATCCCTGGTCTTGGGTTTCCATTTCCTTCCCTGTCACATTTATATGGATGGCCTTGATAGTTTCATGGAGTAAAATGAGAAATTACATGTGAAGATGATTTGGGGAAGAAAATGTTTAAGTGACACAAATAGCCACGGCCTTGCTCTGCAGGTTTCTTCTTGCTTGCTATCATTTCATTGAATAAACAATAAATGCTCAGCTACACAATCTTCCAGTCCCCAAATTTTAGACAACTTGCATTTGGCATTAATCAAAATTGACTGTCAGTAACCCTGCTAAGACCTTCAGTTACACAAGGACATTCCAGTAATAAACAAACAGTAGCTAAAAATGGGAGCATGTGGGACAAAATGTCAGTATTTGTCAACTCTGGATGGTGAGGTGAAGGGTGTTTGTCATCTTGCTCTCTGGATTCTTTGTGATTAATTTTTTTTTTATAATCAAAGAGAAACAATAATCAGTGTTTTACACTTGCAATCCCTCTGGGCATTAACTTGAAGCCAAAGCCACTGGGATTTGTTTTTGTTTTTGTTTTTTTTCTCTCCAAAAGAAATAGATGGTGATACCCTCTGCCATCACTCCTCTCAAATCGTCCAATTTCAACTAATTTTTAAAAACTTGTTGGACCTTAAAACTACCTGCCCACCTTCTTCTATCATTTTTGTTAGCTTTCGGAGAGAAATTTCTGATACTTACCAGCACTAGCAACCTCAGGTAGAATATGAGATTAAAAATGGCATGAATTTTAAGTACAGAGAAGTAACATACCTTGTGTGAACGTCCCCGTGCTTTTATGTGTTTGTACAGAACCCTTCTTTTGCTTAACTCCTTGTTAAGCTAAGACCTAAATCAGACACTTCTGCTCTGTTGTAGACAAATCACATGAGCTGATGGGGGGAATCCAATCTCAAATAGAAACAGTATAATAAAAGTCAAAGGATTTCTCCTTTAGAAGCTCCTTCTTGCCTTGCCCTCCCCATGTCTTGTGTTCATTTGAACGTCAGGCTGTTTTGCTTTACTGTTTGTTATGGGAAAAACTTTCTAGGTTTCTGAAATTAATTATGTGCCTTACGGGACAATTCGCTAAGGTGAACTTTGTCCTTGTCCAGCGTTGGGTAACGCAGCACCACCTACCGACAGATCTGGGAATTGTCGTTCTTGGGTCTGTTCAGAGCTGCCTCTGCACATAGCTGAGTCTGCAGGAGGGGATTTCACTGGAAATTGATAATTCTCAAGACAACACAAAAATTAGAGTGGCCTAGATATACATAGGATGTTGGGAGGATCAAAGGAATTATGTGGAAGGTGATGGTCACAAAAGACTGAAGTCTTTCAGGGGAATCAGGCAGGAGCAGTGGAAGTAGAGAAAATGAAGTCAAGGATGTGAAAGGGTGTAACTTCCTCCCATAACACAGAGCAGCTTACTACAACGGGAGTTCAGGGGTGTGTGGAGAGTATGAAAAATGATGCTAGAAAACTCAGAAGGGGTCTACTGATGAAGAGCCTTGATGCCAGCCAGTTTAGAGAAATTGTTTTTAAGAGAATATGTAGTTTGGGTACCAGAAAATTGTTTTGGGGTGCAGCAGGTTTCCTGCTGGATACCAGGATGGAGCAGGGGCAGAAGGTGGACTGGGATGCACTAGCAATCCAGGCCCCTCCAATCCCTACAGAGAACTCTAGAGCTGGGGGACCTGTCTCCATTGAGAAAAGAGAGCAGAACCTTTGTACTCTGGCATTGGGCTGCCATTGGATGCAGGATGACATCTTAGGGGAGGCAGCTCCCTTTGGCTAAAGGGGAGATAGATTCAGCTGTGAGCCCTCCGCCACTCACATGCCAGAGTGCTGGGGGATGCAGCCCTCAGTCTTGAAGGGCAGACTCTGGGGGACATGCATCCATGACAGGGGATATATAAGAATCTTCAGGCCATTCCAGTACATGATATGTGATTGTTAATATTATTCTAAGTGTTGCTAATAGTCACTGGGTAATTTTAAGGGCTAAATGGGACTACAAAGAAGAAAAGAACTGGCACAGAGTTGATTCTTAGAAATGGGTAACTGTTGCCATTACTTTCATATTACATAGAAGTAGATGGTATTTTTAAGAGGCTAAGTAGGATAAATGTCATCCTATTATACAAAAAACCAACCAAACAAACAAACAAACAAAAAAAAAACCAACCAAATATTTGAATCTATTACATGCCAGGTACTTACTCAGCCATAGTCTCATGTAAACCCTATGATGACCCAGCCAGGAATGGCTGTCGCCTCACTGCATGGACAAGGGCGCTGAGACATTAGGTCATGCAGGTGATGGAGGAAGCTTCCTTAGCCTTTCCATTCCACCACACTGCCTGATCTGGTCGGGGGCTTCATCTACCAAGATGGCTAGCAACTTGTGAGTGACATTAACAAAATGACCCAGACCTTGGTATTCCTAACAATTGGACATTATAAGCAAAGATAAAAAAAGGGGGGGAGGGGAGCTTCTTCTCCATTTTATTTTTTAAAGAACAGCTGCATCCCATTAATATCAACTACCGAGCAGCATGTACAGATCAGTGAGTCACAGTGTCTTAAACTAATTTTTAAATTTTCTATTGAAGCATAAGATACATGCAAAAAACTACACACACACAAAACCAGAGCTTAGTTAACTTCTATATGGTGAACACACCTATGTAACCAGCACTCAGACCAAGAAACAAAACATGACCAGTCGCCCAGGAATCTTCCACAGGCTCCCAAGGGTACTGATTCCTACCACTATTGATCAGTGTGACCTGTTAGAAACTTCTAGAAATGGAATCATAAAGTGTACTCTCTTTTGTATCTGACATCCTCTCAATAGTACTTTTTTCAGATTTATCCATATTGTTGTGTATAACTGTGATTTCTTGTTTCTCATTCCTGTGTATGATTCCATTGTATGGACATTCCTCAGTTTACTTATCTATTCTAGTGTTGGTAGTCCTTTCGAATGCTTTTCCATTTGGGTAATTACAAATCGTGCAGCTGTGAACATATGAATGCATGTCTTTTGGTGTGCATATGTACATATTTCTGTTGGGTTTGCACCCAGGAGTGGAATTGCTGGCTCACAGCATCATAACAAAATGTTTAGCTGTTGCCTCCGTTGCTTTGTACTCTGAGAATATCTTCCCTTCGTTGGCAGCAATTTCTAAAAGCCACTTTGTTGTCTCCTCCCTTGGGTGAGCTCATTGGGAGACAAATCAGGAAAAATCTGCTTCTCTGCCTTTTAGTTCTGGGCAATTTCAGTTGGCAGCAGAGTTCAGGGAATGGAATGAGTTGCTTCTTCCAGACAGATCCCTGAAAAACAGCCCAGATTTTGCTATTCAAAACCATCCTTCACTTTCTCTAAAGAGTTAGTGTTTTCTTCTGAAAACTATATAATCTGATATTAATAAAGCCTAATCCAGCATCCTTTTGATTAGTGTCTGCTGGCGTGGCTTCTATACTTGTACTTTTAACATATCTATATCATATTTAAAGTGGACTTCTTGTAGAAAGTCTTTGGTTGAGACTTTTTTTTTTTTTTAAATCCCATCTGGCATAATAATTAGAGTGTTTCAACCATTTACAAGTAATGTAATTACTGATATAGTTAGATTTAGGTCTACTATTTTGTATTTGTTTTCTCTTTGCCCTTCTGTTTATTTTCCCTCTGTTCCTCTCCTTTCTTGTCTTATTGGAGAATTTAAATATTTTTAGTATTCTATTTCAACATATCTATTAACTTTTTGGGTTATAGCTCTCTTTACCACTTTTTTAGTAGTTGCTTCAGGGATTACAATACACATATCCAACCTCTCACTATCTACATGGAGTTAATATTTGACTTCAGTAAAATGTTGAAGTCTTACTGACATATAGGTCCCTTTGCCCATCCTCCTTTATATAATAATTGTCCTAGGTAGGACATTAACATACATTGAAAACCCCTTCCAAAAGTCATACACATTTAAAGAACTTCAGAGGAGAAAAGAAATCTATGTATTTACCAAAATATTTAACCATTACTTGGGCTCTCCCTTTATCCCTGAAATTCCAAGTTCACCTCTGGTATCATTTCCCTTCAGCTGGAAAAACTGCCTTAACCATTTCTTTTATGGCAGATTTTCTAGCAACAAATTCTCTTAGAGGATTTCTTTATTCCTGAGAATGTCTTGACGTCTTTATTTTGCTTCACTTCCTGGAGGACATTTCTGCTAGATATAGGATTAGGTGTCAACAGGTCTTTTCTTAAAGATGTTGCCACTAGTTTCTGCCTGCCATGGTTTCTGAGGGACAAATCTACAGTCACTCACATCTACGTGTAATGTGCCATTTTTTCCAGGCTCATTAATCTTTGATTTTCAGGAGTTTGATTACTATATGTGTAGGCATGGTTTTAACTTTTTTCCTTTTTTTTGGGGGGGGGGGTTGCATGGAGCTTCGTGAATCTTTAAATATATGTTTTGCCAAACTAGAGAAGTTTTCACCCATTATTTCTTCAGTATGTTTTTCTACACCAATCTCTCTTCTCACTGGTACTCCAATGATACAAATATTTTATCTTTTGATATTGTCACACAGATTGCTGATGCTCTGCTCATTTTTAAAAATTTAATATTTTGTTAATGTTTCCAGTTATTTAATATCTGTTTTTCAACTTGGAGGTTTTCTCTTGCTCTATGTTCAAGTTCACTGACTTCCCTCTGTTGTGACTATTCTGCTGTTGCAGGCATCCAATGAATTCATCTCAGGTATTGTTTTTTACTTCTAAAACTTCCATTTTAAAAAAATAGTTTGTTTCTCTACTCAGGATGTCTAGCTTTCGATTCATTTAAATAGGGTCTACTTTTATGTCATGGAGCATGGCTATAATGGAGGATTTCAAGTCTATCTGATAATTCCAACCTCTGAGTAGTCTAAAGGCTGACATTTATTATGTTTTCCCTTGAGATTGGATCACATTTTCCTCATTCTTTATATATCAAGCAATTTTTGGATTGTATTCTGGACATTTTGATATTAGGTTCTGAGACTCTGGATCTTGTTAAAATCCTCTGTAAAATGGATTTTTATTTTGTTTCAGCAGGCAAACTACCCAGTTAAATTCAGACCACACTTTATGACTTGCCTTCTGTGAGCAATGGTTCCCATGTCGATTCAGTTTCCAAAACCGTTTGGGTCTGCTCCACTCATGTGCCACTCAGAGTGGTGTTTATATTGTAGTTTGATTCAAACAAAGCCTTGGCTGTGTGTCTTTGAGTCTGTTTTGCACGTGCATAATTTATGGGTGAGCTCATGGTTCGTGCTGGGTTGTTCATAGAAGTTGGGGATCCTCATCTCCAAAACTCTCTTTTTTAGAGTTTCCCCTACAATCTCTAGCTCCCACAGGTCTCTTTTCATTGCTCCTCTGGATAGGAAGATGGGTTTTCTCTTGGGGATGTGGTGTCTGCATCACCTTATGCAGTCAGTGCAGCTCCAAGAGAGAGGACAGTCTGGATTAGGGCCACGAGAGAAAAAAGAGAAACAACCCAAAACAAAAACAAGTATTTTTCCCTGTGCTCTTGGGCTCACTAGGTCTCCTTTTCTTGGTTCTCTGGCTAACCAGAGAGGATTTCTCTTGAGGTTTTTGTTTACCTCATTCATTGTGCCGTTTCATGACTCAGGCTACCCTAGGGACAAAGCCAAGAGATAAAGGAGGTTAAAAAAAAAAAAAAGAAAGAAAGAAAATACATGAAACAAGAAAACCTCATCTTTGTAGGTAATTCTTAAAGTTTTTATTTTTCTCCCCCACCTGTATGCTGTTGTTTACTTTTCAGAATCCTCAGAAAGTTTCTTTTTTAATTCTACCCAGGTTTTTAGTTGTAATCAATGGAAGCAATAGACTATGGTGGGCTTACTCCATGGTCAGCACCAAAAGTCAGGTCACTGTTTTCTAAGCTTTTTCAAAAATACATTCACTTGTCAAATTTTTCTCAGCATCTACTATGTGCCAGGTGCTGAGCTAGATGTCAGGTTTATAATAAAAAATTAGACAGATACTGTCTGCGCTGACAACCTAGTGGGGGGAGAATGAGAGTGACTGAGCAACCACACAAGGGATGAGTGTCCCCCAGGAGAAGCAGTGAAGCTATGGCATTTCCTTTTTTAGGGGACCTAAGGAAGGCTTCCCTGAGGAAGTGATGTTTAAGCTGAGAACAAAAGGGGCAGCTTGAGTATGAGCAGAGGTGGGTAAGAGCCTTCCCAGCAAAGACCAGCAGACAGGAAGTGGCACATCCCAGGAACTGAAAAGGTTTTAGTGGACATACAATTAGAGGGGCATGGCAGGAGATAGGGGTGAAGGCAGGAAGGCAGATCATGTGGGTCTTTATAGGCCATGTTAGAGATTTTTAATTAATCCCCTTGGGAAAGTGAGAAGCAAAACATACCCATAATTCTGATACATTTGGAATAGGATCCCACTTTACACATGGGGAAAATGTGGTAGGCTGAGGCATAGTATGCAAGAAGACCCAGAGAGGGGATTTAGGTGAGCTACTGAAGGAATAAATAGCAGAAAAAGGACTTGTAACCAAATATTCAACTTCCTGGTGGGCAGTGCTATTTCTTTCATTCCCACCTGTTCCAGACATTCATGAACACCAAGACCTTCATGAAAACCAAGAGCTTGGTTGTGTAGTATCTCTTTCTTCATCTATTGTCTATTTGTCTTTGCAGAGCAGGAGAATGTGAGGTGGGTGAGCGCATGTGTGCACACATATGTGAATGCATGTGTTTGTGTCCTCAACACTGGTAACACTGAGTTTTGCCGGCAGTTCATCCAGCAGTGTGATCCACAAGTTCACAGCCCCTGGGGAATTCACTGTGTTTGCTGAGTGCACAACCACTGAGTGGCATGTGATGGCCCAGAAGCATGTGACAATCCGAGACAAGATGGAGAGGCTCAGTGTGACAGGGTGCTCCAGCCTGTCCATGTCAGGAGCCAGCCCTCTCTGCCGCACTGTCTTTGGGGACCCATTGTGGGTTCAAGTGGTACTTGATGGAGGTGAGTCTACAGAAATGGTCAAGGTCAGGGCCACCTTGATTTTCTCCAAATCTATCCATCCAATTCCCAGGCTTTAGTAAATACTAACAGCATTCATGTATTCAGTCGGCTTTTTAGCTATCCATTTATTAGCACCTAGTGTGTGCCCAGAACTGGTCTAAATGCTTTATTACTAGCCCACCCAGTATGTACTACTGTTATCTCCAGTTTACAGATGAAGAAATGGAGGAAAGGTTCAGAAATTTGTTCAAAGTCATAAGACGAGTAAGCTAGTGAAGCTCTCATTCTTCCGAATGCTCTTTTTGCATGCCCACAGTCCCATCAGAAGAACTGAATTTCCAAGTCACTCCTTGTTGGGGGAACTTGGAGAAGACCGGGAGAGCTACCAGCTGGGCCTGAGCCCATCTCAGTGTGGCCAGCATTGACCAGCTTGGCACAATGATGCTCCCCTGATCAGGACTGCTATTTGGTGACACATTCTGCTATAGCCACAGCTGCTGTTATGGCTGGTGTCTGCTCTGATTGGTCAGTTTCTTTTCTGATTGGTCACAGAGGCCATTCTGATTGGTCATCGCATCCATTTTGATTAGGCAAGGTGTCCCTTCCGATCAGTCAGAGCATCTATTCTGATTGGTCACAGTGTCCATTCTGATTTATCAGAACATCCAACCTATTTGGTTGGGACCCATGCAGTTTCAGTTGTTGAATATTCTGAATATCATCCCTTTTCTCAATGGAGACCCTACCAACCCTATCCTCACCAATGCAGCATCTTTCCTGCAGGCAAAGGTCTAATTTGAGATCTGGACAGAAGCCTGTTGAGGTAAACCACGTGGCAGAGAGCTGCAGAGGTGAGGACATGACTCAGTCTGACCTCACAGCTCCTGGAACCTCAGTCAGCAGTGACTTGATAGAGCCATCGCGGGTCCTTAAACATGGCACTCCTTAAACATGGGCTCCTCTCTGTTCTGGTGTGCTTGTTGGCTGAAGATGGCTGCTATGTACCCCTGGGAAGCCTAAGATAACCCTTCATTTATTTTTTCATTCCACAAATATAATTGAGTGCCTGCTCTTCACCAAGTGTGGGGAGAGGGAGCAGTAAACATGAGAGTCAGAGGGCTAACATCACTCTTGGCAGCATCAGCTACATCATCATCATCACTCAAACAAGAAATACATTGCTTGGTTTCTATTGGAGAGAATCCTAATTTGGTAGTTTAAATCAGATTTAGGAGTCAACCACAATATTTAGCATCCAGTTAGGACTGTCAGTCCCGACCTATAAGGGAGCCCCATCTTACTGTGGACAGGCTGAGTGCTCCTGTTGAGCAGGGTTGCAGGCAGTCTGCCATGGAGGTGGAAGGAAACTTCACCTATTCCTCCTACTTAGAACAAGACTGGAGGCTAATTCTTACGCATAAAAATCAGCCATGCCTCAGGAGATGCTCCCTTTTTAGCCTTCCTCTCTCCAAGGACAAACCTGTCAACAAAATGTTCTCATATCTCTATTACAAACCTTTAAGTTTATGGTTAACACATGCATAGTATAAATTAGAATGTGCAGATGAGCAGAGAGGAGCCAAAAAGAAAAATCATTCACATACACAATACTCAGAGATAATCACTGTTAATACTTGGGGTTGGATCTTATCCTTCCATATGTCTTTATGGCAATACCATGTCCCTATCTACATCCAAAAATCTGACCTCAGAGCTTGAGTCTTGACTATCTCGGTACAATCTATGGCATGGTTGTTGCCAACATTCTCAAATATTTCTTGCCACACATAGGAACAGGGGTAACTTACACTGTGCTGTTGGGTAACACAACCCTGGCTGAGTTCACCACGCCGAGGGGCTTGCTACCCTACAATCTGACCCTGGACAGAGCAGCCCAACAACGGATGGGCCCAGGGATACACCACCTGGAGATCCGAGCCACCAGCAACACCACCACCGCTGCACCTTCCAGAAACATCACAGTCTACTTCATGGAGCCTCTGTCAGGGCTACAGGCCTCCTTGGGTTCTGACCACTTGGAGCTTGGACAAGACCTACTGGTCAATGTCTCGGTGGCTCATGGCATCCTGGAGGGGCTGACCTTTGAAGTGGCAGGACTCAATGCAACCTTCTTCCATGAAGAAGCAAGCCTCGAGGGACCACTTGGGATTTACCACGTAGCAGTTCCTTTTGAAGGTACTTGGGGTTGGTGGGCCCCCTTCTAAACTTCCTTCCTATTCCCTTGACTTGGGTGTCCTTGATCCTGCCAGCCAGTTTTGATGTGTTCTTGTCGCAAACCTGGTTCACAGCATTCAGCCTGGGTTACAAAATAAGGAAGATACATATTATCTGCCCTTATAGAGCTTAGAGTCACAGGAGTTTTCAATTCTGGCATTTCTGACATTTGGGACTGGATCGTTCTTTGTTGTGGGGGCTGTCCTGCACAAAGTAGGATGTTTAGTGGCATCCCTGACTTCTATCCACTAGATGCCAGGAGCCCCTGCCCCCTTAGTCATCACAACCAGAAATACCTCCAGACATTGCCAACTGTCCCTTGGACAGCAAAATCTTCCCCCTGAGAACCATTAAAAGGGAGATGGAGTATTCCAACTATTCCATCATTTTTAGAGGAGAGTGTGGTTCAGGAAACTAGTCCATGCCCTTGGGAGAGATAGAGGTAAAAACAAGGGTAGGAGGGGGAGGGACAAGAGAGGAAGTGTCACGATGCTGGCTGGAACAGAAACAGGGTGACAGACTGGCTGGCACCACTAGGGGAGGAGACCATAGCAGACATCTGCATTTAATCTGGAGAGAACAGAGAGTCCTTCAGGGCAGTGTGGTGAAGTCAGGAGGCAGGAATGTGATGAGGGTCGCAGAGTCTCCAGCCCACCTGGCACCCTGTCCGCCGCAGGTATGCAGGAAATGGGCCAACATTGTGCAGGTGTGGGGCTACCAAGCCCTCCTCTGGAGCAGATCTGGCAAAAGAAATAGCAGGTTAAATGACAGATTTGAGAAGAAAAACATTGGAACTTTGCCAGGTATCAGAGGTCTAGCTTGAAACAGGGAGAATCCAGAATGAAATAAAATGAAATGACAATGGAAAATACACACAATATATAGGCTATAATTCAAACACAAATTATTATTATTTTTTGTCTTCTATAAAAGTTGCTTGGCAGGGGATAATAGATAACATCTCTTCAGGCCCTGTGAGCTTTTGGCTCACTCTTAGATGAGAAGTAGTCTTCTCTCCACAAGAAAAACAGATTTGGAGGACTCCAGGGATGAAGGGGGTGAGGAGGAAAGAGAGGGAACCAGGTAGGACAGGAAGGCCCTCACTTGGTGGTATTGGCCCAGTCCTGGCCGGCCTTGCTCTCAAGGCCTAGCAGATGTTTGCAGCTGCCTCTTGTGAGAGCTTCTATGGGCTTTTGAGGTCCCTGCAATGTTCCTCAGCTCCCAGGATGAAGGGTGATGACTCTCCCTCAGCTGGCCACATGTGCCCAGCTGCTGCCTCTTTTGGATCATCAACAGGGTCACCCTCTGTTCTCATTCTCACTACCCTTTCCAGCATACCCTCTTCCTGAGACAAACATCTGGTCTATAGAAAATTCTTACCTTTTCTTTGGTCTGCTACCAGCGACTGTAGTTATTTCCAAACAATTGCAGGAATGTAGACCTTTCCTCCCTCCCTCTCTCCTTCTCATTCCACCTACCCCTGTCAGAAAGCATCCTTAAAGGACATGAGTAAGGAACCCTTCCATGGGAGTCCTCAACCTCAAAGAACACATATCCACCTTCCCAAGGGTCCCTTCTAATGTTTCCGTCTAGATTTGAGAAGAGAAAGTAGCACCCATCACCTTCCACCCTGAGGGAAAAGAGGTGGGATACACACATACCCCAAATAAATCTTACAAATCCTTCTCTCCCTTATCTACCCTTCAATCTTATTTATTTATTAGATTTTATTTATTCATGAGAGACACACACACACTCACAGAGAGGGAGAGAGAGAGAGAGAGAGAGAGAGGCAGAGACACAGGCAGAGGGAGAAGCAGGCTCCATGCAGGGAGCCCGATGTGGGACTCGATCCTGGGACTCCAGGATCATGCCCTAAGCCAAAGGCAAATGCTCAACCGCTGAGCCACCCCAGCGTCCCTACCCTTCAATCTTTAAAAAAATCCTGTCATGTCTTTCCTTCTGCTGGAATCTCTTCTCTAACCTGACTAATGAGCACTACTTGTACTTTGAACTCTAGCTTTAGCCCTGCTGTGAACCATGATCCATGAAGTGACCTCTGCCCTGTGTCCACAATGCCCCTATGGCAATTCCTCCTGTGGTTTGGCACTTGGTCTCCTGCATGTCTAGTAGACTATAAGGACCCTGAAGACAAAGACCACATTTCATTTATCTCTGTGTCCCCAAAGCCTTGCACCATGCCTGGTATACAACAGGAGTTCATCAAATGCTTGAAGGATAGAAGATTCAAATGCTGCCATCAGTGGGCCTGAGAAGCATATGCTGAGAGAGCTGTCCAGCATAAATTAAACAATTTATTGCAATCCCCATAATTTTCCATCCTTTGCATTGCAGGCACCTTTCTGGTCACTGTGATGGTGAGGAATGCCTTTTCAAACTTGAGTTTGGAAGTCGGAAGCATCACTGTCACAGGCAAGGAATTTCTGCATGGGAGTATAAAACTCATGACCAGGAGTCTGGGGCATTGCACTTGCTTGGCATCCAGTGAGGGACTCTTCAAAACAGAGCTCTGAATACTTACCTTGCTCTATAGATGTTAAGGGGAAGTGATACATACAGTAAAACATTCAACCATTGTTACAGAATTCTAAAACATCCAAGTCTGCATTATTTATGCTACTTTAGCCTCCAAGCAGCAGGAAGCCTAACCAAGATGGCTTTAGGTTCAAGTCTCCATTACCCCACATACTACGAAATTAGGGGGTAAGTAGTTCCAGTAGTTCCAGTAGTTCAGTGGCTCAGTGACACCAGCAAGGACCCAGGCTCACTCTGTTGTCCATCCTGCCATCCTTAGAGCTGCTGTTTTGTCCTTAGGCTTGTGTCTCATCAACATTGATGCTGCAGCTCCAGACATCACATGTCAGCCCAGCACTATCTAGCAGCTGCACAAGCCCATTCCCCTCTCTATAGCTCTTATTATGGGGTGGTGGGGTGGGATGTTTTCCCCATTAGACCCCAGCAACCTTCCCCTCAGATACCTCAGCGGGGTCATGCACCTCAGCTATAAGGGATGCTGAGAAGCAGGTATTCAGCACCTCCAGCTCTGTGGGACAAGGTGGATTCTGGGAACAAGAATAAGGGTGGGGTATTAGCTGCTGGGAAGGCAGCCAACAGTAGCAGTCACAGAGCCTAAAGTTCACTGCAATTTTGTTTGCTAGGACTCTGAGTAGCATGGGATAGAAAAGCAGTTCAAACTGGCTCAAGTCAAAGAGAAATTTTATCAACTCAGAAAAGGAAAACTTCAGGCTTTAGGCACAGCTGGATCCAGTCACTCAATGTCATCAGAAATCTGTCTCTTCCCATCTCTTGGTTCTATGTTAGCTTCATTCTGATTCCCTCTTCCCAAGCAGCTGGAGGACCCCAGGCTTCAGTCTTTAACCCCAGATAAGGAATGCCTCTTTGTGGATATTTCCAGAAGTCCTGAGGTTGCCTCTTACCAGTCCAAGCTCAGTTGACGTTCCCTCCAGGAACGTGCTGAGGCCAGGGGAAAGTGGTATTCAGTTTGGGCAGATCAGAATCGCATGCCGACCTGGAACACGACGCAGGCTTGGCTTCACTCAAACCAAGGATTGGGAATGGGGGAGGGATGGTTCCCCAGTGAAAATGTCACCTGTTATCAAAAGTGCTATTACCAAAAGAAGGGGGCAGAGATGCCTGGATGGGGGAAAAAAACATCAAATGTCCTTGCTACTGTCCACAGGGCTCCTTTTCCACACAGGGAATTTCAGGACCAGAGAGATTAACTGACTTTCCAAAAGCCACTCATCTAATTCATGGCAAGATCAGAGGCAGCAATTATTTCTCTTGATTTCTTCATTCAGGGTTACTGGACCATCTTCCTTCTTAAGATTAATAAAGGCCTCTGTGTCTGGCATCTTAGCTTTACTTTGTATATAGTTTTCAGACCTTCGAAGTCAGAGTTCTCCGAATGAGAATGCATTGGAAAGAAATTTTTAAAAAATCAGGGAACCCAGATCTTAAAATAACCAGGTTACTGAGGCCTAGAGACTCATGTAGATCTGCCAGTGCAGATAAAACATATTTCTATTTCAATTACTACACTTTAATTAGACACTAATGATATTCACATTATGGTATTTTTCAGAGCATATCAATTGCATGCACATTTTCCATTTTTTAACTTGATACACTAATACTCTTTACATATGTGTACAGATTACAAAGCAATGGTATATAAGCACAACATTCAGGTCTCCTGGAGCCTTGAGAAATAGGGATTGCTTTTCTGTAATGGGTGAGGAACCTAAGACTCAGAAAGAATAACTAACCCTCCCGGGTTCACATAGCTAGGAAGAGGCCAATAGAAGGACCCAGAAATACACCATGATGTGCTGAGGCTGGCTCCGAGCCACTTGTCAGAGTTGGTTCTGTCCATCTCTTGCTCTACGTTCACTGAGGTCAGCTTGGTAGCTTGAAATTTGCCTTAGTAGGAATACCAATGCCACAGAAAGTAGCAAACACAACAAATTAGAGTTCCCCACTCCCCGCCTCAATTGATAGTTAACCATTAATAGCATACAGTCACATGTCTGTCTCTACATGTGTATTTTATCTGCATTGGCAACTGCCTACCTCTTTCTTAACCAAAGAGGTGTCTTTAGTCCAGTTGTGGACATGATGGTTTGATTTTTTACCCATTTCTATGACCTGAATGTTTGCTAAATTTCCCTAACTCACTTCCAAGACAGGTGGGTCCCCTGGGGCATCTTGCATACCCTTTGACCCTGCCCTTTAGCAACCTTATAAACACTACCAAAGTCTGATACCTGTTCCCACTGTGTTTATAGCTCCTTCTAGTCTCCAAGGATCATTTAGAACAAAGGCCAAGGAAAAGAATGTGAGTATTTGTTTTTTAAATACTTAACCTCACGAGAAAAAAGATGTCTAAATACTTTGCTTTAGTTTTGAGTTTGGGTTTTCTGGTGCTAATAGCCAGAGTACTAGGAAGCACAGAGGTTTCTTCCATTTGAAAGGAGATCCAGAAGGAATGAAATCAAACCAGCATGTTCTCCAACCAGAACAGTGTTATATTACAAATCAGTAATAAGATATCTGGAATATGTACATACCTTTTAGACATCTTGGAAATTAAACAGGACACTTGAAAAAAATTAACAGATCAAAGAAAAAATTCACAAGGAAGATTTAAGAATATTTCTGAGTGATGACAGTGCAACCTATCCAAATTTGTGGGATGCAACTAAAGCAATGTTCAGAGGGAAATTTATAGCTATTAATGCTTAACTTAGAAAACAGGCCCAGGTTCCACAGTTTTCACAACAAGACTGAGTCTTCAACTCTGCTGTTGACATAGAGTGTGCACGCACTTGTTCAATAATGAAGACTGTGCATCTACAATGTCCCAAGCTTGATGTTTGGGACGAGGGCTACAAAGGTGCATAAACAGTCATGTCCTTGACTTCTTGGGTCCTAGTCGGTGAAGTCACCAAATTAGCATCTCATTAAGAGTTGTGATAAGTGTCTAACTAGAAGCAACAGGGTACAGTGACAGCAGCCAATACAGGGTGGCCTAGCAAATGTGATCAGATGAGGCCTCTCGGAAGGTGATGTTCCAGTGTAGACCTGAAGATAAGACAGTCAGTTATGCCAGAAAGCAGAACAAGAGCTTTCTGGGTGCACAGATATGAAGGCCCTGGGACTAGAAATTGGCCTGAGATTTATAGGGGAGAGGGAGCATGTAGGAGATTACAGTGGGATGGACCTAGGCCAGATCTCATGAGGTCTTAGGTAGGTTTGGGTTTTATTCTCAGGACATGGGAGACCACTAGGGATTGAGTTGTTCTATGCAGCCTCCTGTTACACCAAACTAAGCCCTCTAGGCCTGGCCATTTAATAGGTCCTACCAGGAGTACACTTTATACCTGCCAATCTCTCCTAAAACCCGCAAGCTTACTCCTCCTTCACAACAGCTCTGTGGTCCTGTCCTCTGGCAAAGCTTGCCAACTATCTGCTTTGCAGAGTCACAACTCTGTGCCTTCCTCTGCACCAGACACAATAGGAAGTATGTCACTGGCTTCTCTCATTTAATCCACAGCAACCCAGGAATCGAATGCTATCAAACCTTCAGAGGAACACATGTTCTCAACTCACTGCCTCCCTCTTACACATTCTCATAATCCTCTGCCACTCCCCCCCCCCCCCCCCCCCGTAGCAGTTAGCAGTCTGGGTTTTAATGGTCTGTTGCCTTGTCTGTCTTCCCTCCCAAACTTAAGGGCAAGACCTAGGTCTCTATTCCTGTATCTCTAGGCATCAAGCATGGAGCTTGGCCCAGAGCAGGCTCTGTTAATAGTTGGATGCATGGCGGACCCTTAGCACTGAGTCTGAATTCCGATTAAAGTTAGTTACCCTATGAAACTAGACCACTCTCTTGCACCATACACAAAGATAAACTCAAAATGGATGAAAGATCTAAATGTGAGACAAGATTCCATCAAAATCCTAGAGGAGAACACAGGCAACACCCTTTTTGAACTTGGCCACAGTAACTTCTTGCAAGATACATCCACGAAGGCAAGAGAAACAAAAGCAAAAATGAACTATTAGGACTTCATCAAGATAAGAAGCTTTTGCACAGCAAAAGAAACAGTCAACAAAACTAAAAGACGACCTACAGAATGGGAGAAGAATTTGCAAATGATGTATCAGATATCTATAAAGAACTTATTAAACTCAACAGCAAAGAAACAAACAATCCAATCATGAAATGGGCAAAGGACATGAACAGAAATCTCACAGAGGAAGACATAGACATGGCCAACAAGCACATGAGAAAATGCTCCGCATCACTTGCCATCAGGGAAATACAAATCAAAACCACAATGAGATACCACCTCACACCAGTGAGAATGGGGAAAATTAACAAGGCAGGAAACAACAAATGTTGGAGGATGTGGAGAAAAGGGAACCCTCTTACACTGTTGGTGGGAATGTGAACTGGTGCAGCCACTCTGGAAAACTGTGTGGAGGTTCCTCAAAGAGTTAAAAATAGACCTGCCCTGCGACCCAGCAATTGCACTGTTGGGGATTTACCCCAAGGATACAGATGCAGTGAAACGCCAGGACACCTGCACCCCGATGTTTCTAGCAGCAATGTCCACAATAGCCAAACTGTGGAAGGAGCCTCGGTGTCCATCGAAAGATGATGGATAAAGAAGATGTGGTCCATGTATACAATGGAATATTCCTCAGCCATTAGAAACGACAAATACCCACCATTTGCTTCGACATGGATGGAACTGGAGGGTATTATGCTGAGTGAAATAAGTCAATCAGAGAAGGACAAACATTATATGGTCTCATTCATTTGGGGAATATAAAAAATAGTGAAAGGGAATAAAGGGGAAAGGAGAAAAAATGAGTGGGAAATATCAGAAATGGAGACAGAACATGAGAGACTCCTAACTCTGGGAAACGAACAAGGGGTGGTGGAAGGGGAGGTGGGTGGGGGGTGGGGGTGAATGGGTCCCGGGCACTGAGGAGGCCACTTGATGGGATGAGCACTGGGTGTTATTCTATATGTTGGCAAAGTGAACACCAATAAAAAATAAATTTATTTAAAAAATAATAATAATGTTAGTTACCCTGTGATTCATCTCCAGAGGTGAGCCAGGTGCATCATACAGGGTCTGTTCCCATTCCGTGGCCTATGCTGTGACTACCCTTGGCACAGATTGCTGTGGGGTGGGTGGCGGGGTACCAACTGTGGAGGGGCGTCTCACCAGCCAGCTGCTTTTTCTGCAGAGAGAGAAAGGGGATGTGCAGGTGTATGTGGAACCTGGTCAGTATGTGGATCCTTTCACGACTGTGACTCTGGGCTGGCCAGACAGTGGCAAGGATTTACGCTTCCAGTGGTCATGTGGTAGGTGGCTGTAGAGTTCTAGAACTGTCCTAACTCAACACAAAGTAATGGATAGGGGTCAGCTTTGCTGTTTTTTAACCTTCAGACAGGCATTACTTATGCCTGACATTTTGTGTACCTTGCATGTGCAGGGATTAAGAATTCCATGGAAATGGGAGGTGGGGGGAAGCAGTGGCAAACCGAGGCAGAGGTAAACCTGAAGGCAGGCAACAAGGAGGTGCATGACTTACAGAGAATCAAAGAACAGTAATTAATCCTAAAAGTCAATCTGCTTTATTTTCACCACAAACAACATCAGTGATGAAATAAAACAACTCCTCCTCTCTGGGTGGATCCCTCCTTTCATTTCCTTCCCCTTGGTATGTCACTGGGAAGAGAGTCTAGAAGTGAGGAGGTATTTTCAGACAAACCAAAAGGGTAGCACCAGTACCCATTATGTAGAAATGGTTGTCCTCCTTTCTATAGGGTTATATCCTAGCTAGGCACAAGTTCTTTTGGAAATGAATGCCATGCCTACTGTACATATTATTTTAGTTTTCTTTCTTTGAACAATATATCCTGTATATTTTAATGCCATCCTTTCCATCTTGATTTCACAATAACTGCATAATAGACTAGTTGGTATCCGATCATTTATTTACTCGTGCCCTATTTTTAGACACTTAGGTTGTTTTGCATTATTTGCCTTTATAAACAACATTGTAATGAGCATCCTTGTAGTTCTATCTTTATTTGCCTCTGTAGTGAACTTTCATAAGTTTTGAGAAAATAAAAGAATTTTGAAAAAGGGTCAAAAATCAAGTAAAATTTGAAGCCTTTCGATAATCCATTGGTAAGTGCTCAGGACATCCTTTTGAATATTAATTCTCATTATCAGAATTAATTCTCATTATCAGAATTCATAGAGGATACAAATATAGAGTTACGGTGGTTGAGCTGATGGCCTGACCCTAGATCATGTTCCATACTCTACTGGGTGGAAGAGGAAGCAAAGTGATTGATGGATAAACATCAATCAACAGAGATGAAGGGCAAAGGATACAGGGATTTACTGAGCTGGTATCATAAAGCAGGAGATAACATGCAGCCTCCCAGATGGAGATATAGCCCCCAGGTCCCCAAGATACCCACAGAGACACACAGCTGAGGACAACTGCTTCCACGTGGAGTAAGAGTTACACAAGGGACAAAAAACTGCCCTGGATGCTCTCCCAGGCACAGCTGTTTAATCTCCTGGCCTCTCTCCTGCTATATATGCCTGCCCATTCATTCATCAATACAAATTGCTGGGGCAAAAGCAGCTGACATATGCTGCAGGTGTGCTCAGACTCAGAGTGAAGTGCCACTCATCTCCCCAGAAGCATCCTTCCCAGTAGCATTCCTGCACCCTGCAAGTGAGAGTGTTTTTAAAAATCAAACTCCCTCTTTGGAGCTGCTTTTCTAATCTATGACTTTTCTTCCAAAAACTCCAAATCACAGAGGTCCTTGGATGGATAACCCCATTTGCTCTTCTCTCTCAGGACGTTGCTGGGCCCAGTGGAGCTACTGTGTTGAGAGGCAGCTGCTCCGCACAGACCAGAGGGAGCTGGTGCTTCTTCCATCCTGCCTGCCACCACCCAATTCTGCCATCACCCTGCGCCTGGCCACCTGGAGACGCAGACAGCTGGAGAACCAGGAGGAGCAGTGCCTCTATGTGTCTGCCCCCCTGGAACTCAGGCCTCGAGTCAGGTGGGGGCAAGAGAGCAAACTTCTGCAGTGCTGCCACCCTTTCAGCCTCCATTTACTGAAGAGCCGGCTGGCACTGGTGTAGGGGTTAGGTCTTAACAGTGGTGGCCCAGTAGACTGGGTCACAGTTCTCACAGGGAGCACTCCCTGGTGGTCAGCAATGATCCACCCCAACAAATGGAGGGAGATGGTTCACCTCTATGACAACTTCCCTGACTCAGGGTCAAGGAAGGCCATTCCCCAGATGAGATGTGAACAGGGAAGAGGAATTAACTTGGCAGGGAAAGGGGGCTGCAGAGGGAACTGAGCGGCAGAGGGAGGGAGCATAGAATAAGCTGGAAGTGAAAGAGATTGGTGTGGCTCAAGTATGGAGGGAGAGAGAGAGGGGCAAGAAGAAACTAGGGGAAAAGGCAGGGCCTGGCTCTGGTGGAAACTTGTGGGTTGTGCCACAGACATGATTTTGAAGAGTTCTAGAAAGCCATCCAAGAGTTAGTTGCAAGCAGGCTGGGGACGTGACCACGTCTTACTTCAAAATGCTGTGATAGCAGAGTGGAGAGCAGGTTGGAGGCAGGCAAGAGAGGGTTCCCAGAGATTGCTGGAGCTCTTGCAGTAGTCAAGGTGAAAGCTCAAGGTAGCTTGGTCTATCAACTAGGTCCCAACAAGGAGATGTCTCCCTCAAACTGGGAGTTGATGAGAGGTGGACGAAGGGTCTATTTACAGATGTGGGCAGGGATGCTATAGAGAAGGCCCAGGATCTGAATGTAGACAGTCTGGTTCATGTTCCCTTCCCCCACTCAAGAGTCATGTCACCTGGGACAAATCACATTGGCACCCTGAGCCTGATTTGCTTGTCTATGATAGGGGATTCTGATATATCACTCACAGGGTGGTGGTAAGCACTGGATAAGTGAATAATGAAGCAAATAATTTATAACCTGTGGCTACATGTGATAAAACCATAGCATTCCTTTATTATTGTTAGAGCTAGAAGGAATCACGGAAATATCATCTGCGTTTATCCCTTCACTTTGCAGGTGAGGAAACTGAGACTCAGAGAATTTAAGTGACTCATGCAAGGTGACCTTTCATATGAGGCAGGATCTGAGGACCCTGGGCTTCATGCACTTTCCATACCATTGTCTTTCATAGGGAATGAGTGGGAGTTGGGGCAGGCACAGATCACTCCATCTCCATGACCAACACTATGTTCTGGTTTTGGTTGGGGCATTGGGTTGCTTTTATTCTATTTTTCACTTGAAAAAAAGGCCCTCTGCCACCTTTGCAAAGGACCTGAGAAGAACCAGACAAAAGAGCAAGCCACGAGGCTTGAGTGAGCTTCTGCACTCCATTTTGTCTCCCTCTCAGCTGTGAGAAGAACTGCAGGCCAGCAAATACCAGTGAAGACATTGTTCTCAGAGTCACCTTGGGGGATGACTCCCCAGTGGCCATGTTCAACTGGTATTTAGAGGACACTTCTCTGGAGAAGGTGAGGACACTGGCGATCACATGGCCTGTGTCACATGGCCAGTACTGAGCTGGGGGTGGGTCAGAGCCCGCAGAGTTGGGGAGGTGGGATGGTGGTGTTCCCCAGAGGAAAAGGAGGGCACTGGTCATAAGGGAGAACAGATGCAAGGGAGCAGAAGCAATGGAGAAACCTCACAGCAGATGCTGCTAGTCCCCAGCCCAGCTCCTCTTCCCAGGCTGATGCACCTATCCTCAGCTGCTGGGCAGTGACTGCCGGCCAGTAATCAATGGAGGTTGGGTCTAATGGCCCAGCCACCCTGCCTCTGAATGAGACAGCTTCTGTGGTGGGGCTCACACTCCCTGCTGGATCCAGTTGAGGCTGGCTGGACACCTCCTGAAGCCACTTCTCTCCCTAGTTTCATTCTCTGCCCTACTGTACTTCCTTCTCCCCTCTGATTTTCCTGAGAGGCCTCTCTCAGTAAAGGACCTGTGCACAAAAGTCACAGGCTTTCCAACAAGGGAAGCTGACCTCAGACAAACACCTAAACAAGGCTGGAGACTGGGTATTTGGTGTGTCCCAGGTAAGCACTCGGTGCCTTTGTAGCAGAGACAAATCTGGAAGGCCTCCTAGGGGTCTGAAGCCACGGCCCTGCTGGGGTCCAGCATCAAGGTGGAAGCCTTAGGAGCTCTGGATGGTGTTCTCTTTCAGGCTGAGCCTCTCCCAGCTGCCTGCAGATTCCAGGGATTTTGGCCAAGTGCTTTAATCCTCATTGAGAGCAACACCTCTACACTGCGGCTGAACAGCTCCTTTTTGCAGACCTGGGGCCAGGCCATCCGGATCAAAGCCACAGGTGTGGAGGCCTCCCCTCAGTCTCCTGTCACAGATCCCATTTGCCCAGAAAGTGAACCAAGACAAACATGAAGCCCTGAAATGTGGGACTTCAGTGCAGGGTCAGGGGCCATACACAGGCTCTGGTGTTAATCCCATCACCATCACTTTTTACCTGGGAGGCAAGGCATTTAAACTCTCCATCCCTCAGTTTCCTGACTCTGAATGGCATTATGCAGGGTGGATGTGACATATTATTCTGGGGTGGTGCATGTCCTGCCAGGAAGATTCTCACTTTAAACAAGCCCTGTGTGGTGGGAAAGGTAGATTATCAAAATGACAAATGATGAGTGATTATTCTCTTCCAGATGGGTTCACTTGATCCAGTTTTTCTCAAAGTGGCCCAGAGACCACCCACATGGGGACAACCTGGGATTCCAGTTTAAAATGAACACTCCAGGGGTGCCTTGGTGGCTCAGTTAAGCATCTGACTCTTGGTTTCAGCTCAGGTCATGATCTCATGGTTGTGGGATCGAGCCCCCCATTGGACTCTGTGCTCAGTGCAGAGTCCACTTCAGATTCTCTCCCTCTCTCTCCCATTCATTCTTTCTCTCTCAAATAAACAAATAAAATCTTTAAAAATAAAATCAGATAAATACCCCAAGGCTTGCCCTTGCCCTAAACCTTCTGAATTAGGTCTATGCTAAGGAATCCATTTTTAACTGATTAAATTCTCTTTATGCCCGGCTCTTCCAGGTATATACTGTTTTTGAAACACCAGGTGGTGTGGGATGCTGGTGCAGGTGGAGGCCTGGAAAGAGCAAGGCTTTGGGCAGGGTCACCTTGTTTCTAGATTCTGGCCATGGCCCTTCCAAGCTCAGTCATCTTGAGCAAGTCATTCTGTTTCCCAATATACTTCTTCCTCACCAAAGCTGCAAGGAAGCGACTAATATTAGCCCTGTTCTACAGAAGGACTGGCTCTTAAAAAAGTGAGACCCCAGGATACCCTGCATCAGAGGGAATTGTTAGATATTCAGATTACTGAGCCCCACCCCAGAACCTCCAGGGAGGTCGGGGTCAGGAGATCGGCCTGGGAATCTGCATGCTTAACAAGCTCCCAGGGCGATCCTGAAGCATGGTGGTTTGTGTGACTCACAGGGTCCCCCAAACACTCTCTGTCTTCACTCCTCAGCAGTGACCAGGCATGCCTATGGGGAGGACACCTACGTGATCAGCTCTCTGCCTCCCCCGGAGGTGCCCAGATGCACCATCACTCCAGAAGAGGGTACCATTCTGACGGGCTTCACCATCTTCTGTAACACATCCTCGGCCCTGGGTCCCCTGGAGTACTGCTTCTGTCTGGAGTCAGGTACTGGCCCAGGGCTATGCATTCCCTTCCACTGCTAGGCGCCATCTCTCCCAAAACAGGGGCCTGTCTCCCTGTGGGAGCTACAAAAACCGTGCTCCATGTGTGAGAGAGGTTTGCAGAATGAAGACTCCCCTAGCCCCAGGCACAGTGTCCCAGCCATCCACTTCTGGGAGAGGCTGAGGGTGGGGCTGGGGGAGGCTGTTTAGATCCACCAGCCTGGGAAGGTCTTGGTACAGGAACTGACTTGTGAGTGAGCTTGGATATGTTTTGAGCTAATTTTAAAGATCTCTTCTTCCTTTTTAAATTTGGTTTATGACCTTGAATTTTTTTTAAGCCTGCAAGGAGGAAAAGTTTTTAAAATTTTTTATGGATACTAGTAAAATTATTCCCAAGTCATAGCAGCCTGCAATTACCTAGAAAGGCTGGTGGATCAGTATAGACGGCTGTCTTCTCTCTGAAAGCATGGAGTCCCCGAGTGCTTGCCATGCCTTCATGAGCTGGGTCTTTTGTGCCCTTGTCGTCAGGCTCTACTTCAATGGGTTTCCAGTCTCCCTGGGGTCTGGAGATGCCCCCCTAACTGTTCAGTTTCCATTTACTAGGTTCCTGTCTACACTGTGGCCCTGAACCTGCTCTCTCATCAGTTTATCTGCCACTTGGGAAAGTAAACAATGACTTCATGCTGGCGGTGGTCATTTCTGTTTCCAATCTCGCAGGGGACAAACAGCAGGCCCATGCAGTGGTGAAGGTGGGTGGTGGCTGTCTTTTGTTTCTTTATTGAGAAAACTTGTTGACCCAACTGAACCTCACCAAGAAGGTGGCTATGTTGAAGGAAGCCAAGGGCATGACCACATTGAGTCACTGATTCATTCATTCCTTCAACTAGTATTTTCAGAGCATCTGCAATGTGCCAGGTCCTGGGGACACAGCTGTGAACAAAACAAACATGGTCTCTACCTTTGCAGATCCTATATCTCAGTGGCCAGCAGAAGGGTAGGGCCCTGGAGGTTTGGAGCACAAAGATCCAGGGATGAGTCTGACCAGGGTCATCAGAGTCCAGAGGAAGGAGGACCAAAATCAACTATCAGGGTTACAAGGCAGAGGGGTTGAACAAAATCTGGGTAAATTTCAAGGATGGGAGGTCAGGTGGAGCAGAAAGGGACTGGGGGCCTGATGAGGAGGGCTGTGAGGGAGAAGCAGTGACTCATGTAAGGCTTGCTTTCAGTGGGGCTTGGCCGCCTGCTACAAGTGGGCCCAGCTGCCCTCAAGCCTCAGGAGAGACCCCACACTAAGTGTGAGGCCTTCCAGCCTTGCTCTGATTTGCCACATGATACCGTGACTTCGGGCTCCGGGTTCTGGAACAAGAACTGGAGAGCCAAGGTCTGCCCTGCACTGAGCGTGCTTCTGGTTTCCCTGTTAGGTGGGACTTGGAGACATCTGTGTTGAGAACGTGGCATTCCAGGCCGCAGTGCTGGAGAATGTCACCGTCACTCTGCAAGGCGAGCGGGACCCTGAACGGCTCTTCCAGCTGGCCACGGCTGTGTCATCCATCCTGGACCTGGAGAGCCAGGGACAGGGCTGCAGGCAGCTGCTGAACATGGATGTCAGACAGAAGGTGCTCAAGACGGGCCCCTTTTTAGGTTGTTACTGGGGCCCCAGGGTCTGTACAGCCATTCAGGGTGGGGAGTGGAATTCACGGAGCTGTGGAGAAGCCTCAGTATCTGCCTAGCTGTTGACATCACCTCCCCCTCTGGTCCTTTCTTGGTGAGTGACCTAAAATGACGGGAACCTGTTTTCCCTGCTCTGCCTCACAGCGTCAAAGGCTTCCAGGGCAGGAGGGAATTTAAGAGTATCGCTCCAGTCCTTCCTGTCAAAGATGACAACAGAGGAGAAAAGTGGCCTGGCCACTCTCATATAGTTCATGGTTTGGGGTTAGACCCTGGATGTCATTGCACCTCTGTCATTTGCCATCTATACCATCACAGGCTGGTGAATGAACTTCTCTAAGCCTGTTTCGCCATCTGGAAGATGGGATAATAAATAGTGTTTTCCTCATAAGGTTAGGTCAAGCCATTTGAAATTACCAACATCCAACCAGTTGTAATCCACAGAATGGCCGTTTCATGTGTTACAACCTGACATGACAAACAACTATGACAGAGCGTAGGACTACTTCCACTCCTGGTACCTGCTATATGAACCTGTGTGGGTGCAGGTACACACACATGCACACACACACACAGCATCACATACACCTGCTGCGCATGGAGAAGAAAAGATGGACTTCTCTGGTCCCTGAAGGGTTTGCATGAAAGTACTTAGCATGGTATAGGACATGTGGTAAGTACTTAATACAAAGAAGTGGTGGTTGTCATAGTAACTACTTATAGATAAATAGCTAACATTTATTGAATACCTACTATGTGCTGCCAACCCCAAGATCTTCATGGATATGTAATTCTCACTAAAACCCTACGAGATAAATGGTGAGATCCCTGTCTATGTCACATAGGAGGAAACAGGGTTAGAGAATTTTAACAGCTTGCCCAGGCCCACATTTCTAAGGTGGAGGTGAAGATGAGGTTCCAACCCAGACGAGCTCTTCCCCCATCCACCTCCTGCCCTCCAAGACTCTCAGCCCTGCCCTGTTTCATGTTAGCCCCTCCATACACCCACCCACCCCTTGTTCTCAGTCTTGGTTGCTTTCACTCTGAACATTAGCTATGGCAGACTTCCATTTGGAATCCTGTGGTCCCTGAGCACACAGACTATGGCAGCCTGATCCAAGATCTCCTCGTGAAACACTGGGGTCCTGGCAGGAGGCAGGCGTAAAACTCTAACAGGATAACTGAGAAGAATTTAAGAAGAGTTCTGTTGATTCAAGTTGGGGCTTAGCCTGAAGTGACCAGAATCTGGAGGGGGCAGCTGCATGGAAGGGGCTCCATGGTGGAAGCAATAGCTTCTGAAGAATGAGGCAGTTGACCCACCAGTGGAGGGAGGGAAGCACCAGAATAGCTTCTCGCTCTCTCTCCTCCTGCCCTCTCATTTCCTGCTGAGTGAATCCACTGGCCAGAGTCAGGAATTGTGGCATCTCCATGGAAGCTGCCTTCAGGACAGTGAGGAAGGAGGGAGGGAAGATTTGTAAAAGCAAACACAATTTCTCCTTCCAGAACATTCTGACAAGAGTCCCCTCATACACTGGCCTATTCTCTCCTCCATCCTAGCCAGAGCCTAGATGCACCCTGAGCTAACAGCAGACATGCCCAGACTCTGCAGCTGCCAAGACAGGCTGTCAGACAGGTAGGCTGAGTGAGCTGTCAGGAAGAGGCTGCAAGATGGGGACTGTTCACTTGGATCTGTGCTGTGCCAGGTGGTTGCCATTCGCCGTATCTAGGTACTTACACCTATCTTAAATGCATTAATATGAAATAAAGTTTTAAAAATTCAGTTTTCTGATTGCACTGGCCACATTTCAAGGGCTCAATAGTCACATTTGGTGAGTGGACGGTGCAGAGATAGGACTGTTTCATCAATGTGGAAAGTTCTGGGCAGTACTGAAATTATATTCTTAGGTTTCCTCTGCAGCTGCCAACACCAGCCCCCAGTGAGCCCCTTGTTAGGGCTCCATAGCTCAGAGAGCACGGTCCCTAGGGTCCCCAGAAGTCTCCACACTCCTCTCCATCTCCAAAGCCAGCAGCTCAGCACCTTTAGATTCTTCCTCCTTTCCTTCCTCTTCCCTCCACTTCTCCTCCCTCCCTTCCTCAAATTTCCCCTCCTCATTTCCTTTCCTTTCCTTCCCCAGCCTCTTCTTCACCTCTGCCTCCATCCACACATCTTCTCTGGCTCTGACCATCCTACCTCCCTCTTACAGAGACCCCTGTGGTTACATAGGTCCCACTTGGTTCATCCAGATCCACTCCTATCTCAGAACATTAACTTAATTAAAATTCCAAAACAGGGGCACCTAGCTGGCTCAGTCAGAGGAGCATGCAACTCTTGATCTCAGGGGTGTGAGTCAAGCCCCACACTGAGCACATAAAATAAAATAAAATAAAATAAAATAAAATAAAATAAAACTCCAAAAAAGTTTTGGCAAAGTCCTTTTTGCCATGTGAGGTGACATATTGACAGGTTTCAAGGATTAGGATGTGGATATTTTTGGGAGGCCATTACACTGCCCAGTACATATCCTATGAGAGGTCTATGAGGTTTGGAAAAACTCCAGATGAGCCTGGTCACTTGCTCTGACCCCAAATCTTTCTGAAATCATTTCATCAAACCACTGAAATTACATTTTCTCTCCCCATCTCCCTCCCTCTGCATCAAGGTCAGAGAGCATGTGCTGGGGTCACTATCTGCAGTCACTACCACCCTGGGGGACATGCAGAAGGTACAAAGGTTGGCCCAGGTGCTGAGAGAGGTGACCCACCACAGTGAGGAGCTCACACCCAAGGCCCAGGTAAGTGAGGCCCATCTGCTGTCCCAGGCCAAGCCATGGGACACACACCTCTGCCCTAGGTAATTGACAACTCCCCCCATGTCAAAGGTCCCTCAATCTCAGGGCCACCAAGGTTTCCACTATCTTCTTTCCAATGATCCTGCATGAGTGATGCCGAGAGAGAAGATGTCCTCCTGCAGCTCCTGTGTCTCATTCTGGGTGTCATAGCCTGTGTGCTCACATACCTTACTCCCCCACCTGCCAGTGGCACCTCAAGGGGGTACCTGACTCTAATCACTGGGTGACACTAAATGTGTCCCCAGATGCTGCTGCTAACCTACCCATGTTCCCCACTTCATACATACTCAAGTTCACTAGTACATATCAGACCTATGTCCAGTTGCCAGTTCCTGTCTCTTTCTTCTTTGACCCCCACCCCCCACCTCACCAGCTACTCTGCCTGCCTACATCTTAAACCCTTGCCTCAGGCTCTGCCTCTTGGAGAACCCAAATTAAATCACCATATTCCCCATGTTATAGTAACAAAAGGTTAAAAAAAGAAGCCCTTAGTCAGTAAGAGGGGAAAGCCATCCTGGCTCTGCTCCACCTATTCTCAGGAGGTTGTGCCCCTCACATTCTCCAGCCTGAAGCCAGCAAGGCTGACCTTTATTTCTGGGGCCATGATGCTGTTAACATCACATTTGCCATTTATACACCCATTTGCTCATCCATCCACTCCATGTACATACATCTATTCAGTGCCCATCTATGTACATCCATCACTCTACCTTTCCATTCACTCATCCATGCATTAATTTATTCATTCATTCAACAAATGCTTCCTGAATGCCTAATATATATCAGGTACCGTGCAAAAACTGTGCATCAAGAATTCAGCAAGTCACACGACATAGTCTCTGCTCACAGCACTTTCAGAGTACGGGGAGAGCAACACTTTACACAAATAATCTCACAAATACATACATAATTACAAAACTGAACAAGTGTCTTGTCCATCTATCCATCCATCTATCTACTCATCTGCCACCCAACCATCCTTCCATCCTTCCACCCAAGCCCATCCCCCACTCAGTGAACATTTACTACTATGTGCTAGGCATTGTGGAAGGCACTCTGGGAAGACTCAGAGATGGACGAGGCTACTCTCCTGAAGGAATTTAGCACATTGCAGGGAAGGAGAACCTACCTCAAGTCAGTGACACAGGCAGCCTGTGCAATGGGCCTAGATTTCTCCTACCTTGTTTCTCACCTTGCTCCCTTCTTGTCCTTTGAATGGTGTAGGGGATAGTCTATCAGCAAGGGCTCATGTTGCTTTTCCTTCTCCTTTGGGGAATCCAGTGGGAGGCCACTTGGGCTCTGCAGCATGCCAGTGAAGCCCTGTTGGCACTGTGTTCCAAGGCCCATCCTGAAGACCAGAGGCGCCAGGCGGCCACCAAGGACCTGTTTCAGGCTGTGGGCAGCGTGCTGGAAGCTTCCCTGAGGGAGGGACCAGAAAAGCATGCAGAGGCCAAGGGCAGTCAGGTAGGTGTCTCAGCCCAGCTGCAGACCTCCCAGCTACCACACACCCAGCGTACACCAGCCTTTCTAGATCTTGCAGATGAAGAAAAAGAGGCAAAGAGGTTAAAACCATTTCTAGGGAGCTAGAAGAAAAGTTACAGAGACCAGAGGTTCTGGGAGGCAGAGCACAGGCTCTGGATCAAGGCAGCCTGCCTTCCAATCCTGCCTCTGTCACTTTCAAACCCTGAGACTTGGGAAGGGTACATAACTTCCCTCAGTCTCACCTGTCACCTGCAAATCAGGGCATTCTGTCTCATCTCAGATAAGCCACCAATGGAAGAGATCACATGTCTACCCCACACAGTACATTTTTAGAAGAGAGGCAGCCCCAGCGTCCTTGATGGGGGCACAAGGGGAAGGGCCTCCTAGGATGGTATCATGATGGAGTGGAAAACCCATTTCTTGCTGCTCCATAGTCCTATAGCATGTGGGGAACACACACACATACACACACACAGTCACACTCAAACACACCCATGCACTCACACACACCAACAAACACTAACATATTCACTCACACACACTCCTACACTAACACACACTTATAAGCACTCACACTCTCACACATACATGTAAGCACACAGTCCTACACATACTCACAGAGATGCACGTTTACACTTCTATCTTCATACATGGCCACATGATTGCACACACACACACACACACAGACATATGGTTACAGTCACACACAAAACCACATACACACTCACTTATGTTCCAGCACATACTCACACATATCCTCAAACCCACATTCACATTCAGACTCACAATCACACACTTATGCTCAGATACTCAGATACACATACTTAATTCCTTATATTCACAGGTCACCCTCAAACACACACATATTCACATTCACATCCACTCAGTCACACACACACACACACACACACACACACACACACACACACAATTCATGCAAACATCTAGCCCGTCTCAGATCCTCACATTTTGGCTTCAGCGACACTGCATCCTCATCTGGGGGTTGGGTGTGGTGAGGAGCAGTCCAAGCCCAGGTGACCCAGTGAAATGGCTCTGCCTGTGGCTTTCTATTTGCCCACAAATAAGACCTGGATTATGGGTGGATGTCAGGGTCAAACAGCGCAGCCCAGAGAGGCACGCAGTGTGACAGCTCAACACACAGACTCAGGAGCCAGATGCCTGGCCACCTCACTGTGAGTCCTGGCACTAGTCTTTATCAACATGTGACCTCTGCAAGTCACTTATCCTTTATGTGCCTTAGTTTTCCCATCTGCCAAATGGATATAGTGAGAGCACTTGCCTTCCAGACTTGTTGGATGAAAAGGGGTTCACATTCCAAAAGGGGTTGGAATCTTCACGAGTGCTTACTTTTCACTCCCCACAGAGCCGGGAACTCAATAAACAGTAGTGCTGTCCCTTCCTCAACTCCTCTGCCTTCTCCCAGTCCCTGCTGAGGGTCCCACGCTAGCCTGGTGACAGTAACCAAAGGCAGCATACAGAGATGGGTCCCCAGCAGTTACCCCTGTTTTCTTTTCCAGATGGCCTCCGTGCCCCAGCTGCTCAGAGTTGTGGAGCATGTGCAGGCTGCCCTCCTTCTGGGGACACTGCCTGGGGGCCTCCCAGCCACTCTGGCCACCCCTTCCATCTCTGTGTATACAAACAGGTAACCAGCTGCACTGAGGTCCAAAGAGAGCTTGTCCCCTGACCTGGCTCGGTCCACACCCACATCCTAAGACCCTGTGCCAGGTAGAGCCCAGAAGACCAGCCTTGGAAGTGGGGGACCTGAAGAGAGCTGGATGTGGGAGGGCTTTTCACTGAGATGAGGTCTGGGTATTTGCACAGCATAGGAAAGGAGCTGTTGAGTGCCAAGTCCCATCTTGGAGCCACCCAGGAGTCCTGAGAGATGGATCATGTTGGAGCCGAGCAGGCAGGGAGGCTGAATGAAGGGGGCCTGCCCACTTTACACCACGTTCTATGTGTGCCTGGCCAACCCCATTGCTCCACAGAGCTATGGGGATTCAAGATACACTGGCCTTGGGAATTCTTTGTGGAGGGCCTGCCTCTTGCTGCACTCTAACAGTACCTGAGAATGCCCTCCACCCTGCATGCCTCCACCCGACAAGCAGGTGCTGCACCACCCTGCAGGCACTGCTGCAACTCTTGTAGTGAGCCCCCTTCTTTGATTCCTCATGCCAGGGTTACCCTCTTGGGTGCCAGGGGCAGTTTTCCGAAACAGCATTCTGATCAGAACTAGGGTCTGAAACCAGGTCCCCAATCTAATCAGATGGGACATCAAAGGCCAGAGAAGATGGGGCTAGAAGCCCATGACATCTGAGATCAAGTAGGTAGAGGGGATAAGCCTGGAAAAGTGTCCACATCAGCTCATTTATTCATTCAACAAAGTATGTGTTGACCACCATCATATGTCAGGTGCTCTTCTAGGCATTGGGAGCGCGGCAGCAAACAGAGCTGGCTAATGCCCTGTCCTCATAGAGCCTCCAACCCAGCGCTGGGGCCGTCAGCTGCTCTTGTGCTGCTCCTACTGACATGAGCATGCAGAACCATCTAAGGGGACTGAAATAGAGCCATGTACTCTGATGGCAACGCTGGGGTTCCCTGCAGTGCAAGAGATGTTCCTCTGACACTGGCTTTCTTCTCTCTCTCCTGACACCTATGTTCTCACCTGTGGCCAGAATACAGCCCCGGAGTTGGCGAGGCTCCTCCGTGCATACTAAGGCTGCCAGCTCTGCAACCTTTACCCTGCCTGCGGCCTCCTCCCTTGGCTCCATGGAGGACAGCTGGGAGCCTGTGGACATCAGGGTAACGACAGTAATAACTTCCTTGGGAGCAGCCCTTTATAGCTTATTTGTCACTTTTATGTGTGTTTGCTCATTTAGGTTGATAACAACCCTCTCAGTTACACAGTATTACTATACCCATTTTGCAGATGAGGTTCAGTGATTCACCCAATGCCACAAGCAAAGTGGCAGAGCTGGGATGCAGACTCGGGCCTTCCAACACCCAAATCCATCCTTCTTCCACTGTGTTGTGGGATTTCTCCAGCTAATTGGTTCAATTAGTTACTGGAAATAAAGCTTTTTGGACTTCATTCCATAACTAGGAAATGGTGAACCCAGAGTTCTTTTCACTCCCAAGTGAGGGCACATCCGACTCTCAGTTCTTTGAGCCCCAGTGAAGGCAAACAAGTATATCTCTCTTGGGGGCTTGTTGGCCTTGCCAAGAAGAAAGACTTGGAGGGTTTCATGGTCCAGTAGTTGTATAGCTTTATGGGCCTGAGTGGGTCCTCTGCCCTGGAGGACAGACACACCCCAGGAAGGCCAGACACAGCTAACAGCCGGGTTCCCCACTCACCCCATAGGACAAGGCCACTTGTCTGTCCCATCTTAGGAAGCCTTATCATTCACATAGGGTTGCAGTCACCTTCCAGCCTTCAGGAGCCTTAGCCAGCACTTCTTGTTCTTGGTTTCAGGTGATGAGTTTCCCCAAGAGCCCCTTCCCAGCCCGAAGTCACTTTGATGTCAGTGGAACTATTGGTGGCTTCTGTTTGACCAGCCCTAGTGGACATCTCATACCCATGAGGAATCTGTCGGAGAATATCGAGGTAGAAGTTGGGGGTGCTGTCAGAAGTCCATTATCACTTCTGTTTTCTTCTTCAACTTGGTTGAGACCAAAAGTTGATTAAAGAGGAGAGTAGAATGGTCTTTTTTTTTTTTAGATTTATTTATTTATTTATTTATTTATTTATTTATTTATTTATTTATTTATGACAGAGACAGAGAGAGACAGAGAAAGAGAGAGAGAGAGAGAGGCAGAGACACAGGCAGAGGGAGAAGCAGGCTCCATGCAGGGAGCCCAACGTGGGACTCGATCTTGGGTCTCCAGGATCGCACCCTAGGCTGAAAGTGGCGCCAAACTGCTGAGCCACCCGGGCTGCCCTAGAATGGTCTTTATGTTACACATCGTATTTTAGCTAAAAACTACAAATGTATATCATTGCCAATCTTTGGCTATACAATCAAAACATTTCTTTATATCTGTTGATTGGAATTTTAATCATCTTCATTACATAAACCACCCTTACCATCCAGGCTCTAAGCTGTCAGATTTTCTTTAAAAGGCTTATCTGATGACATAAGCAAGGAGTTGGAGTGATATGAGGAGAGGCCATGAGCCAAGGGACATGGATGCCTCCAGAAGCTGGAAAAGGCAAGGAAGGTATTCTTCCCTAGAATCTCCAGAAGGCATCAGCCTACCAACTTTAGCCCTATGAAGTTGATTTTGGATTTCTGGCCTCCAGAACTGTAAGACGGCAAATCTGGGGTGTTGTAAGCCACCAAGTTTGTGGTCATTAGTTAAGCAGCCCCAGGAAACTGATAGAATGAACACAGCACAGTGTGGATCTCAATTCCTGGGGTGCTCACTTTGCCTTGCTCTGTCCAGCAGCCCTGACGCTCCCTGGCATTCCCACCCCACATACCCTTGTTTTGACTGTTTTTGATAACAGATCCTGCTGCCTCGGCTTTTGGAAGGGCACAGTGAGCCAACTGTGTTAAACCTGACCAGTCCTGAAGCTTTATGGGTGAACCTGACTTCAGACAGAGCAGCTTTGGGGATCCAGCTGCACTGGAGACCTGCCATCCCACTCATACTCAGCCTGGGCTATGGCTACCACCCCAATAAGACCAGCTATGATGCAAAAGCTCACATTCCGCCAATGGCTGCTACAGGTAGTCCATCAACTGGACTAGCTTCTTGAGCTTCTTGCGGGTGGGGAGAGGGTGACCAACTTAAAACTTGAGAATCAGAAGCCATAGAGAAAAAGAAAAAAATAATGTCACATTCAATGCTGATTTTTTGTGTTATTATTACTACTACTATTATTATCATTTGGCAACATTAAGTGAGCACTTACTACATGCCCTGAAGAAACTGACAAACACTTATAGAACTAACCTTGTCGTAATCTTCATTACAACCCTCAGGATGGGCATTATGGGCATTTCCTCTTGCCAGATAAGAACAGAGAGGTTAAGTAACTGATACAAAGTCACACAGCCAAGAAGGGACAGAGTCAGAATTTGGCCCTCATCTATGTGACTTGGCAGCTGTGCTCTGCACACGGACCTGGGAGTGTGTCCTCTCCTCTGCTCCAGGTCTCAGGAGGAGAGGGCTTTCCTACGACATTAGGGAGATCACCAAAGTGAGCTTCCCTGCCAAGTCTCCTTGGTCTCTCTCTTCCATGATGTTAGCCCCAGGCTCCATGAGGCTTCCAGCTGACCTGGATCCCTATTTCTTGCAGATGGGCTGTCCACGTGGATCCTGAACCCAGAGGACCTGCATTTTGGAGAAGGGGTCTATTATCTGACTGTGGTCCCCGAGTCTGACCTGGAACTGATCCCTGGCAGGGACCTCACAGTTGGCATCACCACCTTCCTGTCCCATTGTGTGTTCTGGGATGAGGTCCAGGGGACTTGGGACAACTCTGGGTGCCAGGTAAGGAGAGGATACAAAGAAGAAGGCAGAGCAACATGGTTGGGTGTGTCCAACTCACTTAGGGCTTCCTTCCAGTGTCTCTGCTGGCCATTTTGCACCCCACCACAGCATCTCTGCCTACGCTGTTCCCTGTGCCTGGAATGCCCCTCTTCCTGGTCTAGTCAACTCCTCCTTCAGATCCTGCTGCAAGTGTCACTTCCTTGAGAAAACTGTCACCCTGGCTACATCAGATTCCCCCTGTAGGCTTTCCTGGTACATACATCTGCTCCTCCATAGCACTAAACACAGCATTATGCCATTTCATATCTACTCAGGAGGTCCCTGAGATGAGGTCTGTTCCCATGGTGCACTGAGAGCCCCATAAGTCAGGAACAGTGGGCTTCGCTCACCACTGAAAACAAATGGCTCTTGAAGGAATGGACAAATAATTGGGAAGCCCTGTTGACTCTGGGCTGCTAGGAGGCCAGGCCAGGGTGTCTTCTCCAGGGGACCAAACTCAGAGCTGAGCCCTTTATTCTCTGCCAGGTGCTGTGTTCCATGCTTCAGCTGCATTACTTCATCAGATCTCCACAGTAACCTCTAAGACAGTAGGTACTCCCATTCCACAGGTGGTAAAACAAAGGCTCAGGAAAGTAAACACATTTAGCTCAAATCCCTTGCCTAGTAGGTAACAGAGTTGGGACTCAAACTCAAGTCTGTCTCCAGAGCAGGAGTCTTCAGGGATATGCAGTGCTGTGTGTCCAGCTCCCAATCCAGTTTTGCCAAACACCTGGATGGCATGTGGCTCTATTAATTGCAATCAGATCCCTATCTCAGGTCAGCTCAGTTCTGTGCATGACACATCCAGACATTGGCTTTGAGGCCACCAGAGGCCATCTCTGGGGCATCGGTGTTCCTCTTCCTTCTTCCATGCCCTTCATACTCTGGTCTCTCCCCAGAAACAACCTACCCTGCCCAGAAAACTCCTATTCACTCTTCAATTTTCCCATTCTAATGCCATCTCCTTGGGAACTTCCAGACATCAGGAGCCTCTCTCTGCTGGACTTCCACAGCTCTTAACACCCTCCCCAAGAACAGCAAACCTCCACATCTAGCTGAAATTTATCACACTTCTGCCTCCATCTACTAGACTACAAATACCTTCTTCCACTTATTTAACAAATAATTACCATGTGCAAGGCAGTGGGGATATAATGGTTAGAGAAATCAATGAGCTTTCATCTAGCAGAGGGCACAGCCAAAAAGCAAATAGCACACATGATCAAATGACAATGATCACAAGTAGTGTAAGAGGCCAGGCCCCAGCAGAGCCACAGAAGGGGGCTCAGAGCCAAGTTCCTTCTGGGTTTATTTCTGCCACAACTTCAGCCCCCTTGTCAATTCCTACCCTGGCTTCCGGCCACCACACAGAGGGAGTTCCCAAAATGCCAAGAAGAAACCAGTGCATTGACATGTCCAAGAGACAGTGTGTTCCCCATGCCCCATGCTTGCAATAGAGGCCTTTGTGCCTCATGAATAAAATGCTGGGTGTGTTGCGACCTTCCAGAGCCTTCACTCCCAGCAGCTGTCTGATGCCATGATGCTGGCCTGGGATGCCTTGCAAGGCTGTCCTCAGAAAGGGGGATGCTGCAGCAGCTAGGGGCACAGCTCTGCCATCAGACAGACCTGGGTCCAATCCTACTTCATCAATACTAGCAAGGTGACCTTGGACAAGTCACTGTACCTCTCTCAGCATTCTCATCTGAAAATGGGGATAAATGATGGATACCACTTACTGCTGGGGTGGGACCTTGGCAAGATTAGGGGAGAAAGTAGTTAGCGAGGTACCGGACACACAGTGAGTGCTCCACAAAGTGACTGCTATGTTGAACAGTGAACACAGAGAAGACAAAACTACACATGAAATCAAGGAAACAATGAACATGGGATTTGGGTGGTCACTGGGTGGGGGAAGTTTGAGGGAAGATGGGGGGAAGACCACTTAGCTAGATGTAAGTTATTGGAACGTTTCTAACTTTTGAGTAGGTAGGGGTTTTCAGGTCCTTATTATGTTGTTGAAAATACACACCTACTAATACATGCATCCAGGAATGTGGGACATACAAAGGTGGTATGTCAGAGACCAAAAGTTATATGAATCCAATATTGTGTACTTGATGCTCATTATATAGATGTAAATACAGATATAGGTATATAGAAATCACTGAAGAACCATAAATAAGCAAACACGATCAAGTTCGGGTGGAAAACCAGCACCAAATTCTCTACATGGCTGAAGAAAGCTCCCAATCTATGGTCTGTAGATTTTCTTAGCAGATAAAGGAAGAATTATTGCAAACGGTCTGAGAACCTAGATTCTTGCTTATATATTTTCTCAAAGGTTACTAAAGGTACAATTGCTGTCACGAGGGTATGAGCAGATTAATTCCCGGTATTCAAGAGCCTCTCATGCTGAGAGGGTTGTGAAAGCCAAGGGAGGCAGAGATGTAGACATAAAAAGTCTGGTCCCTGGGCTCCTAGCACTGAGGTGGTCTCATTACCAGCACCTGCTTGGGTTTCTTCTCTGAAACCAGCTCCACCCTCTCCGGGAGTGCCAGGTGTTCCCATAAGCCCCACAGCTGCAAACCAAATTCTGACCACGATTGGGAAACAGAAAAACAATGGAGCAAACACGGAAGTAAAATCTGTCAATAAACATTTGGGGTCATGCCCATGTGGAGGGGTCAGCCTTTGCTGGGTGGCCTGTTAAGGAAAAGAGATAAGACTTACCTGTTGGGACAGTTTGGGCTGCAGCAGCTTCTTCCTTCTTATGTGCTGAGCAGAGAAGAACTTCTGCATGCCAGTGTTTTCTGCTCTCTCCCACCTTAACACCTCCTGGTAGATCCTGGGATAAAAAGATGGTGCTGAGTCGTGGGGCTGAATGAAAGCTTAGCCTACCAAATGGCCCTGATGGGGTGGCGGGGTTGGAAGTCGACAGATCTAGAGAAGGCCCTAAGTGCCAGGTGTGAATTAAGAGCACAGAAGGGGTTCCCTGTCCTGGCCTATTCCTGTTCCTGCAATCCCAACCTCATTATCCTATAATACAGGGGACTGTGTACCCAAGCTCCATCTACACACCTTGCCCCCCATAGCCACATCTTGCCACCCTTGTGCCTAGAGGTGGGAACACCCATGGCCAGTCCACCAGGGAAGAGTGATCCTGAGGAACAGGTCTATACAGGCCCTAGAAGCAAGGAGTTCCAGATCCAAGTCCCTAAACCATAGTCTAGAAGTGGGAGTCCCAGAGCCAGGACTAGGGTAAGGTAAGTGAGGCATCTATAGTGCAAAATTTAAGGAGGGCCTCATTCTTGGGGTCACCTAGGGCCTCACCCTAGACACAGCTGGGTGGCATATGCTGTGATGGGCATGTCCCCAGGGCCCCCTGACTCCCCATCTTGTGCAGATGTGCACAGCCTGAGGGCAGCTAGAGTGACACTCCTCAAAGCATAGGCCCAAGATAGGGGTCCCTGGTACATAAATCTAAGGGGTAAAATTTAGGGAATGCTTTCCTGGTGCTGAGACAGCAGCTTAGGATTTAAACATTTTTCCTTCCCATCTCTTTATGTGATTCCCCCCGTCTCCATTTTTTTGTTTTTCTGTGAGATGACCAATCATCGTAGTGTGGCCAGGACTAGGGGCCTCCAGGGCACAAGACTTTCATTTTTATTTTTTTTTAAGATTTTTTTTTTTTAATTTATTTATGAGATACAGAGAGAGAGGCAGAGACATAGGCAGAGAGAGAGGCAGAGAGAAAGGCAGGCTCCATACAAGGAGCCTGATGTGTGACCTGATCCTGGGACTCCAGGATCACACCCTGGGCCAAAGGCAGGAGCTTAACCGCTGAGCCACCCAGGCGTACCAGGACTTTCATTTTCAGAAGAAGGAAAGTCCCTGGGAAACTGAGATGATCTAATTATCCCAGATGTCCTCCCAGCACCTAACCTGTTGTCTGGCCTAGAATTAGCACTCAACATGTATCTGTCCAATGAGTAAGCATCAGGTGGAGAATATACTGGAATGATACACACCGAAGTTGTGATAATGACTGGTTATGGAGGGTGGGGAGCAGAGGAGACTTCGACTTCACCCAAAATAGCTCTTGAAAAGGATAAATAAGACTGACAAGATATACAGTTGCCCACTGAGAATGATGGGTACAAAGATAGTTGTTATAGATAATATTCTCAGCATTTGAAAATTTTTAGTTAAATAAAAAAGCTAAAGCTCAAGAGAACCCTAAAGCTGGTCTCCCCAGCCAGCTTTATGGGGAGACTGTCATGGCGGTGTCCATCTCCCTTGGGCTCAAGCAAGCCCAGGCAGATGTACTGCCATTCTAGCACGGCCTCTTTGGGGTTGCAGGTGGGGCCACGGACCACCCTCTCCCAGACACACTGCCTCTGCAATCACCTCACCTTCTTTGGAAGCACGTTCCTGGTCATGCCCAACACCATCGATGTCCGCCAGACCGCTGAACTCTTTGCCACCTTTGAGGACAACCCCGTGGTTGTGACCACCGTGGGCTGCCTCTGTGTGGCCTACATACTTGTGGTGATCTGGGCGAAGAGGAAGGATGCTCAGGATCAGGCCAAGGTGAGGCTGCATGGCCCTTAAGAATGGGAGGAAGGAGTAGGGTGTTCCCTTGCAGTATCTCCAGGGGATGGAGCCCAGCTGGGAAGCCAAAGGACTAGTGGCAAATCCAGGTCATCCCAGGAAACCCAGCTCCTCAGCCTCATTATATGTGAAATGGCTTTTGTCATCAAATTGTCAGGAGGATTGTGTTACTGACCATTTATTGAGGATTTACTATATGCCAGGGATTATCCCATTTAATACTCCCCACAGCCCTAAGGGAAGATACTGTTTTGAGAGTCCTCAAGACCATTCTTAAGTTCAATGATTTATTAGGAGGACTCACAGAATTCAGAAAAGCTGTTATCCTCATGATTATGGTTTATTACAGTGAAGGAAGCAGATTAAAATCAGCAAAGGGAAGGGTCCAGGAGAGATCCAGCAAGAACTTTATACTCCCCAGTGGAGTTGTATGGACAGACTTCATTTTCCTAGCAATGGCATTTGACAGTACATACGAAGTATTGACAATAGGGGAAGCCCACCTGAGGCCTGGTGTCCAGGGTTTAACTGGGGGTCAGTCACATACATACAGAGTGGCCGTATGACTCAGTTTACTCAGGCTCCAGCAAAGCACTTTCCCATCACCACCTACACCCAGAGGTCAGGCTCTTACTGCATGGCCTGAAGCCCTTACCATAAACCACATTGTTAGCAGACTACCTGGATGGACCAAGGTATTCAAAGACACTCTTATCATGCTGGATATTCTGAGGACATAGGGGTTATCTTTTAGGTGCTGGCCAAGAGCCAGGCCTTTCTTTGAAATGTGTAGGGTTTGGACAGCCCAGGCCTTCTGAGGCCCCCCTTTACTGCACAGTACCTCTATCATCTTACAGAGGAAGAGACCAAAGACCAGAGAGGGCAACTAACTGGTCCAAAGCCACCTCCCTGAAGCCAGAATTCAAACCTGGATCTGCCTGACCATAAGACAGATCTGAAAATAGAAATGAGACCAAACCTCAACAAATTGCCAACAACAAAGTTCTGATTATTTTTCCAATATATGCGCCATGTCTGACATTTAGTGAGTGAGCCTTCGATAAAATTCTGTGTCTTGAGTGAGTACATCAGCGATTACAAGGATGTATCACAAAGCTCTGAAATATCCTCCATTTCCATCCTCTCCCTACACGGCAACACCTCCTAGGATGTTAAGGTGGCATAAAACTTAGTAGCGGTTGCAGCATTTATATTGCTGTCTTCAATTCACCCAAGGGATTAAACATTAATACTTTAAATGCCTCACCTGTAGGTTGGTTCTCAAGAAGCACACTCTGAAATGGAGTTGAGCAGTGTTTCATAAGGGATGCTAAGGATCAACCGCTGGGAAGGGAGAGAAGGAGGCAGGATGAGCAGAGAGAGAAACTGAGCTAGGAGCTCCAGAGATGACCAAGTTGGGTCAAGATGCCCAGGTCTCGATCATGCCCAGACACCACATCAGTCTGCCATTGTGTGTCAGCCTCCCCAGGTGGGCACATGACCTCAAGAGAGGTGGATATTGCATCCCTGGCAACAGGGGCGGGGGGGGGGGGGACGACAACCCCTCCATTGGCTAATCCGGGCAGCTCATCTGCCCACTGTAGCCTAGAGAGTCTGGCTTTGTTTTGTTTTGCTGCTAAACCACCTTAACGTTCATTCCCTTTAAATTCCCTTGGAGTTGCAATCTGGTCGCCAATGTTAGAAATTCTATATAAACAGAGTTTGTATCATTCACCAGATCAAACATTGAACATTCTCAGCTTCATACCAAGTTCATTTCCAGTCTACTTTTGAACTGTATTGAATATTAAATGCATTTTGTACTTTTTAAAAAAAGGTTTTTATTTTACTTATTCTCACCTGGTGGGATGAATAAATGACATACATAATTTTGCTCTCTCTCTTTGTCATGAATGACCAGCTCACTCTTGGCTGTTGTGTAGTGGATGAACCCACTGGACAGGGCCCTCCTAATGTCATCCTTCTGTCCAGGTGAGGGTCACAGTGCTGGAGGACAATGATCCCTTTGCCCAGTACCACTACCTGTTGACAGTCTACACTGGACACCGGAGAGGGGCAGCTACTTCCTCGAAGGTACCTGATCATTCAAGACAGCCCCCCTCCCCTGCTCTGCGTTGATTAGTGTGTCCCACCCCACAAAGCGCTTGCTGGCTCATTGTCAAGTCATTTTAGCATGGTGGATTTAGTGTTGTAAGGTGTTTTGTTTTTTTTTTTAAAGGAAAGAATCTTTTTGCCAAACAAAATATCCCCCCCAAGCCCTAATATTTAAAAATATAGAGGAAAATAGGTTAAGGGAGAGTTGAGGTCTAGCACTGTGCCTTTGGTTATCTCCCTTATCCTTACCAAAGAATAACTCAGATGGTTAATTGGTAACCTGCTCACAAATCTGCTCACATATGAAGAATCAGTAAACTGTTATTGGTGAATAAAGAGAAAACAGAATTTTTAAGAGAAAAGAGGAAATGGAAGGAAAGAAAAAAATGCCTACCATTTGAAAACAATGAGTCTTGAGTTACATTTTTTTGGATAAACTGATGAGCTGGCATCTAGCTAAGAGGTCAGGCTGAGCCATCTGTCCTTTAGCAGGCTGGCTAGAGGTAGTGAAAAAACTATCTCACTCATAAATTCTCTGAATTTCTTGAGCATTTAGCTGTGGAGCATTCAGCAGGTTGTCTCTGTAATGTCTCAGCATCCTTAGCTAAGTCTAGCCTGTGCCACATCCCTCATCAGAATATACTGTTCTCTGTGGTAGCCTTTACTAAAACTGAGGGCTCCATGGAACATAGTTTGAGAATCACTGGCACTGTGTATATTATCCTGGAGAAAGCTCTATTGTTTGTTTGTTTTTTCAAAAATGACATTAAGCTTCATTAGAGCAGAGTGTTTACTTTTTACTTTTTTTAAACTTTAAATTCAATTTGCCAACATATAGCATAATACCCAGTGCTTATCCCATCCAGGGCCCTCCTTAGTTCCCATCACCCAGTTACCCCATCTCCTCACCCCATCCACCCCATCCCTCCCCTTATGCAACACTTTGTTTCCCAGAGTTAGGAGCCTCTCATAGTTACATTTTACTTTTTAAATTTTATTTTATTTTATTTTATTTATTTATTTATTTATTTATTTAAATTTACTTATTCATTCATGAGAGACACACACAGAGAGAGAGAGAGAGAGAGAAAGGCAGAGACACAGGCAGAGGGAGAAGCAGGCTCCATGCAGCGAGCCCGACATGGGACTCGATCCCAGGACTCCAGGATCACGACCTGGGCTGAAGGTGGTGCCAAAGCTCTGAGCCACCCAGGTTGCCCTTAAATTTTATTTTTATTTATGTATTTATCTTATTTTTATTTTAAAAATTATTTTATTTTGATTTATTGCTGTGTCTTTGGTCCTCAACGAACTGTCTAACATGGAGTAAGTGCTCAGTAACTACTTGTGGAATAAACATAGGAGTTAACTTCATCCATCTAATGAAACATTCATCTCATTTCCATTTGATACTCAAAAGTCCACCAGGAAAGGAGTGAAAACTTGTTATCCACAGGCTAGTTCTCTTTCTGGAGAGTTGTAGTCACATTTCAATTTGATATTGTCTTAGTTTGGGTATCTGGCACAGGCCAGGGATGCTGCTAAACACCCTGCAATGCACAGGAAAGCCCCCAGAGTAAAAAATTATTGAGTCCAGAATGTCCATAGTGAAGAAACCCTGCTATGGAAGCAGACTCGAAACTAGGATTCCAGTGTAAGAAGCAGTGTAAGTGTAAGAAGCTGATTTGAGGGGCGGATCCTAGGACACCCCAGTAGAGGACAAGAAGCCTACAGGGAACAGAAGTAGACAATAAAGGCTGCCAAACTAGGCAGCTGGAGCTAGTCCCATGATGGGACTTTGGAAAACAGTAACCAACGTGGGCCTCAAAGTCATCCCAGCTGATGGCTGAGGGAGCTGGCTTATTTATGCACCAATCCCACCAGTCATTGGTGGAGGACAGCTCACAGTACCCTTCATTCTCTGGCTCTTCCAGTCTCTGCTCTCAGAGCCCAAACCCCCCCCCACCCCCCCACCCCCCGCCCCGGAAAGTGATGTAGCTGCTGGCAGTTGGATGTAGGTGCAGGGATTGCTATAGCAGTGAGGCTGAGGGATGTGGGCTGAGCACAGGTGGTTGAGCTGCAGCTGTTTGGCTAGGAAATCAGCATCACCTGGATGGCTACAGAAAAGCAGATTCCTGGGCCCTGTCCCCAGCATTTTTAGTTGGTAGGTCTGGAGGAGGGCCTAGGAATATGTACTTTCAAGATAATGGGCACTCATGATTTATATCTCAGTGCCAGGTGCTTTGGGAGACTGTGGGAATATAATTGTTGCCGGCGGGGGAGGGGGACATTTCCTACCCTATAGCCCTTACAAATAAATATATGAAAAGTTTTAAAAGGTTACCAAGAAATGTTTTATAACTCGTGCTGAAGATATAAATGTAGATAGTGTCATCCCAAATCTTCATATACTGAAAAATAACTCAGGCAGGTCCAAGATGGGAGGAGGAGAGAATGAAGGGGGCATGCTATGTTGGTACTCCTAGGTTTTTGGGAAATTCCAATGAAACATATCCACTAGGGCTTGGTTACCACGTGGAGTTGGCCACTCCTAGTCTCTGGATTTCAGGTGACTGTCACCCTATATGGCCTGGATGGAGAGAGTGAACCCCACCACCTGTCAGACCCTGACATCCCAGTTTTTGAGCGAGGAGGAGTGGATGTCTTCTTACTCTCCACCCTGTTCCCCCTGGGGGAACTGAAGAGCCTGCGGCTATGGCATGACAACTCAGGGGACCGGCCATCCTGGTAAGTCAGGGGTGGGCACACCATGAGAACCCACTAAATACCACACCAGAGCTGGGCACTGTGCATTTGCTGCCTGGCTGATCCTCACATGTCTCTGCAAATACATAGAATGGATTCCACTTCATAGATAGAGACACTGACGGTCAGAGAGACCTACCCATCCACAAGCCACACAGACTGGATCAATACCTAGGAGAAGGACTGGCAGTGGCAACCCTGGGGTCCAGTGCTAGCCCCACCCTTGGCATATGTGCAGTATCAACCTTCATTTAGCCCCCAGTTTCCCATCTGTAAAATGGGGATAGATGCCCGTTGTAAAGACAAATCTTGCCTACTAAGAGGACACTAAATGAGACATTGGGCTGATTCTTTAGTAGAAGAGCTAAGAACACCTGTCACAGCTGAGCACTAAGTTAAGCCTTCCTGTTTCTGTGCCTTTTCTCATTGGCTCCTCAAGGGCAAGTACTCTCATTCTTGTTTTATAGGTGGGAAAAATCTAAACTCAGAGAAGACAAGTGACTTGTCCAAGGTGACACACCTGGCAAACTCCGAGCTAAGCATCCACCTGAGGATTCTGTGTGAGGCCAAAACTAGTGACCTAAAGGAGTCATTTCCAATCTGATCACCCATCAGTGGCTTGCAACTTAAAAACAAAAAACAAAAAACAGAGCATGGGACGCCTGGGTGGTCAGCAGTTGAGCATCTGCCTTTGGCTCAGGGCGTGATCTCAGGATCTGGGATTGAGTCCCACATCGGGCTTCCTGCGAGGAGCCTTCTCTCTCTACCTATGTCTCTGCTTCTCTCTCTGTATCTCTCATGAATAAACAAATAAAATCCTAGAAAAACAAAACAAAACAGAGCACTTACACTGCTGACATACCAGCAGAGGAGAGATGATTTCATTTCTTCCCTGGGTCTCCAAGACCTAAATCAGGTTGGATGATACCCATGAAATCCTGAGTCCAAAATAGATGGTTTACTCTCTGGGTGGAAGCCTGCAGGAAGATCAGGTTGTGTGCCTAAGTTTGCACCTCCCTGAATGCATACAATTTACACAACTTGGCTTTCCTCACTTGCATCTGGTTACTGGCCGTGGGCTTACTGCCCTGCACCAGAGTTAATAGTTTCAGAATGTACCTTCTTGCAGCATATCTGCGAAAACATGGCAGCCTCCAAGAGCTGGCTCTCCACACTAGCTGAGCTCCCACATGAGGCCAATTCACCCACTGATTAGGGCATTTTGGTCAAGGCACCAAATAAGAACAGTGCAGAAAAATACGAAATCTCTCTTTTTAGGAGTTTTTGTTCTTAAATGCAGGTTTGCAAAGCTGTTACCTTCATGGTATCCAAAGAAGCCTCAACCCCTAACCTTGTCCTCAGAAGTATGGGTCTCTTCTCCAGGTATGTGAGCCGGGTGCTGGTGCATGACCTGGCTAGGGACCGGAAGTGGCATTTCCTCTGCAACTCGTGGCTGTCCATTGATGTCGGAGACTGTGTCCTTGACAAAGTATTTCCTGTGGCCACAGAGCAGGACAGGAAGCAATTCAGGTACTTTTTTTTTCTTTTTAAGGAAATGCTGTTTACCTTGTTGTTTCATCTCTAGGGAAGTTGCACTGCAATCCAATCAAAGCAAGAAAAAGCACATTTTGGCTATTGGAACTGGGTGACATTAATGACCAATTATTTTTTCTTGTTGGGATTGAGGGGCCCTGGAGGGACATGGACCCTTGGACATAGATCTTTGAGGTGGTGAAATTGTTGAACAGTTATCCATATTTCCTTACACATGTTTTAGAAAAATATATTTTATATTAGTGAACAGATGGATTTGAATGGTGATTCCATGTCAGGTCATCTGGGGCTCCTTCTTCATGCAATTTTACCCTAGATGGGTATTTCAGCATGTGTGTCCTTTGGCTTTCCTTCTTTCCACAAATGGTTAAACACATAAAAGCAAGTACAAATATATACACACACACTCATGTGTACACACACATAACACCACAGACTATTTATTTTCTATCTTTTAAAATGGCATTACTCTAAATGTCACCTTTTTTCTTTTTTTAATATTTCATTTATTTATTTGAGAGCAAGAGAGAGCACAAGTGGAGGAGAGAGGCAGAGGGAGAAGCAGGGAGAAGCTTAGCAGGAAACCTAATGTGGGGCTCTATCTCAGGACCCTGAGATCATGACCTGAGCCTAAGGCAGACACTCAAATGACTGAGCCACCCAGGTGCCCCTGTCACCTTTTTTCTTTGATGATAGACCATAAACATCCTTCCAGGACAGTAAGTTTAGGTCAAAGTTTTCCTCACTGGCTGTGCAATTTTCCACAGACTAAATGTCCCACAACTAATTCAACCATTCTTCTATCAATGGACATTTAGCCTGTTCCCAACCAATATTAAAAAAGTCAAGAGACTCCACAAAATTCTGACAAGTATGAAGATGCCAGGCCAGTGTTCCTGCTTGACTCCAATCTGCTGGAGCGGAGTACCAGCCTTCTTCTAAGAGCCATGTGTTCTCTGTGTTGCCACAGTCCTCACCTACTCCCTAATACCTTACTCCCAACACACTTGATTTAACTTGACTTTAGAGGTCCCTCTAGGCATTTGACTTTGTGACCTCTACTTTTTTTTTTAATTTTTATTTATTTTATGATAGTCACACACAGAGAGAGAGAAAGAGAGAGGCAGAGACACAGGCAGAGGGAGAAGCAGGCTCCATGCACCGGGAGCCCGACGTGGGATTCGATCCCGGGTCTCCAGGATCGCGCCCCGGGCCAAAGGCAGGCGCTAAACCGCTGTGCCACCCAGGGATCCCTGTGACCTCTACTTTAAATGGCTTCTGAGTTGGGTTCAAGAGCAAAGTCTGTTTCCAGTGAGTTTACTAAAAGGTGACTTTTCCTCCTTGCTGCCACTGTGAACAGTTGAGCCTGCAAAGGGAAGAAGTTGGAGTCACAGAGACTTGAGCCCCAGGAGAAGCAGAACATCGATGTGGGCACACAGTGCACAGTTCCACAGGCCTCCTTCTGACTGGCTGCATGCCCTTGTAAAAGTCAGCTCATCTCTCCAGGCCTCAGTTTCTACATCCAAAGAATGACTTGTTCAGTGTGCTTGCCCCAAGGGGACCTGTGCAGGTCCTGTGAAATGATGTGGGTAGCATACTTAGCACAGTGAGTGGCTCAGAGTAAGTGCTCCATTATAAGAACAGATATTATCCTCTCAATGCATCAAATGTGTGATGCCTAGAAACCAGACAAAGAGCCATCTGAAGGCAGGGCTGTGTCATTCCCCCATGAATCCTGGTGCCCAGCAGAACATGTGGCACACTGCATCAGACTCACCAAATATTTGTTGAACTGTCAGTAGTACGATGAGTAGAACAATCATGTGGAAAGTCACTGGTGTTGGTACCTGACCTTTCTCCTACGTACCTTTACTCTGCACAGCAGAGAGATGGGTCAAAGTACTTTGCAAGCCTGAAGGGTGCTGGCATTAGCCACCAGAACAGGCGCCAGCTGGAGATGTCAGTTCCACACACTCTCAGGAGAATCTGGGCTCCTGTGCAAGTCCTGTGGTTAGACTAAATTCTAGACTAACTGAATTCTAGTCTAAATTCTAGACCAACACAGATGCCTAAGGACAATATGGTGCCATTTTCAGAAACTCTGTCTTGCAATTTTGATCCTCTCAAACTGAGCCTGAAGTTAGAGCCTAGGATTTTTAACCAGTATCCTCTAATTCACCGACTATAATAAACCTAACAACATTATAGTTACATTATTATTTTGAAATTATAACAAAAATAATCATTGCTAACACTGATGAACACTCCCACATATGCCAGCTACTTTGTCAAATGCTTTACAAAAATCATTGCTTAATCCTTTCAACAATCCCATGAGGCAGGTTCTGTTATAATCCCCATTTTGCAGATGAGTAAACTGACATGCAAAGAGGAAAGGAACTTGTCTGAGGACACACTGTGAGTAGGAGGGCTGCCTAGGATTCCAACACACTCCGTTCGGAGCCCACATCATTAGCTCTAAGTGATCCTAAGATGCTACATGTCTTCCACATTAGAGAACATAGAGGATAAATCTTAGAAACAAACCCCTCCCTCTTATGCTAATATTGCTCTGAAGAGACCAGTCTTCTCCCATCCCTGCCCCCTACCCCGCCTTTTCACAGCCACCTGTTTTTCGTGAAGACCTCCACGGGCTTCCAGGATGGACACATCTGGTACTCCATCTTCAGCTGCTCAGCTAGGAGCAACTTCACCCGTGTCCAGAGGGTGTCCTGCTGCTTCTCTCTGCTTCTCTGCACCATGCTGACCAGCATCATGTTCTGGGGTGTTCCCAAGGACCCAGCTGAGCAAAAGATGGACTTGGGTAACTCACAATGTCATGACAGAGCTAGTGGCCAGTGGGTGCCACATAACTCCCAAGGTCCCAAGACCACCTTCAGGTTCAGTAATTCCCTAGAACTATTCACAGAAGTCAGAAACACCATTAAGCTCATTATAGACATAAGATAGAGATTAAAACCAGGAAAGGAAAGAGGCACATGGGGCAGGGTCCAGGTAGGGACCAGGTAGGACTTCCAGTTGTCTTCTCCCAGGGGAGCTATGACAATGCTCACTCTTTCTGACAATGATGTGTGACAACATACATGGAGTATTGCCAACCAGGGACGCTCACCTGAGCCCTAGTGTCCAGAATTTTTACTGGGGCTTGCTCACATAGACATGTCTGACCCCCACATGGCTGACCTTAGCATCCAACCTCTCCAGAGACTGAGGTGATACTGTGTGGCCAAGGCCTACATCATAAATCACTCTTAACATAGACTATACAGTGTGGCCCAAGATCTCAGGTAAACAAAGGTGAACCTACCAGACAGAACATCTCAAGAGCTTAGAGGTCACCTCCCAGGAGCCACTCAAGGGCAAGACCTCTCTCTGGGCAAGATTAATCTTTACTGTGCAGCCACTTTCTGGAAGCAGTGGAGGAGACTTTCCCATGGACCCTTTCCTTCCTCTGTTCTAGGTAAAATTGAATTCACCTGGCAGGAAGTAATGATTGGACTGGAGAGCTCTCTCCTCATGTTCCCTATCAACCTCCTAATTGTTCAGATCTTTCGAAACACCCATCCTCGGGTCACTAAGGAGCAGAAAACTGGGAAATGGGACAGAGGCCCCCTCAATCTGGCCTCCTCACTGCAGCCCATGGAGGATGGTCTTCTGACACTTGAAGTGGTGACCAAGGCATGTCTTCAACCTTGGCGGTGTGAGGGTGCTTGGGCCTGGGCAGAAATGGTGGGAGGGAGTCCTGGGGCTTGAGGCCCGGCAATCCACCCCATGATGTCTGACAGCATCAGTCACCAAGGTTCATCAACAGGCACACACGTTCAGTTGTGCACATATATACATGTGTACACACACATACACATTGTGCAGGTGCATGTGTATACATGCACATATATATACAAAGACATACACACATATATACCTTTGTATACCTGTACATGTACACACATGCATATGCACACACACCATACACATATACACATGCACACATACATACACACAAACACCTACATATATATACGCGCACACACGTTTTGTGTTCCTAGTGCATACAAAATATTAAACTTTTACACTTTTATCATAGATCCCAGCTGGATCCCTGGATCCCCACAGAAGGGACTCCCTTTGCATTCATTCACTTAATAAACATTTACCGAGCACCTAATACATGACATACTTTGAGAAAAAGAGCCTGGAATGAGCCAGTTTGAATCCTAGAAAAGGGATTTTATAGGTGACAAAATGGAAGCTTGGGATGATCCAACATGATATCTCAGTGGGCAAAGCTGGGATTCAAACCCAAACTGCCAGGCGCCGGGGTGAATGCTCTTAACCACTATGCTGCCCCCTCACCTTTAGCTCACCTTTCCCTTACCCAACCTGGGCTGACTTGCAGGATATGTGGAGACTTGTCAGCAACCTGTTTAAAGCTCTGAAAGTGCCACCACCTGCCTCTGGCTGGGACTCAGCAACCTTAACGGACATCAATCAACTGCTGGTCTTGATGGAAGATGTCATCTGTCTACAGAACATGGAAGGGCAGGAGTTCTGGGAGGAAGCCAAACAGAGAGAGGACCCTTTAATACTGCCTCTTGGGTCTCTACAAGTGAAAGGTAAGTCCTGATGTGTCTGGGCTGAGAAAGGGGGCATGTCTGGGCCAGGTGGAGGCAGGTCTGTATCACTAGGGAGTGAAGTCCTACTTGGTCTCCCTCACTGATCTCCACTGCAACCACTTGCTATCACCTCCCACTGTGCACACAGGCAACCCGCTCTCTTTACGATACCAAGCTGCCTTGCCATTAAAGACCTTTACTCATGTACCTGTCCTTTCATTGAGAATATTCTTTCTCTTCTCCTCTCTTAGCTAATTCCTAATCAGACTTTAGTTTGTAAAGGAGTGTTTTAAGCACTCCTTCCTCAGGGGGGCAACCCCATACTTCAGGCCACAACAGATCTCCAGACACATACTGTTTAGCCCCTAGGTGTCTCTTGCATTGCTTTTACACAGCCTGCTGCCAAATCATGACTTGTGTGACGAGCTGTTTAAAATCTGCAACCATCCTGGCCCCATGTAGCTACTGAGCACTTGAAATGTGGCTGGTGTGATGGGAAAACTACATTTCTTATCTTAATTTCAATAAATTAAGGGGGCCAGTGGCTATCATACTGGCTGGTGAGGGTTAAGAATGCTGCCATTTTTAGCGCACCAGGCTAACCACTAAACCTTGTTTAGAATACAGACATAGGGTCTACACAATGGGGAATTTGAATTCATAAACTCTTCATCCACCCCTCTGATATAGTGGATTTCATTTTTGTAGCTAAGGCCAGAATCTGCAGTTTGAACCAGTCACTCAGGTGACTTAAAAGCACACTGAATGTTGAGAGTCAATGACCTCAAAACAAGATCATATGTCCTTACTGGCTGGGCCCATGCTGACTCTGTGGTCAGCCCAACCTTGACCCCATGCTCCAGCTACCCTGCAGGATTTGTCCCAGAGAGCCGGGCTTGGGCTATGAAGGCAGTTCTGCGGGAACTCTGCTCATACCTGCACTGGACATCTGGCCTTGAATTTGGGGGCTTTGGTGTTCATAGCAGAGGCCTTAGACTATGGACTCTTGAGTCAGTCAGGCCCTGGGACTCCCCCAGCTGCAAAAACAGCTGTGCAACCTTGGACAAGTTGCTCAACCTATGACTTAGCTTATTCGCCTGTAAAATGGGAGTATTGATCCACCTTGCCTCTTGGCTCATTCCGAGAACTGAATGAGGTCATAAGACACATGAAAAGTTTAGACTCAGCCTGATACAAAGCAGGCATTCAGTAGGTGGTGTTACAATTGATCGGGAGTGATGGTATCTTCCAGAAACATTGCCAGAGGGCTTGCAACATAAAGGCTGCTGATGTCAGAACCTGCAGCTGTGGCTTCTGCAAGGAGGCTGAGGGAGGAGGCCTGAGTCAGAGGGAGGCCCCAGACCTTCACCGTCATCTAGCCCAAGCCTAGCTGTACCCTTCACAATGCTGGTTACCTTCCCACTCATTCACTTCTCACTGGTGACCTTGAGGAGCTGTGGGAGAGGTGATCTCTCCTGCCACTTCCCCTATCTAGCTTCACATACCTCTTGCAAATATAAACACTGGTCTGATCAACCTGGGCCCTTACTGCTCTGGGAGAAGGTGCCCCTGGGCTCCAGAGTCCTAGGCCTGGTTCTGCTGGGAGAGGCCAAGCTCCCCCATGGTCTCTCCAGGTCAAAGCATGGGGAATAGTGGAAATGTTCAGGTTTGTTTTTTTTCTTGCAATGAGTAATTTAAAACAAAAAAAAAACCTTTGTTTTAAAACTTTTTAGGAAGCTAAAATTAAAAAAAAAAAAACAATTGTAGGGAAATATTCATGAGATAATTGGGGAAAGAGGTGACCATGTGTGTATTTCATCTGATTAAGGGATTATTGTTACTGAAAAGTTGAAAATGACATCATGGTTTTATTTTTAAAGAGTCCCTATCTTCTGTAGAAGCCTACTGCAATATTTAGTGACATGACCTGGGCCTTGGAATTTGCTTCAAAATCACCCATGTGTTGGGATCCCTGGGTGGCTCAGTGGTTTGGTGCCTGCCTTCAGCCCAGGGCATGATCCTGGAGTCCCAGGATCAAGTTCCATGTCGGGCTCCCTGCTTGGAACCTGCTTCTCCCTCTGTGTATGTCTCTGCCTCTCTCTGTCTCTCATGAATAAATAAATAAAATATTTGAAAAAAACAAAAAACAAAATCACCCACGTGGAGAGAGTGGGCTGGGTGCCAGGGAAGCAAGACTGGCCACGAGTTGATAATTTTTTTTTTTTTTTACGAGTTGATAATTTGAGTGGTGGGTGTGTGCAGGTTTATCTCATTATTCCATTATTCTACTTTTAAGTTTAACATTTTTCATAATAAAAATAAGTTGAAAACAAAAGATTAAGACTAAAACAATCTTTGTCACCAGGCAAATCTTGTATATATTATTTGCTGATGAGATAACACCATGTCTAGGATTTGCTTTAAGGTATTCCAAAAAGAGAAAAAAGTTGTGTGTGTGGGGGGGGGGTAGTTTGCAGAGACAAAACAAGATTGGCAAAAGGTTGTGGCAGCAGGTGATAGGTATTTATTCTGTTTTCTTTTGTCGATATATTAGGAAATTGTGAGAGTTGAACATACGAATCCTAACTGGCCATGGCAGCCTGGCACCTTTCCCCATCTTTCTCAGCCTAGATCTCTCATGGCATGGCACATAGTAAGTGCTCAACATAAGGAAGCTGTTACTAACACCACTGTTTTTATGGCAGGCAGTCTGCTCCGTCATTCGGCACCAGCTGATGCTCTCTCTCCCTTGCCCTCCAGAACGAATGCAATGCCTGATGCCGGAGGTAGTCCCAAGTGACTCCCTGAAGGACAATGCCTACAAACAGTGTCTCTACCTTCAGCTGGAATACATGGAGCAAGAACTTCAGCTGGTGGGACCCCATGGCTTCCCGCAGGGCCAGAACCACACCCGGGCCCTCAGCCAACTGCAGATGCTGAAGGGCCGCCTGCGAGGACAGCTGGGCACCCCACCCCCAGCATACACTGGGTAATCCACTCCCCTGGGTGCTGAGTGGGCACCTGCCCCCAGTGGGGGAGCCTGCAGAGAGAGCGTATCCGAGGCCACCTCGGAAGGATGTTCACCCAAATCTCCCCAGGCAGAAGTGATTCAGGATTCCTGTACAAATTCAGGGAGGAAGGATTTGAATAGGGCTATTTGCCAAAGGCAGTTGTAGTTTACAGTTTAGAACCATATTCATGTGGGCTGTTTCCTAATTGTGCACCCTTGGACAAGTCCCTCAACCTCTCTGAGCTGCAGTGTCCTCATCTGTAAAATGGGAATAATTCCTACCTCCTAACTCAAAACACATTTTTAAACATAATCAGTGAAATCTGAGTACACAGGCTATTAGATGACACTGAGGAATTACTGTTAATTTTGATTGGTGTGACAATGGCACTGTAATTCAGTAAGAACATCATTTTTGAGAAATATTCTGAATTAGGGATGATTTCACATTATGTCTAGAATTTATTTTTAAATATCCCAGCAAAAAATAAAATAAATAAACCCAAAAACCAAAATGGAGAGAGGGAGGGAGAGAGACACTGAAGATAGATGGGATAAGCATAACAGGGAAGTGATGGCTGTTGAATGGCTGTTGAGCTAGTTGTTGGAGGTATGTAGTGCTCACTGATTTTTGTATGATGAGAAATTTTCATAATAAAAACTTTAGAAAAAATTATAGAGTACCAGCCTTCTAGGCTTCCCATGAATAATCTAGCACTTTCTATATTCAATAGGTCTTCTAAACCCATGAATAACAGAGCAAATCTGTGCAAAGCACTTCATGTGGGGACTGGCTCTGAAGCACTGAATAAATGTGACCTCAACAGAACAAAAGTCTACCTGCCAGATAGAATACAGAACAGCCCTTTGAGTAGGATATGAGATACAGAGGAGAAAACTGAGAGTCTAAGAGGTCAAAGAGCTTGGCCCCAGCCAGAGAGCTGGTGGGGGTGAAGTGGGATTTGAACTTGAGCCCAGAGGGTGCCACTCTGATCACACCCACCCTGCTTTACAGCTTCCGGATGGCCAGCAAGCCTCCTCGTGGCCTGCCCTGGTGGTGCGTCCTAGTGGGCTGGCTCCTGGTGGCGGCCACAAGTGGCGTGGCAGCCTTCTTTACCATGCTCTACGGCCTGCACTACGGGCGGGCCGGCTCCCTCAAATGGCTCATCTCCGTGGCCATCTCCTTCGTGGAGAGCGTGTTCATCACCCAGCCTCTGAAGGTGAGGCTGCCCTTGACGCCTGTGCCCACACTCTCCTTTCTCCCAGCTGCTCTGTCCTTAGGCTCAGCCATTCTTTATCTGTTCATTACAAACCTACACAGTACCTTGTCTGTGCCTTGCTGGGGGGAAAATGATAATGAAGTTAATCACCATAATAATCCAAGCACTGGGATTGGGGCTGGGGAGGGGGGTGTGTACAGAGACTAGGCCAGGCCAGGCAGCTCACCAAGATGTGGTAAGTCAGAGTCACAGTCACCCTCAAGAGGGTCCTCATCTCCGTACTAAAAATGATAACCTGAGATTAGGAAGGTAAAGTCACAAACATCTTGTGCTAGGTCACATGTATAAATATGAATAATACCATATTTCCTCAATTCTAGAAGTCCTTTTAATTGTGAGGTAGGCCAGCAATTTGTAGGAACTTTATCTTTAGAAAAAACAAAACAAAACAAAACACCAAGTCATTAAATACGTGCATTATTTGGAAGATGCACTCCTATCTCTGAAATGTAAAGTTACTGTCAGAGTTGGAGAAATACTGAGCCACAGCTCCCCCTGGAAGGAATCAGGTGGTAGGAATATATCATTGCACTGGGGTAGGGGGTGGGGGCTGCAGAAAGGAGAGGATATTTACAGTGAATCTGGACGCCTATGAGACTCTCCAAATCTCACCCCCATCGCATCCATTAGTTCCCCAGTTCTGCCCCCAATAGCCTTTATCAGAAGATTTAAACAACTCCTGACATCTCTAATCTAGTCTGAGAATAGTAAGAATAGAGTCACGAGCCATTTTGGTCCCAACCAAAGCACAGAATCCTTCTAAGCTCATGCATTTAGGTGCAGAGATGAAGGCATGGATGGAATGAATTACTTAATACAGAAGAAAGGGAAGGGACGGAGGGAGAAGGGAGATGGAACTCAGCACTAGAGGTAGTATAAGACATAAGAGGGTCCACCAGCAGGGGGGGCGCAGGTGGGAAAGCTGGTATGAGAAGCAGGGGGAGCTCAGGATTCACTGGCTCTGCTTGGTGGCCAGGTGCCCTGGCCCTCTCCTTTCACAGCCACATCCCTTCTCAGCACAGGATGGGCTGGTTCCCATCTGACTTCCCCAGAGCATGGCTTCTGTGCCCAGGACACAGTTGATAGTTTCCATCCCAGGCCTGGGTTTCATAGCAGGTGTTTTCCAGGTGCTGGGCTTTGCTGCCTTCTTCGCACTGGTCTTGAAGAGAGTGGAGGACGAGGAGGAGCCCGTGGCCTCCCTCCCAGGACGTCTGTCTAGCCCAGGTAATGGCGCACAGGCAGAGGCAGGGTCCTGGAACCCAATGAAGCTAAGACAGTCCTATAGAGCCCAGCTGCTGAGCTTCTTGCCCCATCAATCCTTCACCCCTGATTGGAGAAGCACCCCCAAACCATCCAAAACCAAACGACTCCTTCCTGTCTCTAGAGCAACCTTGTTCCTTCTCTACCCCAGCCTTTCTCTCTGGTCATGCACCCAAGCATGACCCCTTGGCCAGAAGAGGCCCCTTGGGGGCCGAGCTCTGCATGGCTGTCATTCTCTGTGTAATCACAAGCAAGGAGCTTTCTCCTCCAAGGCTCAAGGCCCTGGTCTTAGAACAAAAACCAAAACAGAACATGCTTGAGGTGAGCTGCAGAGAGTTCAGGGACAAGGGTCTGCAAACCACAGCCAGGAGGCCAAATCTAGCTCACTGCTTGTTCTCATAAATGAAGTTTTATTAGAACAGCGCCATGCTGACCCCTGTCAGAGGAGGCCACTGAGCAGCCCCCTGCACCCCAACCTGGTTTCATACTTCCCAACCTAAACTCCTGAGAATGCCTACAATAAGACAATCATAAAAACTAGCAAACAGAACAGAATCAACACTCTAGTACTCTATGCACATATTCTGACATTCAGGGAAAATGAAACGGGAGCAAATATACAAAAGGCACACCGACATTATTGCACTGACCTTATTATATAGTGTGGTTACCTCCTCGATGGGCCTGTATTCTTCCACTCTAAGATAGGGTTTGGGTTTGTTTTTTGTTTTGGCTTTGCAGATCCAAAAGGTCCATTAAAATATTCTTCCCAAGACAAAAGAGTAATTTTTGTCCAAAGAGACGCCAGCTTCCAGAACAATTAAATATTCATTCAGTCATTCCTCTGGCAGCCACCCAGGGAGTACTTGCCGTGTGCCAGACAGTTTGATGGCTTAGGAACATGATTTACATAAAATCCACTCGCTGCAAGTGTACAATTCATTGATTTTAGTAGATTTCTACAACTGTGCAACCACTGTCTTAATTCAGATTCGGAACAGCTCCATCACCCCTCAGAAGGTTCCCTCTTGACCATCTGAAGCCAATCTCTGCTCTCACCCTAGGCAATGCAGCACTGGATAATGGAGCAGGTTGCCTTTGGAAGGTACAGCCCACTTAGGGAGACCCATTAAACAAGTTAACAACACAAGTGTGAAATGTAAGGAGAACTTGGAGAGAGACCAGGAGAATGCAGGCTCCTCTGCTGAGGTGGTAACTACATTGGCTCCTGGAGCCTGGCAAAGGGAGGGACTGCACCCTGGACCCTTGCAAAGGCCCCTGAGAAAGGACAGAGCTTGTCATTTTACAGTGATTACTGACAGTGTAGCCCAAGCATAAGGAATTAGGAGGAGAATGGTTCAAAATGAGGGCAGAGAGGTAGGTGGGGAGCACAGCCTTGAGGCACCCGGGAAGTGCTGGGGTTTTGGAGGGCTGCTACATAGGACAGAAGCATGGTCTGTCTTGTGCTCTGAGAAAGATTACAGAGGCTGCTCTTAGGAGACCAGAAGTAGTGGGTCAAAAGTAAAAGTGGGGAAAAGACTACTGGAATGATCCAGACAAGAGGTGACATGGGCTGGCCGTGGGGGATGGAAAGAAAGGCATGGATTCAAAAGACAGTTGGGACAGTACACCCCTATCGGAACGGCTAAAGTAAAAAGTGGTGATAATACCAAATGCTGACAAGGATGCAGAGAATATGGGGCACTCACACACTGCTGGGAATATAAAATGGTACAGTCACTCTGGAAAAGTTTGGCCGTTCCTTTCAAAACTAAGAATGGATTCACCATATGCCCCAGCAAGTGCATTCTTGGGCATTTATCCCAGAGATATGAAGACTTATTCCCATGCAGAGAATAAGTCATGTTCACAGCAGGTTCATTTGAAATAGCTAAATGGCCGCTCCTAGGAATCTACCCAAGAGACATGAACATATATGTCTATACCAACATCTGTACATGAATGTTCATAGTAGCATTATTCATAACAGCCAGAGCTAGAAATAATTTAGGTGTGAGTGCATAAGCAAACAGGAGTGTATCCATACCAAAAAAAGGAACTAAATACTAATTACACAACAACATGGATGGACTCCAAACCATTATGCTAAGTGAAAGAAACCAGACACAAGAAACGAGGCACTGTAGGATTCCATCTAAATCTAAGATCCAGAAAAAAATCTATAGAGACAGAAAGCAGATTAATGAGGCTGAGGGTGGAACAGGCTGGAAGTAGGAACGGACTTCACAGGGACGTGAGGGAACCTTCTGGGTTGATGAAGATGTTCTAAAACTGGGTTGTGGTGATGGTTGCCCAACTCTGTACATGTACTTGAAATCACCGAAGGAGGTAGCCTTCTAATGGGAAAATTTATGAAAACCATAGCTCGATGAAGTGACTTGAAAAAGAAGATATTTAGAATTAGACATGACAGGACTTTGAAATATAAATTACCCTCCTTCTTCCATCTGTTATGGTTTCAGGAAGACTGAGACCTGTCCTAGGGTCCAGGAGCACAGGGTGGGGAGGGCCTTGTGCTTTCAGTACTAAGAGAATCCTCCAGCTGGAGGAGGAACAGCATTCTGAGCACTGGGATGGTGGGGCAGAGGCATGGAGGGCAGCCCCGGAAAATGGCTCCTGAGGAGGAGGGATGATAGATCCTGATGTTCCTTGTGCGAGGGGACACTTCTGGATGCAAAAGTAGAGGCTGGTTCTACTGTCCTCGTGCCCTTGCTTTCACAGACCCTACTGCCTTGTTCCGAGCACGAAGATGCAGCAGAAAGGACATTTACCAGCCACCTTTGACCACTGACATCGAGAAGATGAAAACCACCCATCTCAAGGAACAGAAGGCATTTGCCTTCATCAGAGAAATCTTGGGTAAGCAACCAACGTCACCCACAAGCAGTCTCCCCACTCGCTGGTTGTCAGCACAGAACTGAAGAAGCCCCAGCTTCTCCCCTACACTTAAAATCCCTTGGTGGCCCCACGTGGCCCTTAGGATAAAATCTGAACTCCCTACCGTGGCTCTGCCCACCCTGGGTCACCTCTCCCAGCCCTCTGTGCCCTGAGCTGTGGTCACACCATGTTCTGCAGCTCCTAGGACTCCTTGCACTCTCTGGACCCCAGGCCCTTCCCCAGGCTAATCTAATCTGCCTGGAAAGTACCTTCTCTCCTCCCTGTCTTTTCTTCTGGCTAATTCCTTGTTTTTTAATTCTCAGCCTGAAGGCTTCAGAAAGGCTCTCCAAGGCTACTGACCAGGGGCTTCCAAACACCACAGTGTATCTTAGTCTGGGTTCCTCCCATAAGCAGATTGGGGTATAAGTAGTTGGTTTGGGAGGTGATCCTGGGAAACACAGTAGAGTAGAGGAAAGTACAGGAGAAAGAAGGGAAGCAATAGAAACTGAGCTGATGAGTGGGTTCCATGTGGGAACTGGAGCTCAGTCCTGTGGGGACCTCTGTGGGGGCATGTAGTACACACCCCCAGGTTGTCACTCACAGGTCACTGGTGAGGGCTGCTCCCGGGGAGGACATTGACCCTGTAGCACTCCCACCTTGCCTTCCCAATGTCTGAGCACATAGGGCCAGACAAATGCAGAGAGCAGGGGAGCCTGCATAGGAGTAGCAGCATATTACAGAATGAAGAGAGCCCAGGGGTGTGGGCAGAGCCCCAATTCATCCCAGGGAGGGGGTTTTTGGGATGCATATTCCCAGGCCCTGGATCCAGAGATTCTGGGTAAGGGTCTGCATCCCCCACATCCTGATGGCTGCATCCTAAACTAAATCTTTGTATGTGAAGGGCCCTTACATCATACTCACCTGTCCATAGGTGAGCTCCATGAGGGCAGAGAACACAACTGTCATTTTCATTGCTCCATCCTCAGCATTGCACCATGACGGAGCCTCATTTTTAAAAGATTCTTTTCCAGAAGCATTTATGTAGCATGCATTCTGGGCAGGCACTATTCTTAAGTGCTTTATAAATATTAATTTGTTGACTCACCATCACAACTTTGTGAAATAGAATTATTACCCCCATTTCACAGAGGAGGAGAGTAAAGCAGAGGGGTTAAGTCACTTGTGAAAGGCACATGGCTTGGAAGTGGCAGAGTGAGGATTTGAACCCAGGCAGGAAGCTCATGATCTGTGGACTTCATTCATTCCCACTAAGGATTGGTTCCATTGTCACTAGGGGGTTGAGTAGCTGGTCTGCAAGACCTCGACTATTCTGAGCCACGTACCACTTCATTTCTTGCCTTTGGCTTGGTGGAAGTTGGGGACCCTACCTGACCAGGGGCTATGCCTCCCTTCTCAGCATACCTGGGCTTCCTGTGGATGCTGCTGCTGGTTGCCTATGGGCAGAGGGACCCCAGCACCTACCACTTCAACAGACACCTGGAGCACAGCTTCACTCAAGGCTTTTCAGCTGTGTTAAGCTTCAAGGAGTTCTTCATGTGGGCCAACACCACCCTCGTGAGCAACCTGTACAGTCATTACCCAGGTCCTCTCCCCTCACCCCAGGACGTGTGTCAGCCCCCTTGTGTAGACTCCTTTCTAGGAACAAGAGTGAGCCACTGTCACCATCAGCCTTACAGAGAACTGATAACCACAAGGCCATATGCTTTGAAGGAGAAACCCTCAAAAGGGTGTGTGTGTGCATGAGAGACGGGTCCTAACTCTTCCCTGATGCAGAGTGGAGGGCTTCGTAAATCAGAGATAACCAAGCATGAATCGGCTAGGCAGAAATAGTATACCAGACAGAAAGACAATGTGAGAAAAGGCAAGTCTGAAACATCACAGCACGTTCCTGGAATTATAAAGCATTGAGTGTGGCTGCAGTATAAGGTATGAGTTGAGGACCAGTGAAAAGCAAAGCAGGAGAGAGAAATAGGAGCCAATCATGAAGGGTCTCAGAAGTTCATATTTTATGCTTAAGGAAATGAGAAGGTATTGAACAGTTTCTCCATGAGGGAGTAACATAATCAAATTTGCATTTAAGAAGGATCATTCTGGAATCATGGGGAAGTTGGAAGACAGAGTTGTTAGGATGCTGGGGAGAAACGATGGGGCTGATGCAGGGATGAGGGGCAGAGGTGATAGAGAGATGGGTACGGGTGCAGACAACACTGAAGAGAGTTGATGAGCCTTGTTGACCATTAGTATGTAGGCATTGAGGGAAAGGACACAAAGAGTCTCCAAGTTGATGACTAGGTGGTGGGGGTACCATTCCTCAAGATTATGTAGGAAGTAGACCACACCACACCTAAGGTGGGAAGGTGGTGAGGAATGCAGCCTGTGGTTGGCCATGAACTACTCTTGACTGTTTCTACAATAAAGTAGAACTTCTACTGAAGTTCACATTAGCATCCAGGCCAGGATGCTCTAAGATGACTTTGATGTCTAAACTGACCCACTTGTTTTCCATCTCCAGGCTTTATCACTGATGGGAACTCTAAGCTGGTTGGCAGTGCCCAGATTCGTCAAGTGAGAGTCCGGGAAAACTCTTGCCCTCTTGTCCCACACCTGCAGGCTTCTCTTGACAGATGTCATGCACCATATTCCCTGGATATTGAAGACCTATCAGACTATGGGGAAGGCTGGAATGCCTCTATCCTCAATAACAGCAGGGGCTTTTCCCAGGCTTGGCAATACCAGAACCAGAGACAACGCCGAGGGTATCCCATCTGGGGCAAACTCACTGTGTACCGGGGAGGAGGTTACGTGGTCCCCTTAGGGACTGATCGCAAAAGTACATCAAGGTAAGACTCACTTGACTCATGTGCGGCCAAGGAAAGCCATTTGTTAGAGTCCAGGTCGGTTTAGCGGATGCAGCCAAGCTCATTTATGTCATTGTAGGGAGTGACCAGGGGATTTGGAAGTATTCAGATTGTATTTCCAGGCCCTGGAAACTGGGGTCTCAGGGTCTCTCTCCAGCACTCTCAGCCTGGTGGGCCGAGTCTGGTGGCTTCTGCTAGAGCCAGTGTAGGGATGGGGAAGTCCACCACACAAAGCCTCCACCATCAGGCAAGTGGGAAGTAGTTAAGGCTCTTAACCTTAGCCAAGAATCATGCTTTTATTTGTAGTGACTTACAGTACCAAGGAAGAAGAGTTTGGAGTATTCACTGTTTCTATAGTGGCAGAAGCAAGCCTGCTCTTTGTCTGAAGGATGTCACCTTATCTCCCGAGATTGCTCACTACAAACACAGCTTCAGCAAATGCCTTGGGTAAAGCCCAGCCAGGACCTTGCATTCCTGGAATACCCAACATGATTGTGCATGGATATCCAGAGCCCATGCAGACTGCCTCTCCCAGCACACTCTAGGGTTAGAGAGCCCTAGGCCTGAAACCCTGGCATTGCTCCTGTTAGTTAGCTGTGTGGCCCCAGGCAAGTTAGTGAGCCCATATGCACCTCAGTCTTCTCCACTCTATTATCATAACACCAAGGAACACGGGTAACAAACTCCTAGGGAGAACAACTGGCAGGGGTCCCCTGGGATTAAGGACAGGACAGGAATAGTCAATTTCAGCATAAGAGGTGTTTTCCTGCCACTTGCAACAACGGGTATTATCTCTTCTATACTCCAAGCAGGAACATAGACCCAATGGGAAGGGGCATATTTTAAAACAGGCCCATCACTATTGCTGCCAGTAATAACAGCTGTCACTTTTACACACACACACACACACACACACACACTATTGCATTTTCTCTTCACAACATTCCCGAGGCACTAGAGTTAACACCATTGCAGTTGAGGAAACTGAGTCCTAGAGAGGCTATTAGCTTCCCCATGAGGCAGTCAGGATTTGAACCCCAGTTCTTCCAGCATATACTCTTTCCACACCAGTGGGCAGACCTCCAGAAACTGGTCTCATGTGAACTGCCAACCCAAGAGGGGTCTCGACTGCTGCTACTGCTGTCTGCCTAAGCCCCTGATTTTCTATGTGGTTCCTCTCACATGGTGATCCTCAAACTTTAAAAGGCATCACAATCCCTGGGAAGGCTCATCAAAATACAAATCCCCAGGCCCCATCCTAAGAGGAGTTTGTTTCAGGAGACTTGGGGTGGGGACTGAGAATCTGCATTTCTACGAAGTTTCCAGATGTGGATGCTGGCAGCACGGGGACACACTTTGAGGACCTCTGCTCTAACGTCCAGGAGACCGTGGGTGCCATGACAATGCACCATTGGTGGGAAACTATGATCACTTGCAAGGGCAGCCCCAAGGCCTTATGGTCCAGGGCATGAAGCAGAGCCAGAGGGATACATTTCTATGGGAAACCCTGGCCTCCTCCTGGGCAGAGCGGGGAGGGAGCCGCTATAGATGGAGATGTCGTTAAATATCCCTCTTCCTACAGAATTCTCCAGTACCTCTTTGACAACACCTGGCTGGACAGCCTGACCAGAGCTGTTTTTGTGGAGTTTACTGTCTACAATGCCAATGTGAACCTGTTCTGCATCATCACTCTGACCCTGGAGACTAGCGCCCTGGGTGGGCAGCCTTGCCTGTGACCTCATCTACAGTGTTCTGGAAGACAGACACCCCTCCCTCTGGGCCAGAGCTCCTGACCAGGCTGGGCCTTGCAGCCCCGGGCCAGAGTTCTGGGGCCAATGGTTGTTTGGGGGGTGGATCTTGGTTCTCCATAGGCACCTTAAGGCCAGGCTCCAGGGCTGTTCCACTCTTATTCCTAGTTGCCTCCACTTCTCTCTAGACTGTCTCTCAAGATACCCAGAGAGAACCCAGTTGCAGTCTGAAGGCAGCTTATCATCTTGAGCTACCCACTCTGGGGAATGTGGGTTGGGAGGCTGGCAGAGAAAGGCTGGGGAGGGGGCGAACTGGTAATAGATAATTTCACTTAAAACAGCATTTTACAACTTGTACCTCAAACCTACAGTACAAAGTACATTTCACATCATATTCTAACACACAAATATATATAACTGAGGCAAAAGCTTCAAAAATATTTCCTTTCACTACATGTAATGTACTCCAGTATTTTGTGTTCTGTTCCACTTTTCTTCCCACTTCCTGCCTCTGGCCTCTTTTATCCCTATCAAAATCTATGGAAAATACTACCTAAAGCTTCCTCAGCTAATAATTAATTTTCCCCAAATTCAACCACCTCTCCTTTAAATATTAAGCAACTTTTAGTATCCAATTACATTTTTAATAAAACTAATACATGCATATAGTTCTTTAAATTTCAGAACACTGTAAAGTGAAAAGTAAAAGGCCTTCAACTTCCATGATTACTGGCCACTGTCAAGAGCTTCTTTCAAATCCTTTGGTGGGGAGGCAGTTATTTTGTATTCCTGTGTTCCTCTACTTCTTTTTGCCACCTTTGTGGCTCTTAAGGACCAATTAAACAGCCTGTCCCCAAACACCTCTGATTACATTATGTGTTCCTACAAATGAGAAGTGAGGGTGGGTTTCAGGTCTGGTTGGTTCAAGCAGTCCATTGATGTCAGCAAGGACCCAGGTTGTTTCTGTCTCTCCATTCTGCCATTCTTGGGTTGACTTTGTCTTCAGAGGCAGTAGCCTTATCAAACTGTTTTTTTTTTTTTTAATAATCCTAAAACATCTTTACAATACCACCCCCCAAAAGAAAAGACACAGAAATGGATGAAAGATGATCCAAAAAAAGGCTGAGTTTTAGGCATAGTGGTCAATTGATGAATTGATCTTCAGTGAACCCTCTTTCGCTGGACCAGCCTTGAGTAAATTAATGTTAAGTGGGGAGTGTGCTTTGGCTGGAGGCAACCAAGTGCACGAATGGCTGACACCAGATGCAGAGTATAGGGAGTGGCTCTTCCAGTGCAGCTCCCTGCATCTCCTCTCATATGTCCATGGTCTTTGGAATCCACTATGTGTCCAGTCCCTTGAGTCTGTGGGTCAGAAGGGTCTTTATCTGCTCTTCTGCTCTGGCCAGCCCTCAGAAGGGTCTGAGCTTACATCATGCCACTGATGACTTCCAGTCAGAAGTGGTGGCTCTGAGTGGGCAGGTAACCAGGAGTGAGCAGAACATGTTTTGCTTCCCAGGAACCTTCTTCCCACATGCGAACCTGCAGAGCCTGCGCCTGTACCCCTTCACTGACGGCTGGCACCCCTTCGTGGTAGCAGCAGAGGCCATCTACCTCCTGTTCCTTCTCTACTACATGATTGTGCAGGTGAGGGGTGGACTATGACTCCATGGGGATGGAGGCGGCAATGTGTGCCTGTCCCCTCTCACACAGCTTCCCCAAAGTGAGGCCTAAAGAAGGGAGAGGGAAATATTCTGCTACCCTCTTGCCATGGCACCCTTTTGGTCCGTCTATAGTCCTGAGGGACCAGCTCAGGGACCAGCTTTTGGTATTTCTCAGGAACTGAGACTCAGAGGGTAGTCTTTCCAGGGTGAGGAAGGGAGAGGAAATGAGAGATTCCAAAAAATGTCAAAGGTGAGAAAGGAGAGAGGTGGCTGTGCCCACAGCCGGTGGTTCACCTGTGGTCCCTGGGAATTAGGAAAAAATCCCCTTTGCCACCTTTAAATGACACCATGTTGCAAAATGAAGGTGCAGATGTTGACAATGTTGGTGGTTTGAGGAAGCTGGGAACTCATCTAAAGCTTGGTATATGCTCTCACCCCTCCCCACAACAAAAATGCAAATCAGACATCTTAAGAGGGCATCCCAACCCCTGCTTAACAGCCACAGCCACTCGAAAGTGAGGATGATATCTTGAGTGTTTTCACCACGTGATAGGCATTACGCAAAAAACCTTGCATGGCTTTTCTCTTTTAATACCAGGAGAAAGGTGCTATTGGCTTCATTTCACAGAGTAGGAAGCTGAAGTCCAGAGACATGAAGAATTTATTCAAGGCCAAAATTGAACCCAGAGAGTCTGACCCCTGAACTTGACACTCAACCCCTCTGTGGCACCATCAGACTCATAAAATCTGGATCCCGTGGGGTCTCCGAGTGTCACCAATGCAAACCCAACAGGGAACAGTCATCAAATAACCACCTACGAACATCAAAGGAGGACCATCCACCACCCAACGCCATCCTACCCTCTGGATTGTACATGCCCCCACAACACTTCTTTCCAAAGCCCATAAATTTTTCTAAAAATGCCACTTCTTAAAATCATCCCCCCTTTCTTCATCCCTTTATAATGGAGGCAAACTTAGTCTCTAAGCATCCAAGAGTAGGGAGGTGGAAGGAAATGACCACAGAAGCTTCTCTTTAGTGGGAGGGAAAAAATGGAGGGAAGCCTAGAACTTGCATAGCATAATTCCTTTGACTTGTGACACCTGATGTGGAAACAAGGTTAAATATAAAATCTGCCAATCTAGAAAACCTATCTACCCACAAAGAAAAAAAAAAATGAGTTTAACAAAATTATTTCTTTTTAATTGCGGTAGCTAAATATACACAACATAAAATTCACCACTTTAAACATTTTAAAATGTACAGCTCAGTGGCGTTATGTACATTCACATTGTCATGCAACCATCATCACCAGCCATCTTCAGAATTTTTTTCCTCTTACAAAACTGAAACTGGACCCATTAAACAATAACTCCCTCCCCCCAAAAACAACCCCACTGCCTCCGAAGAAAACAATGTTTCTTATTGAGTCAGCATCACTACAATGTGATGCACATCCCAGGAAATCTGCTAGCAGATTCCAAAGACAGAAAGGAATCTCACCCTTGCATATTGCCAGGCAAATAGGACTCATTACATATTCATTCTTAAGATAAACACTAATTAATCCTCAAGAGGATTTACGGCAGCATCTGTCCCACTAGTCTACCCTAAATTCACCTGGTAATTGGGGCTGCCACTTGTGTTTGCCAACTGCCTTTATTAAAAGGAAAAATAAATGTACATGTTCACAATAGGAGGTAATTTTGCAACCTGGAGGTAGGTGCCTACCATTTGGCTCCTACCCTCCCAGGGAAACTGAGAGTGAATGGAACTATCTCCCTTCTTTTTTTATATATATATATATATATATATATATATATATATATATATATATACATTTTTTATTGGAGTTCAATTTGCCAACATATAGTATAACACTCAGTGCTCATCCCGTCAAGTGCCCCCCTCAGTGCCCGTCACCCAACTATCTCCCTTCATGATAGCACTTCAAAGAGAAAGCTTCCAGGTTCTTTAGAAAAACATACCTGAGGCTAGTTTAACTTTCAAAAAGGATTTACACACACACACAAAAAAACACACACACAAAAAAACACACACACACAAAAAAACACAAAAACACACACACACACACACAAGAAAAAGGATTTACATACATCTCAAAAGGGCAGAGAAAGAATATACAATTACAAGTTTTCTAAAGTAATTCTCTATGAAAGGGTGGGAGGGTCTTTCCCATTCCCCAATTTTTTGCATCAGAAATTATTAAATGTTTTTCTTATCAGATGCTGTATTTACTCTTATGTACCTCCAAAATTCTGCAGCCCAAGTTGGTTATGAAAGCAGATGGCTGCTTTCATAACCAGTCTGTGCACAAGGCTGGGGAGAGGGGAGAGGCTCCAGGCACTCCATGCACGTGGGGCTAGGGCTTTGAGAAGCCTCTCCAGGAGACAGTAGGCCCCTGCTGGAGGGTCATCTGGGGTGGTTCGGAGAGTCATGGTGGAAGGGATGGGGAGGCACAGTTCTGGGTACAGCATTTGGCAGAACCTCCAGCTCCTTTCCCAGGGCAAGCTCATGAGAAAACAGAAGTGGTGCTATTTCCATAGCAAGTGGAATCTTCTGGAGCTGACCATCATCCTAGCCAGTTGGAGTGCCCTGGCAATGTTTGCGAAGAGGGCCATCCTGGCAGAACGGGACATCCAGCACTACAGGAGCCACGGGGAGGAGTAAGTGGCTCTGCCTCAGCCCTCAACTCCCACACTAGACCTGCTTCCTCCAGCTCCATGGCCCCAGGGTCTGGGAGAGGGGGGAAGGAGGGCAGCTTTTGAAATCTTACTGATCCTTAGATGATCCAGGTCACTCTTTAAAAAAGGAACTATAACTACCACTTAGATTCAGGTTTGGGGCCTGTCACATATACAGTTGGAAAGGGCTTTTTGAAGACAAAATAGAACAATTTCTTACTTTTGCAAATCTGACCCAAACATAAAACCATGTGACATGCTGTTAAGGTTCCCTCCCAAAAGATGTAGCCCACCAGTGTGGACACATCTGCTACCATTTACAAAGTGTCTACTCTGCTGGTCATGATGCACTAGCTTCTCAGATGCTTGCAAGAACTCAACATCGTGGTAGACGCAAATGTGGGTTTGCCTCTTGGTGGGTGTTGAGCCAAAAGATATGACCAAGCAAAAAGAGCAGGAAAAAGAAGGATTTTACTTGCAACAGGTAAAGGAGAACACTGAAGATCTTTCCCAAAGCATTGTCTCCCCAAACAACAAAATTAGGGAAGTTTTAAGGTAAGGATCAATACATATTCATCAAGGCCTTGTGCACACAATGGGAAATACGGCATGGAATTGAGGCAGAAGTCACCTTGGGGTAACTGAGTCCTGGTCAAAGTCACTAGGAAGGCAAAGATCATCATTATCAATTCTCTGGCTTTAGTTGGTTTGGTATCTGAGTACTCAAGGGGGTTTAGATCCTGCAGAGAACTCAAGAATGCACATCGGGTCAATCTTGGCTTTGTTTTATTACTGACTGCCTCTGATAGGATCAGACTATCTCCCATCCCAGCCTGATAATGGCTGTTTTATTCTTACATTCATTCTCAAGGTGGATGGGGGCTTAAGATGACTTCCTTTGTCAGGAAAGCTAGGTCTGTCTTTCTGTTTCTGGGGTTCCCTAAACTCTTTCTGCTTACATTATCACTACTCCATTTTACAAATAAAGATATTGAAGCTCACAGAGGTAACGTCCCCAGGGTCACACAGCTAAAAGGTGGCAGAGAAGTAATTTAAACCTAGCTTACGTGAGGGACTCAGTCAGCAGAATGTGCAACTTTTGACTCTGGGGTTGTAAGTTCGAGCCTCTTGGCTCGAGATTACTTAAAAATTAAATCTTTAAGGGGTAGCTGGCTGGCTCAGTCAGTAGAACATATGACTCCTAAGATCATGAGTTTGAGCCCCATGTTGGTTGCAGAGATTACTTAAAAATAAAATCTTAAAAAAAAATTTTTTTTAAACCCCAAATACCTAGCTTGTGTGTCTCTAGGATCCCAACCCTTCCATTAAACCATTGTGTTTCTTAACTCATTCACTGATTTTATTGATATGGATAACATTTATTTATTGTTGGATGCTATACAGTTATAAAAACACCACTTTAACAGTATTATCTCATCTGCTTTAATCTTCCCAAAACTTTTAAAAGATCAACACCCATTTCTTACAGAGAAGGAAATTGAGGCTCAGAAAAGATGTCTGTCCGAGGTCACACAATTTGGAAATGGAAATACAAGGCCTTTAATTTGAACTCTGCATTCCTAACCTCCCACCCTATTGCTGGCTCATTTAGCTCACAAACCCTAAGCTCTAAATGGTATAAGAGTGTTAGATGTTTTAAATGAGGCAGGAGAAAGGTGCCACAGGAGCCAAAGGAGGAAGCAGCAATCCATACCAGCTGCCCCAGTCTGCTCAAAGGGAAGGATGATGCTGGAAGGCAGGAGATTAGGTAGAAGGATAACTTTCATTCAGGCACTCAATGCTTTTACAAATTTAAGATCAGGGCACCTGGGTGGCTCAGTCGGTTAAGCATCTGCCTTCGGCTCAGGTCAGGATCACAGGGTTCTGGGATAGAGTCCTGCATTGGGCTCCCTGCACAGTGAGGAGTCTGCTCCTCCCTCTGCATCTGCCCCTCCCCTGGCTTGTGCCCTGTCTCACTCACTCTCTCTCCAATAAATAAATAAAATCTTTAAACACACACACACATAAAAACTAGAGATCATAGAATTCTGTTCCGTAATGATGGATAGTTGGAAGAAAGGCAGGCAGAGACAAGGGGCCCTGCCCTAAGAGAAAACCACCCTTAAAAGGATTTTACACCACCCTGGAAGGAGCCCTCCACCCTTTCACAATGATGGATAACAAAAGCCTGATTGGATGACAGGCTCAGGGAGGGTTAATCAGATTACAAGAACCCAGCCAACAAGCCCATAAAAACCCGGAGGTTTAGAAATTCTGGTGTAAAAAAAAAAAAAAAAAAAAAAATTCTGATGTCAAGCCTCTCAGGTTCCCTCCCTCTTCAGGAACTTTGTACTATCACATTACTATTGCTCAATAAACTTTGATTTGCTGCCCACCACTTTTTATCTGATCTACCTCTTCACTCTTCGAACCAGCATGACCAAGAACCATGGGCACCAAAGAAAAGGAAATCCTGTAACAATAGCCTGTTCTCTATCCATGTCACTAGATATATATAGGTCTATTCCATTTTATTTATTTATTTTTAAGTAGGCTTCATGTTCAGTGTGGAGCCCAACACAGGGCTTAACCTCACAACCCTGAGATCAAGACCTGAGCTGAGAACAAGAGTGAGATGCTTAACCGACTGAGCCTCTCAGGCATCCTTGATTCTATGACATTTTAACAACACACCAATATTAAGACTGAATTAAAAGTACAAAGGTAAAAAGGGAATGAAGGGTAGGATGGAAGGGCAGGAAGGACCCAGACTTTGGGATCAGACATGCCTGGATTCCAACTCTCATTCTTCTACCACTAGTTATGTCACTAGCTCTGTGACCTTGTGCCAATCTTAGTCCATATCTGTAGAGACAGCAGTACTTAACCTCATCCAGTGGTCTGAGAGGTCAAATGAGACAGGGCAGTTGAGGTTCATTAGGCCCTTACTTGGCACAGAAATTAAATGGTACTTCCATCGTTCTTTCAAAGGAAGATATACACTCAGACAAGTGTGAGGGAGGACATGGCATCTAGGGACCCCAAACCAGGAAGAGAGGCTCACAGAATGCCCTCACTTCTATCTTCTTGATGCTGGAAGGATTCCTCCTTTCCCATTCTTCCAAAGCTCTTCAGCCATAAACCAAAAATGCTAGGTAATGGTCCCATGACTACCATCAACATCATCATACCTGTCAGAGGCATCATCCCACCATCTTCCTTATTACCTTCACCATCATCCTCACCACCAGCATCACCCCTATCATTATCACCACTATCACCTCCCTCATTATCATCATCATTCATATCATAACCATCATCCCCACCATCACCATCATCACCAGTTCATCATCACCTAGTTGGGGGAATTGGACCAGTTCTACCTCCTAGACCTACTGTGGGACGTGATGGGCCTCTGAGATCATGATAAATCCAATCCTGCATCCTGGACTCAATTGAGCCCAGATGAGCTCTGGGTGAGCTACTCATAGTCTCTGAGATCCGGTCTCCCCTTTTGGTCCCACAGGGGGATCAGTTTCAGTGAGACAGCAGCGGCTGATGCTGCCCTTGGCTACATCATTGCCTTCCTGGTACTGCTGTCCACAGTGAAGCTTTGGCATCTGCTCAGGTTGAACCCCAAAATGAACATGATCACATCAGCCCTGCGCCGTGCTTGGGGGGACATTTCGGGGTTTATCATCGTCATCCTCATCATGCTTCTGGCTTACTCCATTGCGGTGAGTCGTCCCTTTGGTAAAACCTTCAGGGCTGGTCTCCTTGGAAGCAAAGGCTTTTCAGTGGTGGGGAATTGAGGGTTAGGGTTAAGAAGATTTTGGTACCTGAGGGAGATGATGGATTTTCTGAGTCCAAGACTTTTTAGCTGGAGCTCATAAACTGGCCACCCCACATGGCAAAGGCTCAGTTAGGTAAGAGTGAGGAGGAATAATCTCTAAGACTAAAAGGGCCAACTACCTCCAATAAAGGATTCTTTTCTGTATCTAGATCCTACCTGGATATGCTAGTTCTCCTGACATCCCAATTGTTCAGACATGCACAGAATATTCCCTTTGTGGGGGGATGTGGAGATGAATTGTGAGGACAGATACATCCACAGGCCATGTCACTGCCTGATGCCTTACACTTGAGGCATGAACTTAGTAGGGCCAAAAATCATTCCATTCAGTCCCTGGACACTAGAAGCATTTTGGCAATCACAACTCCTTTGTGAATGAAAAAAACATTGCACTGTCAACTCTTTTATTATCAATTAATGTGGGAACAAACGCCTTCTACTACATCTTGATCTCTATCTAATTATACCCTCCATCCTCTCCAAGTCCACATTCCCCATAATACCATGGCTCCCACTCCTCTGTGACCCTCCCTTCAATCCTGACCCACTTTCTACCCCAACCCCTCCAATCTCACTTTCCACCATCCCTGACCTCCACACAACCTGATGATCCCTCTTATTCTGGTCCCCACTCCCTGTCTAACCCTCTCCTCCCATTCCTCATCCTTTTCCTGTCCCTATCATCTCAACCCTGACTCCCTAATCTCTGACCCTACTCCATCTTCCTCTCTCACCCTTAGAAATGGGGTGAGGCGCATTGATGCAGTGGTGGAGGGTATATACTAAAAAGCTGGAGTCTGGTTTTATCAAAAGTACTCCACCTGACCCCTTAATTCATGTGGATTTATTCAGTCCTTGATCTGCAGTGCAGGAGCTGCAGGGATACTGCAGTGTCCCCTGGGACCAGAAGTCACTAACTCAGAGCCAAGGGAGTGCTGGGCCTCCCTGACAGAATAGCAGAAATCTTTGGGGGGAAGGATGCTGTGCTAAGGAGGAAATACAGTGGCAGTGGGGAAAGCCCTGCCCAGACAGAAGCCTCTTGTCATCCAAGCCAACGGCCCCAGAGCAAAGATGTTAGGGCCTCAAAGAGCCCAGTTTCATCCTTGAGGCTTAGAGCAACCATCTGAGTGAACACAACAGTGGCCTAGTGCGTGATGCCTGAGCCGCAGACGTGCATACACACCCCTTACAGAGCTGGGTATGTACACACACCCACTAGCAAGCCCCTGTAAGGACAGACGGCTTTGCCAGGCCAAGGAGATGGCTGACCCAGGACACTGACTCGACTGTCAAACAGGCATCGGGCTGGGGTGGGGAGGTCACTTGGTTTCCTTCTGTGTTCATAAGGACTCTTTCCATAACAGTCAAACTTAATATTTGGTTGGAAACTCCGTTCCTACAAAACCCTCTTTGATGCAGCAGAAACAATGATCAGCCTTCAGCTCGGAATCTTTAACTACGAAGAGGTAATGGGGTATGGTGGGGTGAGGGACATGGACACTACCATGTATACCAAGCCTTTGTGAAAGTTAAAAAAAGAACCCTCCTCAAGTGCCTCCTCCTGGGTAGATGTTGCCCCTTGGGTCCATGGCCTGGCAAGCACAGGGCAGCTTTGAACAAATAAAATCGTTCCCCTTCCTCTAGGCAGACACGTGCATACTAGGGCTATAGCTTGCCCTGGGGACCCTGCTTACTAGAGAACATCAGGTACTGGCTACTCAGGGGAGGGCTGTGCTGGGAGGTATCTAGAAGGGAATGTTCCCGGCCCTAGTCAGAAATGGTAGCCATATTTGAAAATGGTAGCAGTAGGGAGTAGGGGGTGTTGGCTTTTCCCTCTCCTGGTAGCTCCAGACGGACTGCCCATACTTTCAGCTGCCACGCGGCAGGGGGCCTTCCTGGTTCCAGTCTCTGCCTAGTCTGGGAACCAGTTTCCCCTCTGAGAGTGCCTATGGGGAAGTGACTGCTAAGACACCGGACTCCTGGGGATGACTCTGGCTTTCTTCCTGACAGATCCTGGACTACAGCCCAGTGCTTGGCTCCTTCCTGATTGGGTCCTGCATCATTTTCATGACATTTGTGGTGCTGAATCTATTTATCTCTGTCATTCTGGTGGCCTTCAATGAGGAGCAAAAAAATGATCAGGTGAGTCCCTCTGGCCTATTTTTCAACAGTCCCTGACCTTGAACTAGGAAGATACTGAGTAGCATTAGACATAAAGGGGATTTGAGGGACACTGTAGCCCAAAGCCCTCATTTCATAGGAGGGGAAACAGGTCCAGAAGGAGGAAATTACTTCTTGAGACTACAAGCAAATGAAGGACAGACCAGAATTGGGTCTCCTGATTTCCAAGGTGGCAGTCCAGTGATTCTCAGCCCTGCGTGTACATTAGAATCTCTGGGTGAATGAGTCAAGCTCTGGTATTTTTGATATCTTCCCATGTGATTGCAATATACAGCTGAAGCAGAGAACCTGTTAAAAATTATTAAAGCAGGGGAACCCTGGGTGGCGCAGCGGTTTGGCGCCTGCCTTTGGCCCAGGGCGCGATCCTGGAGACCCAGGATCGAATCCCACATCGGGCTCCCGGTGCATGGAGCCTGCTTCTCCCTCTGCCTGTGTCTCTGCCTCTCTCTCTCTCTCTCTGTATGACTATCATAAATAAATAAAAAAAAATTATTAAAGCAGATAACTTAAGTGATACAAACTTTAACACTTCATGAAGTAGACAGTCTCCATTCAGAGAAGTAAAACAGGGTGGAAGGCAAGAAGCTTTTATAGGATAAAGAATAAAGAACAAGGAAGAGAAAAATTTTTTTAAAAGATCTGATTGGCTGGAGCCACAGAGTCAACCTTGTTTGGAGTAAGATAGAAAAGAAGTATAGACCCCAGAGGTGGCTTGGTGTTTAGGTCCTGGCTAGCCTGGCATACTGCATTTTGGGCAGGGGAGCATTTATAGAGACACAAAAGTTCTGTAAACTTCAGTTTGCTGACATGGCACACCAGGCAGGACCAGCTCCATCTTGGGCTTAGAAATTTTTCCTTTAAAGATTTTATTTATTCATGAGAGACACAAAGAGAAAGGCAAGAGATATAAGCAGAGGGAGAAGCAGACTCCCTGCAGGGAGCCTGATGCAGGACTCAATCCCAGGACCCTGGGATCATGACCTGAGCCGAAGGCAAACACTCAACCACTGACCCACCCAGGTGTTTCTTGGGATTAGAGATTTATTGCAACAAGTCATATGGTAACTAGTTTAAATTTTGAGAAGCTGTGGCAAACTACTTTGCAAAGCAGCTGCACTCTTTCACATTTCCAGCAGCAATGCACAAGGTTCTTTGTACATAAATTCGTTAAGAGCCTCTGCTGGGGGTGGTAGAAGGAATTTTATTATTCTCATCAGAGGGAAAAAAGGAACTTCCTGGGGAATAAGTGGGAGCACACACTCTTGGAATTCCCAGAAAAGGGAGAATCTCTACAAAAAAAAAAAAAAGAAAGAAAGAAAAAAAAAAGACTCTAAAGAGTGAAGTGACTTTGGCAGAGACCTAATTGGACAATAAAGCCATGGTTTCACCTTAGAAAGAAAAGCCCCCAAAGAGGATGGTTCTAGGTATGTCACATGGGCTTTTTTTCCCCCCTCTTCAGCTGTCGGAAGAAGGAGAGATTGTTGATTTGTTACTGATGAAAATACTCGGTTTCTTGGCTATTAAACGTAAAAGAGAGGAGCCTGGAAGCAGCAGTGAGCAGCCCAAGTAGCCATCAGAGGCGGGGACCCCCTCCACCTGCATCAGCTGCGCTCAAAGTTCAAACTCTTCATGCACACATGAGCATCTTAAGAAGGAAGATGGCCAGAGCCTTGGACCTATGCTTACTGGTGATTCTATAGTCTCTATGTTCTCCCGTGTGCATAGAAAAGTCACCAAGTCTGACAAGTGAAAAAAATAAATATATATACAGATACACGCAATTACCACTACTGTGATAGACTGTTTGTTTAAATGTATTTCCTTCTAGAAATAAAACAAATATTGTCTGGAGTTTGGGTAAAAATCATCTCTATAGACTATTTAATCTTCTTGGTTGGTCAGGGGTTGCTTCTGAATGATTCCAGTTCAGGGTTTCTCAAAATCTATCCAAGAGATGTTAATGGCTGTTATAGAAGTTGGCTACAGTTGCCAGAACAAAGTACCACAAACTAGTTGGCTTAAAACAACAGAAATTTACATTCTCTGTTCTGGAAGATAGAGCCCCAAATCAAGGTGTCGAGGGGGGACATCCTCTATCTGAAGACTCTGGAGAACAGTCTTCTCTTCCAGCTTCTAGTGTCCTTTGGTGTTCCTTGGCTTATAGACGCATCATTCTAATCTCTGTCATCACATGGCCTTCTCTTTGTATCTGTCCTGGTTTTTTTCTTCTTTTTTTTAAAAAAAAAAAAAATTTTATTTATTTGAGAGAGAGCATGAGGGGGGTGAGGGGTAGAGAGAGAAGTAGACACCTCACTGGACAGGGAGCCTGATGCAGGGTTTGATCCCAAGGCTCCCAAGCTGAAGGCACTTAATCAACTGAGCCACCCAGGCGCCCCTCTTTTCCTCGTCTTATAAGTTTTCTCGTCATACTGGATTGAAGGCCCATCCTACTCTATTATGACCTCATCTTAACAAATTACGTCTGCAACAACCCTATTCCCAAATTAGATCACATTTTGAGTACTGGGGGTTAGGACTTCAACATATCTCTTTAGGGAACAAAATTCATCATAACAGGCATCATTCCCCCAGAAATGTTTCTGAATCAAATAAATGTGAGAAACGCTAGATTATAAAAGGTCACACAAGTTCTTTAGCATGGGAATTGTCAGTTTTTAATATGCTAAATGGGCACTGTGAGTCTCCTGGGATGAGATGAGCACAAGAGATAAAGAGTATAATGACTCCTGAACCCTTCTGAGGCATCCAGTACTGCAGCAACCTTAGTCAGAGTTAGTGTTCTTTAGACAATACTTTGGGAATTGTTGATCTACATCAATGGTTCTCAACCTTGGCTGCATGCTAGACTCCCCGGACTTCATTCCAATGCATCAGAACCTTTGGGCTAGGACCCAGGCAATAGTAGTTTTAAAGTCTCCCCAGGTGATTCCAATGGGCAGTCAGACTTGATAATCAGACTCAATAACCATGCTCTAAATTCTGAGAACCACAGACCTAAATAAGAAAAGGCTTTCAGGTGTCTGTGTGGATAAGGGCACATTTCTCCTCCCCCATGCAGGGGACGCACAGCACATAGCCTCTTCAGCTCACCCATCTGGTACCTCTTCCTCACTCACCTGTGGTAACAGATTCTCCAGTTTGCCTGCCCTGAATCCATCCCATGCTTTCCTCATTGCAATCAGAACCCAACTTTGTGCTGAGTGAAGTAAGTCAGTCGGAGAAGGACAAACATTATATGTTCTCATTCATTTGGGGAATATAAATAATAGTGAAAGGGAAAATAAGGGAAGGGAGAAGAAATGTGTGGGAAATATCAGAAAGGGAGACAGAACGTAAAGACTGCTAACTCTGGGAAACGAACTAGGGGTGGTAGAAGGGGAGGAGGGCGGGGGGTGGGAGTGAATGGGTGACGGGCACTGGGTGTTATTCTGTATTTTAGTAAATTGAACACCAATAAAAAAATAAATAAATAAACATGGTAGGAAAAAAAAAAAAAGAACCCAACTTTGTTCAGGGAGACATCTATTCCTTTCCCACATGACTCATGGGAAGGTGACCCTGTTGCTACCTAAGGCAAATCCTGATTTGTCTTAGTAATAATGATCCATTTCCCTTGACAGTGAGGGATTCAGGGTAGTCACAGGACCCAGTTCCAGCAAATGAAAAATGAAGTCTCCAGGATACTTTCTGGAAAGGTCTACTTGGTAATAAAGAGACACCACAGACATGGGGCCTTATGCTGCTAGACATTTTCTGGTTTAAGCAAGACACCTGGAACTTTGGCAGCTATTTTGAGACCACAGGGAATAATCTGAACATAGCAGAATAGAAAGGTGAGAGGAACATGGATGTTTGATGACTGACTTAATCAACTCTGGAACTGAACTATTGCCTTCTATCTGGATGAGAGCTTAAATGTTTTTGTGACGGTTAAATCAGGATCCTACCCTGATAATTAAAAAAAAAACAAACAAACGGATCCTTTATTATAAAAAGGATCCTTTATTATAAAGACCCATACAGCATAGAACATATGCAAAACCTTGGGGATTTCATTGTCTTCTATCCAAGTAAAAGTCCATCATCCATTCTTTATTGTGCCAGGTATGAACATGAGCTATATGGGCAGAGATATTCATCAAATACCCCATAGCAAGGTGTACGCACATGTCCTGATAGACTGGTACAGAGACCAGACATGTATAGTTTATTTTTTAAGATTTTATTTATGAGAGAAAACATGTGAGTGTGTGCACACAAGTGGGGGTGTGTGGGCGGGGGAGAAGCAGACTCCCTGCTGAGTAGGAAGCCCAATGCAGGCCTACCCCAGGACCCTGAGATCATGACCTGAGCTGAAGGCAAATGCTTAACTGATTGAGCCACTCAGGCACCCTCATACAGTCTGTTTTGCTTTTTTTTTTTTTTTTAAGATTTTATTTATTTATTCATGAGACACACACACACACACAGAGAAGCAGAGACACAGGCAGAGGGAGAAGCAGACTCCATGCAGGGAGCCCAAGGTGGGACTCGATCCCAGGACGTCGGGATCACACTCTGAGCCAAAGGCAGATGCTCAACCGCTGAGCCACCCAGGGGTCCCTACAGTCTGTTTTAAATAGGAAAAGTTCTAAGATTCTGAAAATCTTAGAACAAAAGGTTCTGGAGAAGTTGTAAGTTCTTCATCTCTCTCATCTTTCCCAGCTACTCTTCCCTCTTTTACTGACTGTAAATATCAGACTGTCAGCTCATCCAATTGTATTGCTATGAGAGAGAGAAAAAAAAAAGAGATGAGTGGATCCCTCTTAAGACACTTGAAAGAGAAAACCATGTGCAAGTTTCCGGCATCTGTATGTACCAAACATGCTGAGATGACCTTTCAAATCTCAAGCCATGGATGTTACAAAGATTATCAGTTACGAAAAAAGAGAATTTTTGATTATTCTAATGCTTATTAATTTTTAAAAATGACACATTTCCTATTGTTTTGGTGAAGAGCATGCGATATGGTCCACAGACTGATATGTGACCTTGTTTTTTCCCACCAAATGCTTTAGTAGAGCTGGGAATAAATATTTTAGGGCATGTAGTATACTATGTTGGTTTATAAAAAAACAACAAAAACGGAATGTTGACATTATAGAAGCTAGCCAGGATCTGGAGTTTGGAGAAGACCACTCTGAGCCAGTCGGCCTCCCAAAGGAGGCAAGTACAGCAGGGCTTAAGAGCAGTGCACCGTGAATCCAACTAGAGGTGAAGTCCTGCTACTTGCCACCTAGTAGCTGCTTAACTAAGCCATGAATGCTTTCCCCACTCCTTTCTGGGCAAGTCTTTTAACCTTTCTAAGCCTCCAGCTCTTCACCTATGAAATGAAAGTAATAGGTATCAGAACGGGGTTTGGAGAGGACTAAAAAGGTAATGTTTGCACTGACCTAGGCACATAGCAGGGGAACGGAAAATGCAGCACGACAGCCCTTGCAAGCCACTGCACAGACGTGCTGACGACAGTGCCCGTTTTGTGAGGGACGTGGAAGCTCGGTGCAACAACACGAGTCTCCCAAACAGCCCTGCGTACACACACACACACACACACACACACACACACTTTTAGGTGGCCACCCCCGAATAATGAAGATCTGGAGCTTAAGATGTTTTTCACTCTGGGGTTTCTTTGCTGATTCCCGCCCACTCCAGTTAATTTGTGTTGAAGTTGAGGCCTTTCCCAGAACTTATTTTCTGTCTCCTTGGATGGGGACATGCCTTCGGCCTTTCTGGAGAGGCCCCGGTCACAGGGCTGGCTAGGTAAGCAAGGAACTGACCACGCTGCGTTTCAGCCTTGCCGTCTGATTGCTCCTGCATCGGCTGGCTCCCACCTCACCCCATCAGGCAAGTCCCTGCACCATTATGAGCTTCACGATTCGGTCTGTCCGTTTGGGGGACCCAGGCCTCTTGGCATCTGTAAAGTAATAACGTGGGTTCCCGGACTGTCTCCAGCATTTTGAAATGTCAAAGAGACACCCCGTGTCTGAACTCCTTTGGCCAATGCCCGACTGTCTTCTTTGGAATGACTCCGTTTAGACCTGGCTCTGAGCCGTGCTCTGGGTGACCTTGATCCTCTGACAGGCCTGGGGACACCCTATACCTTCCTTGAGGCCTCAGGGCCCCCCTGCTACAGGAATGCGCATCCCGCGAAGCCATCGCTGCCGGGAACCCCTCCCGCGCTGCCGGAGCGGGAGGCCGACCTCGCACGTTCACTCCCGGGCCCAGCGGCTCCCGGGTACGAGGCCCCGCCCCCGGCCCAGGCCCCGTCCCCCGCCCCCCGCCCCCAGCCCCTTCCGGCCGCGGCTCCTGCTCTTCTGCATGTCCCCGCCCCCCGCGCGCGCGCCGCCCTATCCGAGGCCGCGCCCGGCTCGGAGTTCCCGCCCCCCCGGCCGGGCCCCGCCCCCCGCCCCGGCCCAGCCGGCTGGCTCCGGCTTTCTCCGGTCCGCGGCCGCCGCGGCCCCGCCCCCGCCGGCCGGGGCGCCCGAGCCGCTCGCACAGCGCCCTCCGCACCTCTGCGAACATGGCGCTCCTGGCGGTGCGGGGCGTGCGGGCTGCGGCGTGCGGGCTGCGGGTCGCCTCGGTGTCCGCCGCGCCCGGCCTGCCGCGGCCCTGGGGGCCGAGGGCGGGCGCCGTCCGGACGCTGCGCACGGGCCCCGCTCTGCTCTCGGGTAAGCGCGGGCGGGCACGTGGGGGCGGGCGGGGCTGCGGGGGGCGACGGGCCGACCGGCCGGCTCACGCTGCGTCCTCCCGCCGGGGCGCGCCCTGCAGCCTCCGGGTGGCGTGGCCCACGCCGCAGCCCTGCCCCTGCGGGCCGGGGAGCCCGGGGCACACGCGCGGCCGCCCGGGGCGGGCTCCTTCGCTCGCCGTGGAGGACCGGGCCGCGTCGCTAAGCCGCCGCGACCTCAGGTGGTGAGCTCGCGGGTGTGCATCGTTAGGCCCTGAGAGTGGGGGCATGGTGGGCTTCGGTTCGCTACGTGGACGTCACTGAGAACTCCGAGGTAAAATCAAAGCAAGGGCACTTAATGAAATTAAAGCACTGGAGCTAGATTTTTACTAGCAAAAAAGTGAGCGTGACGTTGAGGGCTCAGCTATTTCCTAAAAACAGTGAGATGAAGTCTTTTGGACTCTCAGACATTCTGCGAAAGTCTGTATTGAGTCCTGGATGTGTTGGGACAGAAATGAGGGCTCACACGGACTTGGGGTTGGAATAACCGGGGCCCTGCCCACGCCCGCCCTGGCCATCTGTGCTACTTGACGCTTCAGCGCAATTGCCGCAGCAGAAAAAGTTTTCTTACTGCGTGCCCGAGGGCATGAGACGCCAACTGCGCCTCCAGGAATTGAGGCTTCTTAGGGATGCATATAGGTCTGTGATGGCTGTTGTCTCATTAATTTCACTCTTTTACAAACCTGTTTGGAAATGGAAGGTTTGATAACATTTACTCCAGTCCGAAACATAAAGATGCTTCTCTGTCGTTGCTAACACATTCCTTTAGTTCTGTTGGTGACACATATCAATAATTACCAATTTGAATACAAAGGGAAAGCATATCGCAGAGAAGAAGTGAATTTCAAGGCATCTTTTTTTTTTTTTGGTAAGTGTGACACTACTGCTGGGTTTTTGCACTTTCCAGTTACCTAGTTAAATATTGTCCAAAATATCAATACCCATGATCTGGTGTTCAACCAGGGTTTTTAAGAACAGAGGCCCAAGTTCCAATTTCAGCCCTACCTCTTACTAATTATGTGATCTTGGGCAGAGTCACTTAACTTCTTAGTCTGTTTTCCCTCATCAGAAAAATGGAAATGATAATACCTCTACCATACAGAGTTGTTGGGCGGATGAAATGAATTTGGTAAATGTTACTAAATATTATAGAATCAAGTAGGTAAAAATTGGCCAATATTTGTTATCCGACTAGTGACTTTATTTTCTTTTATTTTATTTTTTAAGATCTATTTATTGATGAGAGACAGAGGCAGAGATAAAGGCAGAGAGCAGGGATCACGCCCTGAGCCGGAGGCAGATGCTCAACCACTGAGCCACCCAGGCGCCGGTGACTAGTGATTTTAAAACACATACTTTTTAAAGTAGGCTCCACACTCAATACTGAGGCTGAACTACAACCCTGAGATCAAGAGTCATATGCTCCAACTACTGAGCCAGCCAGATGCCCCCTGATGACTCTGAAAGGAGGAAAATGCAGACTTCTCATGAATTACTGAAAACACCTCATTATGAAGCCAAATATGATGTTTTTAAAGGCTCAGTAAGAAAGTAATTATTTACCTGACCTGTCCACTTTTATCCTCTTGGGCTGAGGAGGGTTAAAGGAGAATTAAACTAATCATTGTCTTTAGCCTAAATAGCTTGGCCTTGTAGAGTCTTGCAGACTTTTTAAATTAAGTGGACTTGCAGGCATTTACCTTACTAATCTTGCTGTCTTTCATTCTAAACTTGTGGTTGCTCAGTTGCTAAACTGAGTGTGAGCAACCTTATTCCTAAGATTATCTTTACAATTAGGCAAGATGGCAAGGCTCAAATTGATACAGCAGTCTCAGAGAAGTCATATTTATAGTTGTCCAGTTGTTACTTTATTTTTTTAATTTCTTTTCTTTTCTTTTTTAAAGATTTTATTTATTTACTCATGAGAGACCACAGAGAGAGAGAGAGAGAGAGAGGCAGAGACACAGGCAGAGGGAGAAGCAGGCTCTATGCAGGGAGCCGGATGTGGGACTCAATCCCAGGTCTCCAGGATCACACCTGGGGCTGAAGGCGGCGCTAAACTGCTGAGCCACCCAGGCCGCTCTAGTTGTTACTTTTAAAAGGTATAGATTTAGGGTTGCTTTTAAAAGGTTTAGATTTAGCCATCCCTGGGTGGCTCAACCACCTTCAGCCCAGGGCGTGATCCTCGAGACCTGGGATCAAATCCCATATTGGGCTCCCTGCATGGAGCCTGCTTCTCCCTCTGCCTGTGTCTCTCTGCCCCCCTCTCTCTCTCTCTCTCTCTGTCTCTTGTGAATAAATACAATCTTTTAAAAAAACTTTAAAAAAAGGTATAGATTTAAACTTTTCATAATTGGTATTGTAATCAGCCAATTCTGGAGTTGTAACCATGATAGGGAGAATTAAGTGTGTGTAGCCACATACCTATATAGATATTTTGGTCAGAATCTCCTTGACTTATTTAAAACAAAGAATTACTTCACTCATTAAACTTCTGAGTGGTAAGCTCTGAGTTAGAACTGAGAATACAAATAAAAATGAAATAAGCAATGCTCTTGCTTGCTTTGTGCTTCGTCTCCTTCCTGGGGAGAATGGACAAAAGGACTATATGTGTAGCTCCTTAAGTGCTGTGTGTTGTAGGGCCACGGTCCAGGGAGAGTGGTGCAGAATGCCGTGGGAGCCAGCTGGAGGGCTACAGAAGGATTTTTGGCAGAAAAGAGCTTCTCAACTTGAAGTAGTCAAGAAAAGGCAGAGGGGTGGGGGGTGGTGAGAATTCCAGTCAGAACACCAAGTAGAAACTTTGCAGAAAGATCAGATTGACCTGAAGTATTTAGTATTTGAAGTGAAACGAAGCAAAGCAAGTTCCTTTGTGACATTTTAGAAATTCTTCCAGGGAAGACTATGAAATTAAGATTTTTTTAATGATTAGGGGGAAAAGAAAGTAGTAAGTTACATTCTGCTTCTAATAGCTATGTGATCAAAGCAATTTAATGCTGTTTTAAGTATAACTATCTTTTGGATAAAGGATAAGAGTGAACCAGAAAGACTTACTCTAAAACAGCATTTGAATTGATGGACCATTGTCCTATTAATTTCTGATGCATTGGTTTTGGAAAAATACTTGGCCTCATACCGTGATACGTATATTTAAGAAAATAGCATATGCTTTTTAAAAAAATATTCTTTTATTATTTTTAATTTCTAAAAAGATTTTTTTTAAATTAATTTGTGAGAAACATGGGGGAAGAGAGAGAGAGGGGCAGAGAGGCAGAGGCAGACACAGGCAGAGGGAGAAGCAGGCTCCATCCAGGGAGCCTGACATGGGACTCCTGGGACTCGATCCCGGGTCTCCAGGATCACACCCTGTGCTGAAGGCAGCGTTAAAACGCTGAGCCACTGGGGCTGCCCCAAAAATTTATTCTTTAAAGCAAGTACTCTGACATTAAATTCTAAATAGCTTTTTTCACATCTCTCGAACTTTGGTCAGTCTTTTTTCCTAGCCATTGAATGTTGAGCAGAGCTTGACTTTCCATCAGTTAATAATGCCTTAGCTCTGAGGTGACTGTTGAGTTCTGATCTTAAAGTTTCTTTAAATGATAGTGACCACTTTCTTCACTGGCAGGTTTGAATTCAATTAAAATGGAATTTTAGGGGCAGCCCGGGTGGCCCAGTGGTTTAGCGCTGCCTTCGGCCCGGGTCCGGGCCTGATCCTGGAGACCCGGGATCGAGTCCCACATCGAGCTCCCTGCATGGAGCCTGCTTCTCCCTCTGCCTGTGTCTCTGCCTCTCTCTCTCTCCCTCTCTCTCTGTGTGCCTCTCATGAATAGATAAAATAAAATCTTTAAAAAAAATGGAATTTAAAGAACTTAGTCAAATTATAATTGTTCCAGGTCAGTTTCAGTTATGTAAGATTCCGCTTTATAACCAAGTTGCAGTGAAGCCCTCTTCTGTCAATTTCACCTAAACAGGCACATTTTTTTTTTCATGTTAAATCATTTATGAGCATTATGAGCATTTGTGCTTCCTCAATCCAAGTCTGTCTACAGAGGGACAGACTACCTTCTGTAAGACAGACCAGTAATGAATAAGTATACATAGTTTATATGTGTAATTTACACTAATGTTGGAATAACCATATCTCCAAAAGATACACAAGGTATCCATTCACATCAGGTCATCTTTGCCTAAATGATACTGTTGAGAAGATATTTTGTCTTTTCATGTGATCTGGTTTTTCCTCAGCAGTATGTTACTAAAAGTCGGTGTCAGTGAGTCAAACACAAATACTAGAGAAGTCTTGCCTTTTGACAGTATTGATATGAAAAGTGCTTTTTAAGAAGTGATACCACTGCTTTTCTGAAATATTGGTCTTCTATTTTAGTGCGTAAATTCACAGACAAACATGAATGGATAACAACAGAAAATGGTATTGGAACAGTAGGAATCAGCAATTTTGCACAGGTATTGGATTGTTTTGAAATACTTAAAACAGTCTGCTCTTGCCTAAATTGGATTGTCTGCCTTTTAAAAATTATTATTCTGCCCCTTATTCTTTGTTTTGATGTTTAAAGAACATCAATCAAGTAAACAAGCAAAATATAATTTAGGGCAGTATATAGTGTTTTAAGAGATTATTAAAAGGTTAACAATTATAAGTAAACATACCTTATTCAAGAAAGAAATATGTTTAATGGTGTTGGGGCAGTTAAGGGAAAAATAAGAGAAACAGAAGGCCTGGGATGTTGACAGTGTTTTGTGGATAACAAAACATGTACAATCAGGGGGCATGAAGAAGGAAAACCCAGATTGGCACAGACTAGACAAAGGCAAACCTTTTATTTAGCCAGTCTTTTTCTCTTAATTTCGCTATTCCCAGTGATCCCATATTGTATCTTCACTGGCCTATGTGTGGCCCAGTACATGGTACTGTGTACAATACTGTACAGGCGCTGTCTTCACCTCCTCGGTTTATTTATAGGAGAATCACCTACATGGGAAATTATACACAAAATAGTACATGATGGATGATGATCTGAGTAGTACAAGGGTTGTAACTCCCCTGATGGAGAGCTGACTTCTTAACTTGGAGTCAAGGTCTTCAGGGAGGACCAGGCCTGAGGACGATGATTTACAGATCAGTGGGTACGATTTCAGCAAATACAGCAGGGGAAATGGCCTAAGCACAGCTGCAAAGGTGGAAGAGCACAAGGTGTGTTTATTCTCAGAGGAGCTAGAATATTGATGGGATGGCTTATGACAGGAATGACTGCTGCTTGTGGGCCAGGCTAGCTGGCAGCCTGTTTTCTTACAGGTCCTGAGCTAAGAATAGTTTTGCATTTTTGAAGAGTTGTAAGAAAAACAAATGAATGTGGTCCCTCGAGTGTAAAATAGGAACTATCTGAATTATAGAAGGTTAGTGTTTGGCTTGTTCCTATTTACTAGGAGGTTTAATTTGATTTCTTAGAGGTCTGTGTTTTGTTTGTTTTAGGAAGCTTTGGGAGATGTTGTTTACTGTAGTCTGCCTGAAGTTGGGACAAAACTGAACAAACAAGGTGAGTATTTTTCTCATCTTGGCATATTATTCATGCCTTAAGTATCTTTACTTTGCATAACAATCTGTTTACACTTAGGATCAATTAGAGTGCTTTTTACTCAAGTAATAGAAAACTCACCTAAAAGATTGAACAGTTGGAGTTTATCTCCTTCAAGAAGTCTAGAGATAGATGGAAACAGGATTGTCTTAGTGGTATAGTGAAGAGTCATCAAGGACATGAATTCTTTTCATACTTTTTCTGCCTCAGTGTGCCAGAGGTTACAAAATGACAGCAAAATCTTCAAGCATCACTTTCTCAAATGGCCGTATCCAACAGTAGGATGAGAAGGTAAAATCTGTTTTTCCTTGGAGGCAGTAAACAATCTGTTTTTCTAAATATCTTTGACAACATTGGTCATGTTTTTTTCTGCTTAAACTTTCCCCATCATTTATCTTGCTTTGAACTTTTTTCTTCTTCCTGGTTCTCAGTATCCTAGCTGGATATATTATATATTAGGTCATATCCTTTTTGAAGGTTTTCACAGGAACCTTTTCCAATGTCACTATAAGACCCTTGTTGTGATTGATAATCTTTATCTGTCCATTTTTCTTCTGTTAGAGAACAGTTATTTTCTTTTCTCATGATGTTTTGTATCCACTCTGCTGCTCTCAAGCAGGAGATCTCTTCACTGAACATTTTCTGAATATCTCTTAATAGCAAGTGAGCAGCATAAACCTGCTGTGTTTAAAAAACTTACATTAACATAAATACATCTAAACTAATGAATGCTCTAAACTTTCTGCTAAGGCTTTTAGAAAATTGATGTAAAATTTACATACAATGAAAATGCCTGAAGTGTACAATCCAATGAGTTTTAACAAACAAACACTTTGTAAACCTTGCCGATTGAAAAACCCTTCTCAAGACAACCTGTTCTGATTTCTGTCACCATAGATTAATTTGCCTATTATTTAACTTCATTTAAAAGGAACCACACAGTTTTTATATTATATCTGGCTTCTTTTGTCCAATATCATGATTATGAGATTTATGTTGAGTGATGCTGAAGAGTGTACTATTACATAACCTTTTAATCTTTTGTTGATGGATTTGTGTTATTTCTAGTTTTTAGCAGTTAGAAATCTATAAACTTTTTTTAGTAGAAATCTTTCTGTAGATGTCTTCATTTCTCTTGGGTACATACATATAGGAGTGGAATTTCTGGCATGTAGTATAGTAGTTATATGTTTAACTTTATAAGAAACTGCCAAACAGCTTCCCAAAGTGGTTATACCATTTTACATTCTCACCAGCAGTATGAGAGAGTTCTAGGCACTGCAGATCCCACGGTGAGATAACAAATTGTTGTTGAGCAGCCTTCCATGTGCTTTTTGCCACTCACATCTTTTTTTGTGTTTAGTCTCTAGTCAAACCTTTACCAAATTTATTTGAGTTGTCTTTTTACCATTGATTTTTAGGCATTCTATATATTCTAGATACAAATCTTTTCAGATCTATATATATTTTTTTCAGATCTATATCTTGTGAAGTTTTGTCATAGTTTATGATTTTGCCTTTTCATTTTCTTAACTGTTTTTTGGATAAACTTTTAATTTTTAACATGTCTAAGTTATTAATGTTTTTATTTATGTATAGAACATTGTATATTTTCTAAGAAATCTCTTATTCATTGATTCTTAACAGTCCCTTTATTTCATGTTTATATCTTTGTTTTCTTCCTTCAACTTAGACTTAATTTGCTCTAATTTTTCTGACTTCTTTAGGTAGCAAATTGGGGCTTTAATAAGTACTTTCTTTACCCAAACTGTAAATTGCATCTCCCTTGTAGTGAGTAGCAGCTAAAATCTAAGTTTAATTCTTTTAGCCTTCACTGGGATGCCAGCCGTGCATGCATGGTTCAGGCATCATTCAGGGGCCTAGACAGAGTTTATACATAGGATTTGGGGCTCTCCCTTTTAGTCTCTCTCCTTAGGATTTCCCACCTCACTTTCTATTAGTTATGGTGGCCTCAATTCGTCTTCTGGTCCCTTACACCAATTAAGACTGAGATTTCCTCTTAGAACTTTGGCTGCCCCAAATGGCATAGATTGGTGTCTTGTCTTCAGGCTAAATGCCATTTAAAAAAAAATCACCACTATTGTCCCTTCTTTCAAGTGTTATCTCCTTTCCATGAATTGACTGCTTTTGTTCATTTTCTAGTGTCTTTAGAACTCAGAGGTCATTGATTTTTTTTTTTTAACATGTTCTTTGTAAATGAGACCTAAAGATAATGATTTCCTTCAAAGCACTATTTTAGCTATATCCCACAAATTTGGGTATATTGTATTCTCAGTATCATTCAGTTCAGATCACTCGATGTTGTCCCACAGGTGACTAAGGCTCTGTTAATTTTTCAGTCTTTTTTAAAAAAAGGTGCTCTTTGTTCACATTAACTGACCCTTTTGCTGTTATTGCTATCCAGTGAATTTTATTTTAGATGTTATACTTTCCAGTTCTAGAATGTCCACTTTTTAAATTTCCATTTTTTTCAAAATTTTATTTATTTATTCACGAGAGACACAGAGAGGCAGAGACATACATAAAGGGAAAAGCAGGCTCTTTGTGGGGAGCCTGATGCTGGACTTGATCCCCAAGACCTCAGGATCACAACCCGAGCAAAAAGGCAGATGATCAACCACTGAACCACCCAGGTGCCCCCCCCCCCCAATTTTTCATTTCTTTGCAGGTATTCCCCCATGTGTTTATACATGATGAGCTTTTTAAAAATCTGAAGATAATAGGTTCTCTGCTTATCCCAAAATGTAGGTCTATGGGTCATTTTGGGATCTGTTGACTACTTTTTCTCTTAACCATAGCCCCCTTTTTTTCTAGGATTTCAGCCCTCAGGTTCTAGCCACCTTGGCAGGCCTACATTCCGTCCTCTGACCCCTCAAATAAGACTGGTTTTACTCTGTGTTCTAGTTAACACTGTGCATTTTAAATGGGGTTGTTAGTACAAATTATATGAAGGAAGATCTCACCCAGTTTGCCCCCCCCCACCTTTTTAAAGATTATTTATTTATTTATTTATTTATTCATTCATTCATTCATTCATTCATTCATTCATTCATTCACGAGAGACACACACAGAGAGGCAGAGTCACAGGCAGAGGGAGAAGTAGGCGCCATGCAGGGAGCCCGATGTTGGACTCGATCCCAGGTCTCAAGGATTACGCCCCGGGCTGAAGGCAGCGCTAAACTCCTGAGCCCCCCCAGGCAGCCCTGGGCCCCCTTTTAAGGATTAAATCCACCTTTGGTCACTCTTCACAGCCTTCATATGGTTGTTTTTCATTTTGTTTAGAGTTTATAATTGCTATCTACAAGAAGGCTGGTCTCATGAGGTACTTCACCATTACTGGAATCTCCTGATACTTGCTTTCTGGAGCCACAGTAAATTAAAAGAAAATTGAGTTTTATACTGAATGAAAGCATATTTGGTATTCAGATATGTCACCATTTGTTGTTCATTCCTAAAACAGGTCCACTTTATTGAGATATTTATACCCTTCTCATAGGTGATGTAAGCAGTGGTTTTACTTTTAAATTAAAGATATTTAGAATGTGATATCATCCTGAATCAAAGGTGACTACTTCTGTATTTTATATTTTCAGGTCATTGACTTTTGATATTTAATGTTTAAATTTTCTCAATTTAGATGAGTTTGGTGCTTTGGAAAGTGTGAAAGCTGCTAGTGAACTCTACTCTCCTCTATCAGGAGAAGTAACTGAAATTAATGAAGCTCTTGCAGAAAATCCAGGACTTGTCAATAAATCTTGTTATGAAGATGGTAAGTTGTTGCTAGAATTTTTTTCAAAGGATTATTGCTGCAGTTAACATTTAGAATTTAAAGCAAGCTTCAGCAGATTATAACTTCATCTTTTTTGCACTTTTGATACTAAATAGTGATGCTGTGCTTTAAAAAAAGGGAAACACAGATTAACTGAATATATAAGGTTAGGTTTAAGATCTCAATAAAAACGTCGCCTTATTCTTCAGAGTTCTTAGTACTAAGCTGTAGTAGACTCTTCATGAACACTTGCAAAGTATTCACCTCTTCAGACATAAAGTGTCCAATCATATTGTGTGATGTAGGTGGTAACAGAATAATACCTATTCAATCAGTTTTGTCACAGTTTCATCTTAATAACTCGGTGAAATGCAGTAGCAGCAGTTTTCTCCATTTTGTCCATGAATTGCAAAATTAGGATTAGCTTGTAGTTCTCTGTTGCCTCACCTAACCCTTCTAACACTAGTAGTGCTTATCATAATAAATGTATACTCTTTAATCCCCATGCCATATTTAACCCATCCCTCCACCCACCTTCCCCTAATAACCATCAGTTTGTTCTCTGTACTTAAAAATTTTGATTCTTAGTTTCTCTCTCTTTTTTTTCTTTGTTCATTTTGTTTTGTAAATTCCACGTATGAGGGGTGCCTGGGTAGCTCAGTCGGGTAAGCATCCGACTCTTGACCTCAGCTCAGGTGCTGATTGGAGCCATGAGTTCCAGTGTTGGGTCCATGCTGGGTGTGGAGCCTACTTTAAAAAATTCCACATATGACTGAAATCATACGGTATTTTCAGTGTGGTATTTCAGACTGACTTATTTTGCTTGACATTATATACTCTCTAACTCCATCCATGTTGTTGCAAATGGCAAGACTTCATATTTTTCTTTATGCCTGAGTAATAATCTGTTTTACACACACACTACATCTTCATCTACTGATGGACACTTGGGCTGCTTCCATAGTTTGGCTATTGTAAATAATGCTGCAGTAAACCTAGGGGTGCATATATCCTTTCAAATTAGTTTTTGTATTCTTTGGATAACTACTCAGTAGTGCAATTGATGGATCATAGGTTAGTTCTATCTTTAACTTTTTTTTGTTTTGTTTTTTTTGTTTTTGTTTTTTTTTTTATCTTTAACTTTGAGGAAGCTCCACACTGTCTGCCAATGGCTGCACCAGTTTACATTCTCAACAGTAGTGCACAAGCGTTCCTTTTTCTGCACATTCTCATCAACACTTTTTTTCTGTTTTTATTTTAGCCATTCTCATAGGCATGAGGTTAAGCATTCTTAATCCATTATAGTAGAATCTATTCTGGTTTTCTTTTCAATTGTGATATGCAACAATATTAACTGAATTCTTAAGGCTAAAATATAAAGCTCCTTGAATAAATAATGAGTGATTTATATAAAGAATACTAGATCAGTTTTGAGGCACTCAAAAATTTTACATTTTGAATGAATCTGACTTTTACTCTTTAAAAAGGTAATTTGGAATATGATACTTTTTTTTGGTTGCAGGTTGGCTGATCAAGATAGCACTCAGTAATCCTTCAGAACTGGATGAATTAATGAGTGAAGAAGCATATGAGAAATACATAAAATCTATTGAGGAGTGAAAATGAAACCCTAAATAAACTAGTATGAAACAACTTAATCTAGCATAGTTGTCTTAAATTAGTGGTGCATACAGGATTTAAAGAGCAACTATTAGCAATATCTGTGGAAAAAGAAACTACTTGCAATAATGCTAATGGAAGAAAACACCCTTAATTTCACAATGATTGCAGATAAACACAATATGCATCTTTTTTGCAACACCTTTGGATTATGCTAGGCTCCAGTTACGATACTCAGAATCCTGAAATTATCTGTGGTTAAAAACTAGTTATAAAAAATTACGTAATTCAAGGATTTGGGGTCAAAATAAATAATCTTTCCATTGGAAATAACTGGCAGTAGAGAAAGGTTTGTTAGTCTTATAGTGTCAGGTAAGGAACAATACTACCTTAATTTTGCAGCATACTGCACTTGCTGGTGCTATTTTTATAAAATGAAGCAACAGCCTTGCAGGAAGAGAAATTGTTAATAATAAAATCTTCAACTTTGTTAATCATGTTTTTTTTTGTTTTGTTTTGCTGTTAATATTTCATTGAGTGACTCTGCTAGTATTTGTGAAAATGCTAATTTTAACTTATGGAAAGTTATTTTTTAAAAGGAAATTTAAGCCATAACAATGAAAGGTTTCAAGAAAATGTTTCCTTTTAATCACAAATCTGGTTTTTCTTAAAGACCTAATTGCCTGATAGCATCAAGTACCATTTTTGGTCATCTTTAATCAAAAAGAAAGCACTGACTTTGGTGGTTTTTGTTTTGTGTTTTGTTTGTTTGTTTTTAATGCTGCCAAGTTAAAAGACATAAGAGGAAAACAAGGAAAAGTAAAAGTTTGATAAGCATAACATATGGCATCCTTAAGAAAGTAAACCACATTCATGTTTAAGTAATGGGAACAGAAATGGGCATAGTGAAACTTTTTAAGAGCTCACACACTGACTTAGTAAATATCCGCTTAAGCAAATTTACAGTGCCCAGTGGTATTTTTAAGTAGCTAGATACCATATTCTCTAAGCCAAGTGTAATAAGCTGATATTTTGAAGGGGATATGATAATATACTCACACACAACTATAAATATATATAAATACATATACATAGCAAGAGCAGACATACTTGTATCATTTTTCCCAGTTAGTGCCAGAAAAGGGATATATTCAAATACCACCACCTTCTGATGGTGAATAAACTGCAAATGTGAAAACCTAGAGGAAATATGTAAGTAAATAGCAAATCTTTCTGCTCAGTAGAAACAAACCATCCTTTAATGGCCATGTCACTGCTGAGCTGTATTTTTGCAACCTTATCAAAGTGTTCAAAATATTTTCGGTAACTATCTCCTTGTTTAATTATTAGTCAATTTTTAATTATTAAAAATTAATTTGACTCTCCTTTGGAGATAGAAAAGAATGAGTAACAATTACATAGATTTACTCTTTTGAAGTACTCTCATACATTACTTCATGATGATTAAAGCAATATCCAGGGGCACCTTAGTTGCTCAGTTGGTTAAGTGTCCGATTTGGCTCAGGTCATGATCCCAGGACCCTGGGATCAAGCCATTAAGCCCTGCATTCGGCTCCCTGCTCAGCAGGGAGCCTGCTTCTCCCTGCTGCCACTCCCCATGCTTGTGCTGTCTCTCAAAAAATAAAATATTCTTTTTTTTAATTCTTTTTTTTTTAAGATTTTATTTATTTATTCATAGAGACACAGGCGGAGGGAGAAGCAGGCACCATGCAGGTAGCCTAATGTGGGACTCCATCCCGGGTCTCCAGGATCACGCCCTGGGCTGCAGGCGGTGCTAAACCACTGCGCCACTGGAGCTGCCCAAAAAATAAAATATTCTTAAAATAAATAAAGCAATATCCAGAGCTAGGTAGGACAGATCCATAAATACTACCATTTCACAGAAAAGAAAGGTAGTGGGGAAGATAAGACACTTAAAGAAAGCTGGGCAGTCATGGTTAGAATTTTCACATTTCCTGGTGCATTCTCTAATTCCTTAGCTAATGTTACTACAAAAATACTTAAATTGGAATAGGGGTGGAAGGGAGGGAGGAGGAAGGTTCTTAAGAGGGGAAGCAAGCAAAAATGGCAATTCTAGAATGAAAGTTCATCAGTGATTATAATCTAAAAAAGATGGGCAGTTTTTTATTCTTCCATCCTTTCTCAAAGACACACTTGCACTGTTAGACTCCCTCTGAACTTTTTCAGAGCCAAACAGTATGGCAACGTGTTCTTTTGCTATTTAGAATACAGAACCATTTCAACCCTCATTTCTATTATAATGCTGCCAAAAATGTCAGGCATTCAGTGGCCCTCCAAAAAGTAAATCAACAGAGAATTTAATTTCTCTGACTTCATATTCCTTTTGAATGGTTTTGGTTCTAATAGAGCAGTTTCATAAAGGTTTAAAATAATGCTTGCTGATAATTTAAACTCAAGAAATGGAAAAGGTTACTCTAAAGGTATTAAATTTTTTTGATGATCTTAAAAATTTTATCACTTTCCCGAGTTTAAGGACGCTGACAGCCTTAAGTTTTAAGAAGAACTATGGGCGCCTATCCAGGGGATGGCTCAGTTCACTGAGTGTCTGATTCTGGATTTTGGCTGGGGTCAGGATCTCAAGAACCTGAGGTCAGCCTGCATTGGCTCTGACCTCAGACCTCAGCAGGGAGTCTGCTTGAGATTCTCTTCCTCTCATCTCTGCCGCTCCTCTTGTTTCTGTGCTCTAAAATCTTTAAAAGAATTATGCTAATTGTAACTGTTCTTATTACTGCTTAACATTCAGACCCAAACACACATATGCCTGCCTCAGAGAGGGCCTTCACTTTACAAGGAGATTAAATTCTTTATTCTGTGCAAAATGGCTTTACAACTCACCACCTACCCCCATCAGTATTCTTTGTAGACCAGATTTAGATTCACAACAAAATTAAATAGAAAATATAGTTTTCATATATCTCCTACCTCTATTTTTCTGTTTTTGAAACATTTCTTGGCTAACTCTAGGATCTTACTCTACTAGAACTCCTGATATCCTGATTCAGCCTATATTGGCTTTTTGTAAACATGACTAAACAGTTGACCCTTAATATTTCTCCTTAGTCATGCTATCAGGTTTTTACCTGCTAAACTACAGCAAAGAGCCCATTTAAAAGCAAGGTGTGCAGGCACAGTTCTTGTGAAGGAAATCAGTTAACCATCTTCCAACTTTCACATGTACTTAATGAGAATGTGCTTACAGTCAAGCTTATTAAGAGTCATTTAGTAAGGGGGCAGCCCCGGTGGCGCAGCGGTTTGGCGCCGCCTGCAGCCTGGGGTGTGATCCTGGAGGCCCAGGATCGAGTCCCACATCAGGCTCCCTGTGGAGCCTGCTTCTCCCTCTGCCTCTCTCTCTCTGTGTCTATGACTAAATAAATAAAATCTTTTAAAAAAAAAAGTCATTTAGTAAAATTCTTAAGTTTTTTGGTATACTTCCTAGAAACAAAGTAGCCTTCATGACTAGGTAACAAAGCCTTCTGTTAGGTGATTTCAAATTTTCTGTTTTCAAAATAAGTGAAGGAGGACCTAACCCAACTATTAACTTATCATTAAAATATTTTTTGTTAACTGTGATTTCTGTTTGGAAAGGAATTTTTAAGAAGTTGAGAGACTGCTATAACAAAACCTCTTTCAGGGCGCCTGGGTGGCTCAGCGGTTGAGCCTGAGCCTTTGACTCAGGGCATGATCCTGGGTCTGGGATTGAACCTGACTCCTCCAGGGAGCCTGCTTCTCCTGTCTATGTCTCTGAGTCTCTGTGTCTCTCATGATTAAATGAATAAAATCTTTAAAAAAAAAAAAAAACCAAAACTCTTTCATACGCATCTTCGTATGACAAGGTATTTCAGATTCTATATATTTAGAAAATGAATAAAATGGGGTCTGAATCTGTCTTATTTTGATATTTATCCACAGATACAAGAATTGGGAAGGGGAGGAACAGCGTCACCCATTTCATTGATACGCTTCCAGTAACATTGTCTAGTATTTATCAACACATGTAATACATTCCTGATGTTTGTCAACTGAGTATTGATTGAATAGACAATTCTCAATCTGGAAACACTGGATTGTTTTAGCCTTATAGTCTTTAAGTTTTGCTTTCAATTTTTTGTTGTTGTTGCACCCCAAAGTGACAAGGCTACTCAATAAGTCTTTGACCATAGATATGTTAGAATGAAGTTCTGTGTAGGAAGTAGAATAAGAATACAATTATGAATTTAAGGAGAAAAAGCAAAAGAATTTCCATCTTTTAATTATATTTTTAAATAGATGTTGATGAGTATCAAACTCATTAAATTTAGATTTCTTCCAGTACTTTTCAAATAAGGGTTCAACATTTTTTTAAGGTTTTATTTATTGGAGAGGGAGAGAAGGTCCAAGCAGACCCACAGCGCAGAGCTCAGTCTCACAGCCTATGAGATCAGGAAATGAGCAGGGCCCTTAGCCGACTGTGCCACCCCGGCGCCCTGGGGCGAAACATTCCTCAACGCCAACATTTATGATACTGCGGATGTCAATACTTTACTACCATTTACATTTATGAACGTTTTGTAACAAAAATGTGCAGTGAAGTAACGCAGTTTTGTACAACTGTTTATTTTTTTATTTTTTTGTACAACTGTTTTTAGAAGTATGCAGGCATACCATTTCTTCCAGGTTGTGGGATATAACATACAAATGTGCATATTTTAGGTAAAGAAAATGACACCTAAAAAAGTGTCCAGAAAAGTACTTTGTTCTAATATCCCAGAGAAATGTTATACAATAGTTTTTCCAGGCTTTCTAATTAGTACCGTGGGTTCTGTATAAAAAGCATTAATGGCTATCTTCCCAAGTGCCTCTTAATCACAGTGCTATAAAAGACCTCTAATGCTTTTATACAGCAGAAATACTCACAATGGGGGGGGGACCCTAGAAAGCAGACGGGCTTTCGAATCCGTTGTGAGCCGGGTCCAGGCTCTGCCGCAGGCCACCTGGCTGCACCTCCAGGTGCTCAAAAGTGCGAGGCCCAAAGCAGGGGAGGAGTGGGCAGCCCTGCACGGCCTCCCACCAGCAAGGGAGCGACGCTACTTGCCTTCGGGGTCCCAAGGGCAGGGAGCGCGACGCCGTGCCGCCGGCCTCCCGCAGGCGCTGGGCTTCCGACCACGCGCTCGGCTGCGCCCTCTCGCCCGACGGCAACGGCGGGACCTGAGGAGAAGCCGCCCAGGGGCCGTCGCCTTCTAGCGCCAGAGTCCGCGGGGCATCCGGCCCGCGCTCGGCCTCACCCCTTCCCGCAACGGCGGGCGCAGGCGGGCGCAGGCCCTCCCCCGCAGGCGGCGGGCGCGCAGCTGCGCAGGGCCTGCCGGGAGCACGTGCCCACAGCCTCCCGCCCCGCGCGCCCTAGCTTTGTTACGAGAGGCGGGGTCTGGGTCACTTCCGCCCCCGCCCCGCGGGCCCCGCCCCCGCCCCGCAGGCCCCGCCCCCAGCGCGTCCGTAACCCAAGGCAACCGTCGCCCTCGCCCGCCCGCGGGACTCGGCTGCCGGGGGCCTTCCATCCCGTGGGCCCCACAGGAGGGTGTGAGCGGCCGCGGCCGCTCCCCCGCCCCCAGGGCAAAGCCCCAGACTCCGCAGGCGGCAGAGCGAGAGGCCCTGCCCGGTTCGGAGCTGCCTCTGAGGAAGGGAGGCAAAGCGGAGAGGTAGTTAGAGGCGCGGGGGGGCGGGGGGGAATGGGTGGGGCAGTGGGAGGAGCTGGCGGGGCGGGGCCTGCGGGGCGGGGCCAAGGCGGAGGGGGCGGGGCTTGCGGGCGAGCACAGCGCTTGAGAGGACGGTGGGCATCTCTGGGGCCCGGCAGGGACTGCTGGATGAAGAGGACGAGGAGGGATCTTGGAAGAAGGGAAGGAGCCTCAGGGAAGGGGAGGGGCTGGTCTAGGAGAGGGAAGAGCGCCGTGTGGAACACCTGGGCTTTAGGAGCAACAGGTGGAGTGCGTGCTTGAGGACTTGGGCTTTCCTGCAGACTTGGCAGCTGTGTGACAGCTGAGAAGACACGCGTTGCTTTACTGCTTTATTCCCGAAGGGCTGGAGACAGGCCTGCAGTAAAAACAGGTCTGACCTGGAGGGATGGTTGCATAAGCCACGCCCCTAGAGTTCCTTCTTTGGGTCGCCAAAGCTGCTGTGCTGTGTGGGCAGGTAATCGGCATAAGGCACGGATAATGAACTTGGAGAGATACAATTTATATTCCTGAAAATGGGAACAAACTGTGCAAGTTGAGCGGCGCATGTGCTTGACTTTGAGGCAAAGATTCAACTCCCTGTGGAGTTGTGTCCAAAACTGTAAATTAGATCGAAGTCTTCATATCATTTTCCTTTAGAAACTATATTAACAGGGATCAGCATGCCCAAGACAATCTTCAGGACTTAACTACTTCATATGCCTGAAGCGTGGCTCTGCATGAAGAAACTTCCACCATCATTAACAGTGTTTCTATTCATGGATTTTTCTTCATTCAACACACGTTAAAGATCCTCAGAAACATCCATTCAGAATTCCAGTTGAGATTGCCAGAAACCCATCTTTCCCTGGCTGATTTTTTTTTAAGATTTTATTTATTTATTCATGAGAGCCAGAGAGAGCCAGAGACATAGCAGAAGGAGAAGCAGGCTCCCTGCAGGGAGCCCGATGCAGGACTCAATCCCCAGAGCCTGGGCTCATGCCCTGAGCCAAAGGTAGATAGATGCTCAACGGCTGAGCCACCCAAGCGTCCTTCCCTGGCAGGAATTCTGACATGGATTCAAAATTCCTTTAAACCTGAAACTCCAAGACGCCTGGGTGGCTCAGCGGTTGAGCATCTGCCTTTGGCTCAGGGTGTGATCCCATGGTCCCAGGATCGAGTCCCATATCAGGCTTCCTGCATGGAGCTTGCTTCTCCCTCTGCCTATGTCTCTGCCTGCCTCTGTGTGTCTTTCATGAATAAATAAATAAAATCTTAAAAAAAAAAAAACCCTGAAACTTCCAGGAAGATGGGGGTGGGTGTAGGGCACGGTGTAGGGTCAGGGAGGTGGCAAGGAGTTTTGAGGGATCATAGCTTGCTTTTGATTTAAATGTCCTGGGCTTTTGACCTCTCCTGGTCCATCAGCATTCCTCCCACCTCCATTAACCTAAACCTGGGAATGTGTCAACCAGGTGTAGGAATCTAGAGTATGCCATTGGAATCTGACTTTTTATATAAGCAATGGCAAATAGGTGGCATGTGTGCTAGCACTCTTTATTCTCTGCAGACATCATTAATCAAACCACAACTTTTTCCTGCAGTGGGCAAGTCTTAACATCCTTCCCTGTCTCTCTTAACATCCTTCTCTCTCTCTCTCTCTTTTTAAAGATTGTATTTATTTATTCATGACAAACACATAGAGAGAGGTGGAGACATAGGCAGAAGGAGAAGCAGGCTGAGAGGAGCCTGATGCAGGACTTGATCCCAGGACCCCAGGATCATGACCTGAGCCAAAGACAGACACTCAACCACTGAGCTACCCAGGTGACCCTTAACATCCTTCTCAACACAATACCCTAGTTGTGTTGGGACTGATTTGAACTGACAATTGGCAACCTATTCTTCATCCCTATTTTGGACAGTAAATATTTTAAGAATTAATAGACATCAATGTAAATATAAATTCATTTAACTCTTGGTAAGAGTCCTTTTTAAAAAAAAATTTACTTAAATCGACAGATCAAGAATCCTGTAGATGAGATTTATATGCATAGGCCAGATAATTGTATAATGAGGTGAGTTTGCAGCCAGTTGGTAATTAGTAAATGCCCCAGTACAAGGCATATCCACATGGCATTGTCCTTTACCCTCTCCTCACCAACATTTTATCAGCGACAGATGATGTTACAGGAGGTATGCCCATCAAATGCAAATCTTAAAGTGGGAATGAATGGCCAAACTGTGGGGTGTCAGAGTCAGATTGGCAAGTATCTAAGCAGGTTGGAATGATAGTCCAAAACTAAGAGAGTCCAAAACTAACTAATTTTAGAAGGATCTGATCCATTCAGAGGTCTATATCTAGTGCAAAAGAAGAAAAAACAATTTTAAAGAAAATTAACAGCATGGATATGGAATGAAGAAGACAGGGATTATTAACCATTCATGTGGGAAAAAATATAGAATTTATAGTTGACCTCCATCTCAGTGTTCATCAAGATTGGGATATAGCTTTAAAAAAATGTAACAACCTTTGTTCAATTAATAGCTGTAGATTTCAGATCAAAGGGAGTCAGACTTAAAAGACATTTCTAGATGACCACATTTGAAATATTACCCCCATTTCCAGTTACTATATTTGACCGGGAAGTTGTGCATTCTTAAGATGAGGGAATTTGAGATTCTCTTCTGAAGTAATCATAACTGTCTTCAATTATTTTCAGGATTATCATATGTTGTTTTTTGGGGGAACACCAGGAATTGAGGAGCATAAGTTTCAGGATTGCAGATGTTTTTGAGAACATTCTAATCTTCAGAGCTATCGCTGGAGTGAAAAAGGATGCTTGTAAAGTAATGAGCTCTCGATCATATGATTGTAAAACTCCATGGAAATCAAGAAGTGGAATAGTATGACCCATTGATTTACTTCAAATCTGTAAACTAGGCATAATTTACCTTCAGAAAATATGACTATCGGGATCCCTGGGTGGCGCAGCGGTTTGGCGCCTGCCTTTGGCCCAGGGCGTGATCCTGGAGACCCGGGATCGAATCCCACATCGGGCTCCCGGTGCATGGAGCCTGCTTCTCCCTCTGCCTGTGTCTCTGCGCCTCTCTCTCTCTCTGTGACTATCATAAATAAATAAAAATTAAAAAAAAAAGTTCAGAAAATATGACTATCACATCCATGCAGATTTTTGCATTTCAACATAAAAGTAAGAATGCATACAATTTGTAAGAAATCACATATCCACTCTTTTAGTTGATCTTAATAGCTTTTTGTATACTTGTATTTGTCATCTCTTACATGAGTTGGAAGACAAGAATGGGCAATAGAATTTGAAGGCATGATTATTGGAGAAAAATTTAAAATTAAGACAGTTTTCCAATAACTGAATTCTTTTTTTTCTAATTAGGAAAAGACCACCAACATTCTATTTTTGTAGTGGAACATCTTATCCAGCTTGAACAGTATTCCAGAGAAGCACCTCACAATCTGGTATGCAGTAATCTGGCTATTTGACTAAGAATACTGTGTTTACTGATTTCAGAGATGATTCTTAGTTTTTGGTCATAAGGAGTCAATATGTTCCCATGATCCTCCATTAAATGAATAAAATACTTATAAAACACAATATTTATAACATGTAAAGTGCCCATAAAAATGCCTGGTGCACAGTAAAAGCTGTCATGCAGCTCTTACTTCTATTATTTAATGTTATCATTACCTGGGTTTCTTTCGACACTTTGGAATATAATGAGATTGGAACTTACTCTGGTACCCTCACTGGGTCCAACTTCTATTGACTCCAAAATAGGGGCTTCCTATTGGAAGGATAGTGGATGGGTATTGGATACCTGCCTCTTTGGCCTCCACTGTCTGTCTCAATATAGAGTTAATATTATCTTCCTCTCAGATTTCATATATTCTCATGACATGTGAGAAGTCATTGAAGTTGCTGGAGATGGTTAACCTGACAGAGAGAAGAGTACGTGGAACCTTTTCATAGGGCCATTGGAGAGCTGAGGCAACAGGCAATCTTTGAATCAATGATTCTTCAACCTTTTGCAGTGACAGACAGCTTTGTACCTCTGATGCAAGCCCTTTTCCTGAAAAAATGCTTGAGCATTTTCCAAGGTGTCCTAGATCTCCTGAAATGAAATCCATGCATGGTTGGGAGGGCTTCCCATCACAGAGCTTAGCTCTGGAGGGCAAAGGAGGACAACAAGGGTGGAGAATATTGAGGGGGCAGGAATACCTGTGTTGGGGTCAGTATAAGAAAGATCTTCCTGATAGCTCTGCAGGATTGTGCAATCACGTTAAGGTGGTTTTAAAAGTAATGATGGCCAGACTTTGTCCAGACCAATAAGAATCAGAATCTCTGTGGGTAGGGTGTACAGCCAAGTTGGAGAACCAGTAAATCAGAAAGTTTGCTATTGGAACAGGCTAAGTAATGAGCGCTTTGCCAGCAGAGATACTTCAAGTGCAGAACTTTTTTCTTAATGATTTGAACATTCTAACTATACTTAATCTCTCCTAAACTGTATCTGTTTCTTTGCTATACTGACCTCAAGTGCACATTTATTTTATTATTTAAATAAACGACTTTCCTTTTGATTCTCTACCTTTTTCCTTTTGAACTGTACACTTGTTAAGTCTTTGGGCTCTTGTGGGACAAATGTATTTGTAATTCAGGAAAGTGCATGACTGAGTTGGGAGCTTCTTTGGCCTGAGCAGTGACTGAAGTGAAATTTCATAAGATGAAGGGATCAGGCTGGTTTGCACAATCTGGTCCTTAATCATGTTTCTGTTAATAAACAGAATAGCACTCGTGGTTTTTAGTCACTTCTAATACCATTTTTTTCCTTTCAGATTTCATTTATTTCCTCTGATGTCATATTGGAAAAGATTAGGATGTACAAAGATATGTGACCTTCCATAGGTAAATGGAACTTTATTAACATCAAAATGCCACTTTAAGCGTATGTGAAAAAGCCAAAATGGTAATTAAACAGATGTGGTTATAAGAAGTTACAGATCTTTACCTCAACAGAAAATTTAAAAAGTGGGTTTCTAGTAGGGATCATGTTAGGGTAAGAGAACACAAAGTATGTGGTCCCCAGGGGGTGTCATTATAAGCCAGGAATCCTGAAGAAGGCACTGGCTGTTCCTTAGCATACAGCTGGACCATTGGAGGTCACTGCCTAGGCCCTGGGATTCATCTCTGCAGCTTGCATGGTGCTCAGGGGGAGCCTCTGTGTGTAGGAAGGTACTAAAATCATGCCCATCTTATAGATAAGCAAACAGACTTGGACATGTAACTTGCCCAAGGTCGTACAACTAGTAATGGGATTGGAACCTCGGCTGTTTAGCAACCAAGTCTGTGCTCCTAATCAGGATGAGAACTTTCCATAGGTGGTTTAGTTGGTTAAGCATCTGAGTCTTGATTTTAGCACAGGTCTTGATCTCAGGGTCCTGAATTCAAGACCCACGCTGGAGCTCCATGCTGGGTGTGGAGCCTACTTTAAAAAAAAAAAAAAAAAAGGATGACAACTTTCCTAACTCTTTGACTGATTATAAAGGCCAAGCCCCATTTTTCAGCCTGGGAAAATATCATTAATGATAGACAATATCACCCCCATCATCACTGCGACTGCTACCATTACCACCACATACGGGACTAGTATGCTAAGGCTGCCATGATGTAGTACCATAGACACTGGACAGCTGAAACCACAGAAATGTACTGCCTCACACTTCTGGAAACTGGAAGTCCAAAATCAAGGTGTGGGCAAAGTTGGTTTCTTCTGAGGGACATGAGGGAAGGATCTGCTCTAGGCCTCTCTCTGTGGCTTGCATTCTTCTCCCTGTGTCTTTTCACATGGCCTCCCTTTCTGCGTGTCTGTGTCCAGATTTCCCCTTTCATAAGGATCCAGTCGTCCAAGGTGGGTAGGATTAGCAGAGTGACCTAGCCTAGACCACATGCTCTCCAGCCTTGGCTGGTATCTGGAGTTGCCAGGAAGAGAAAGAACAGAAAGTGGCCAGGTCACCCATGCTGACCACAGTTCCCGTGGCGTTAGCACAGTAGCATCTGGCCTTTCTTTGGAGTGGAGGGCAGGGGGGCTCAAACCTGCATTCCCTGCTGCACTTTACCCCATCACGAGGGATAGAGCATCCGCTAACATCTTCTTATCCTCTCTTCTTCAGTCCCAACTTCAGTCCTTAATTAGATCCATTAGTCTTTCCAATTAGCTGTATTTTTTATAATATCAATGGCTGGCAATGGCTGATTTTGTAATATTCTTCCAGTCTATTCTGGAATGTGTCTTGATGTTATTTTACCTGGGTTATTGATTTGTTTTTTAAAGAAATGAATATTATTATAACTAAGTCCAGCCCGCATTTCATGCTATAGGAAGAAGATGTTAAAAACCCTTGGCCACAATCACAGTAATGGATCTCTGTCAGAAGAAGGAGACTGAATTAGAAATCAGTGAAAATAATGAAATTCAAAGCCCAGAAGAAACGGAATTAACGTATACTTGCTCAGATGAAAGAAGTGAAAAGAATCATGTTTGTTGTCTTCTCAATATCAGTGACATTACGCTTGAACAAGATGAAAAAGCCAACGAGTTTGTCATCAGAACTGGATGGGAAGAAGCCGTGAGTATTTCCTCGACTGACCTCAGTCACGCATCTGTGTTTTGGTTCAAGCTTTTCCTTTTGCCAAAAAGAGTTATTACAAAAAAAAAAAAAAAAAAAGGCATTGAAATCTAGGAACCTTAGGAATAGAAATGAGATATAAATAATGATAACAGTACCTTTTATTGGGTATTTGTGGCCATTTGGTGTTGGCAAGCTCAAATGCTTCACATATATCCATTCATTTAACCTCTCAATAGCCCTACGAGGCAGGTATTATGAACAGCCTCACTTTTCAAGCAAGGAAAATGAAGCATCCAAAAGGTGAAACAGTGTGCCAAAGATCACCCAGCCAAAGGCCAAGGCAGGGCTTAAATCCAGCTCTTCTGGACTCTAGAACCCAAGCTCCTTAACTGCTGTGCTAAGCTCCCCAAGAAACCTGAGATTGCTGTCCTAGTGGTTCCACTCAGAACACCATGGGTTTATTCTTAAACTCTTCCTAGAATTAATAATGGAATCCTAAATTTAGAACTATAAGGAGATTTGATCGAATTCACTGATTCTCAGGTGATGCTTGTCAATGTCACACAACTGGGGGCTCGGGGAAGGGGATGCTACTGGCATCTATTGAGGGTGAGGGGAAGGGGAAGCTAGTGGCATCTATTGGATAGAGTCCAGGAGTGCTGCTCCAAATCCCACAGTGCCCAGGACGGCCCCCACCACAAGGAATGAGCCAGCCCTGTCTTAGTTTGGGGCTGCTATAACAGAATACCATAGACTGGGGGCATATAAAAGACATTTATTGCTCACAGTCCAGAGAGTGGACATTTGAGATCAAGGTGCCGGCATGGTTGGGTTCTGGTGGCGGAACCTCTTCCTGTTTTGTGCTCACATGGCCCTCATTGGTACAAGTAGATCCCTTGTACCCTCTTCCTCTTATAAGGGCACTAATTGCATTTTGAGGACCCCACTCTCTTGACTTCATCAACCCTAATTACCCCCAAAGATCCCACCTCCAAATACTACTTCGGGGATTCAGGCTTCAACATGGAATTTGGGGGGATGCAGTCATGCAATCCATAACATGCCCTAAATGTCAGTAGTGCTGATGTTGAGGAACCCTGATCTAATTGGTTTATTTTATAAATATGGAAACTGAGGCCAACACTTGGCAGAGCAACTCCCCCAAGTCTACTTGACAGTTGAAAGAGTTGTGTCTTGAGGACCCTTGTCTTGTACTCTCTGTTGTACCACCCCCACCCCACTACCTTGTGTGCACGCAAGCTCGTGCCAGCTAAGTTAGGATTATAAACAGTTCTATTTGACTATATAAAACTTTCCAAGTTTAGAAGGTTCAGTTTACTACTGAAAGTAATGACTTTCAAGTGTATATATCCAAGGGCTGTTGGAAAAGAATTTTCTTTTAATTGGAAGAAATGCCACATGTGCCCCATGCTTAAAGCATGTTTGCTGTTCACAGTGGAGGATGATCACACCGTGCCATCTCCTCCTGCCTGCTGCCTGTTGCTCTTCACTTTCTCTGCCAACCAGTCCCCCACCCCGTGTCTCAGGTGGCCTTGTCTCAGGATGGGTGTCAGGGGCCTCTCTTCCACCAAAGCTAGCTTCCTGCACTGGCTTGTGGCCCTTTGATACTTCCTGTGCTGGTGTCAGGGACCTATGGGCCAGTATGTATATGAGGACAGAGAACACTTTCCTGGCAGCAATTAGTGAGAATTTCCTATGTTTGCAGAGCCAAGGGACCTCACAGGATGGGTTTCCTCAGGGCCATACATGTTTGACTCAGACCAACCCAACCAACATGTAGCTTACCTGTGACAGCCTACCTGTGAGAATCAAAAAATCCAGGTATCATTGATCTCTGGACTTGGATCCCCTGTCAGGCCACCTGAACACCTTGGAGATATAGATCTTCTGTAGCAGCCTCAACCCAAGGCTCACCTGGGGTGTTATTAAAACCATCTGCCCAAGTCCATCCTGTGAGTATTGGCATAGGTTGGGGGGGGGGGCTCAAGAATCTGGATTTTTAAGCAGCAGTGCAGTTGACTCTTAAGGTCAAACAAGCAGAGAACATTTTCTGAATCAACAGGTGCACCTGTTTAATAGATTAAATGGGACATCTGTAAAAAGATTAAAGTTCCAGAATTTAGGTTTCTCTCAAATATCCAGCTGAGTCAAAGTTGGTGTGCTCAATAAGCATCGCCAGAAGATGAATCTCCTTGTCTGGCTGGAGGAGGACGGGATGTGCAGGGGTATAGGACTTGTCTCATTCCAGCTGAAGCCACCTTCCATAGAGAGGCCAGTTAGCCTGAGGATCTGTTAGCTAACGTGCTGGGACCCTTCTTTGCAAAAGCTGGAAATTCACCTGGGAACTCAGGGTCAAGAGCAGTGAGGTCTGAAGCAAGGAATGTGGTCCTCTTGAAGACCCAGCACCAACTCCGCAGCACATGAAGGGACAGGGTTCCAAGACAGAAGCTGGTGGAGGATGCTGGGAGAGGTGTCTTTTGGCTATCTCGAGTGTAGCACAGGGCAGCGACCTTACAGCTCCCACATATCATTGCCATCTAAGAATTGGGACCTAACTATACAAAAGAAAATAGGAGTTTTTTGTTGGAATAGATTCAAGGTGTCTACTTGAATACCTTGAATTCCAAGGAATTTGGAATAAGAAAGACCAGATTCAGATTCAGTACTTACAGGCCGATAACCTCAGGGAGGGCTCCTTCCTCTAGCTCCAAGTTCCGGCCCTAAAGGATGTATGAGGAGGGCAGGAATGCCTAATTCAGCGTCAGGCACTTACTAGACTTTCTGAAAAAGGGATGCCAAACACGATTTTTTAACTGGAGGAATCTGGGGAGCTGAGCATGTGCAGTGAGAGGGTGCAGAGATCAGGAGCGAATGATAGTAAAGGGATGTTTTTGTGCAAGACAACCAGCGGCTGGCCTCCGGTGGTGGCCCGGGAGACACTGCGTTCCTCACAGCCTCTCTTTGTCCCCTGTGTGAAAACACACAGACCTGAATGTGCCAGAACCTGCCGTGGGCTGTAATGATGTTTTTGTTTGTTTGAAGATTTTATTTATTTATGAGAGACAGAGATAGGCAGAGGGAGAAGCAGGCTCCCTGTGGGAACCCCGATGCAGGACTCAATCCCAGGACTCCTGGGATCATTCTCTGAACTGAAGGCAGACACTCAACCACTGAGCCACCGAGGTGCCCCTGTAATAATGTTTTGAACGACAGTTTCCACCTCTGTCATCTGGGCGTCAGAATACCTGAATTAAAGTGCTGTGGTGAGGGTTAAATGAATGAATGCCAATAGATCCTTAGCTCAGTGTCTGGAAGATAGTAATAACATGGGAACTATATTTGCTTTTTTTTTTTTTTTTTTTAAACATATAAGGACCAGATTTAGCAAATGAAGACACAGGATGCCTGGTTAAATTTGAATTTTGGTAAATAGTACCTAGTATGTCCAGTGTTGAGTATATCTCAAATGTGGTCCTGTATTTTTATCTGGCAACTCTATTTAATGGTGAATCTGTTGCAAGCTCAGCCAGGAGACTCTAGGCGTGTACAGGTGGAGAGTGGCGCAGGGGTTCTGGGATACACTGACTCCAGGACCTGCCTCTGCTCATCCTCTCTCCCTCCAGCCCGTCCAACACAGCAGTGTCCCAGGGTCTGATAACAGAGCCTGGTGGTCTAAGAGAACCTGGTAGGGAGGCAAGTACAAACAGTTCTGATTTTATATTAAGAGTTCTGACTTTAATGTGCATCTGAAAACATATAGAGCCAGCACATCAAGATGGCCATTTACAGATATTTTTGCTTAGTATTTTAATATGAAATCCAATTGCTAGTATTTCAGATTAAAAAGCACTATTACAAATGCTATTACTTACTATGAGGCTAAAATAGTATTAAAATTAACAACAGCCAAAAAAAAAAAAAAAAAAAAGGTGAGTCAGTTTTAAGGAAAATACCAGTTCCCAGAGGGTGGCCCCCAATGGGGATGTGGTCACCCCTGGAGCAGCTGGACTGTAAGCAGCTCAGCCGGGAGTAACATGCTACTTTATTTGCAGGTTCAAGGCTGGGGAAGGACTTTTCCAACTGCCTGCATCTGGCCCAGGAAGAAGCCTAAAAAGGCGAGGGTGGGAGAAGTTGCCAGCGGCTGCTTACTCTGTGGCAGCCTCTCCCAAGGGAGCACTGAGGCCAGGCCTCAGGCCGGGAAATTGGGGTCAGGGGTTCCTGCTGAGGTAGGTCCAGAGAAGGATCAAGGAAGCCCCTCCCAGACTCAAGGGACCCCTCAGGGTCCCACTGCTGCCTCCAGGGAGATTAGCAAGATCTGCTTTCCCACCTACAGTCAGGGAGAGAAAAAAAGTCTGCAAATAAAGGAATTTGTTTGGTGCAAGGAAGACTGGGCCACCACTGAGACTATTAGGGGCAAGGACCCCAGAAGTGCCAGCAGAGGTCCCTCCATCTCAGACTCCTTGACTTCCAGGGCTCTTTTAGTTCTGCCTCCCCTGAAGGCTTCACCCCCAAACGGCTTGGATGTTCTGGGTAAGAAGAGTAAGAACTTTTTCTTGCAGCCGGAAGAGAAGGTGCTGGGTGTGGAAAAGGATGAGTGTGTGGCTTGTACATATGGATTGAAAACAGTTGACGGGAAAGGTGAAAAGAGACCCGTTGAGCTGGCCAAGCACCCCAAGGTCAATGACACACTGCCTTTCCCTCCCCGGGTGGCCCCAACACCCCTGCTGGCCAATGTGGAGCCGTGCTGTCTGCAGTGGTCCCTCCTGCCTGAGAGAAACCTGCTGTGCCCTCCCAATCCCAGCAACGTGCATTATCTCACCACCGTGCAGCTTTTGCAGAAACAGGGAATGCAAAACTACAAAGCCAAATTCAGAGCCAGGGAGCCAAGACCTCCCATCAACACTCAAAAGCGCATTCTCACGGAGGCCAAGCAGGAAAACAGGCTCCAAATGTTGGAGACCAAAGTGTTCCCGAGAACGCTCTTGCCATCCCTCACAGTGAGCAGAGTTGTTATTCCGGTCTCCACTCACAGACTGCTCTGAGCTGCCGCAATAGAACTCCCTGGGAATAAGTACTGTTTGAATTCTTTCATCCTCTCCCGGTCTCTCCCCCTCCATCCCATCCTGCTCTCTTCTCTTCCCTTCTGCGGTGCTCTTCCCGGCCACTGGCCCTCCCCTAGTCCTTTTTCTTTTTTTGCTGTAGAACCAGAGGAAATGGAACCTCACTGTATGGGTTTCAATTCATTCTCAAAACCCCCATGTTTATGTGTCACCTGCTTCTGTTGCTTAGCCATTTACAAAATGCAAACTGGTAATGCCAGTCTCAGCCTGTGCCTGCCTTATCTCTCTACTCCCCCTGGAAGCCAAGCGGATGGTGGGGACTCTGAAGGACCTCCCTCAGTGATGCCCATGTCAGCCTGGAGCCAACCGGCTGGGGTTCTTTCCACCCCACCCCCGTGCCGTAAGCCAAGTGGAAGGGCTTGTTTAGACCAAATTGTTTCCTGATCTTGTGAACCAGGCAGTTATCTATCATATATAGTTATCTATCCTGCTTCATTTTCTCTTGCAACAAAGATCTGAAACATTGCTTTAATAGATAACCCCAGCCTGTGTCCAAATAAACATCCTTGTGTCTGAGGTGTCATATCCTTATATCCACGGATATACCGCATCCACTACATGCTGCACATCCCAGGGTTTCCTATACTTAGGTCATAGCCTCATGCTAGTCTCCATGTCTGGAAAAGTTTTAGCCGCAGCTCCATAAAGTCCATCTTGGGAAGCAGGTTAAGAATAACTATTTGGAAAAAAAAATGTCACTGTGATTATGACTGTCACCCCTCATGCTTCCTCCAGTCTGACCTTGTGTCTAATTTTTGGGAACTCTCAATCCCAGACAGACACTTACAGAATAGGGAATACTTTCTCCCTTCTTCCCTCATTTTACCCCAATGCATATTTCCTAACGTTGTATATAAATTAAACATTTGTAAATGAGTTATATTTTAAGTGCTAAGTGACAATGCTATGTAGAGAAATGCTCTGAAAAACCATTTTGTAGTATGAATAACCATTTAGCCGCTCTGTAATTACATAGTTTGCATTTGCTTAAGATAGGTTGTACTTGATCTCTGGACTTCCTGTCCCCTAAATTATGGGTAGACAGACGTAGGACTGTGTTTGTAAACATCTGCTTTCCACAATTGGTCTTTGTAATGTCTCTTAGTTTTTTTTTTTTAATTGTTTTGTGATTTGTTTTTACAAAACACTAGAAATGCAGAAATGAATATAGTACAATGGTCATTAAAAGGTGTACTTTGCCTATTGAGGTCGGACACTTCTTTTTTATAGTCTAAAAGCAATTTTTAGGTTCTGCCCACCTCTTATTCTCTGAATGAAGAAACCATCTAGGTTCTGCCCCCAAGAAGCTGTTGCTCTCCCGCTGCGTCAGGACCGTGAAGTGTGAGACCTGGTGTTGTGTGAGGACCCAGCTCTGGCAGCCTGCCCTCCTGCGTCAGTGGTTCTTCAAGCTTCATCTCAGAAACAGCAAGATGATGTCTAAGCTCAGTATGGAACATAGGCGGGAGTGTCGCTGGGAGGGAAGCATGTCTACCAGCGTGAGCAAGGGACAGAGCCCACCTACTTAGCTTCGGGGTGCTTACATTTTGAGATCTGGAGTCAGTCGGAAAACATTGATCTAAGTTAGAATATTTTTGTAAGAAAAACCCTTTTGTTGTGATAAGGGTCATAAATTCTACAGATTTTGAGGGTAATGATTTAGAATTAAGAGGAGGGCTGGTCTGAACAAAGAAAGGGCCCAGATTTAAAGCTTTGTTGTATCCTTCTCTTTGAGCAAATAGTTTGGCCAACAACACACTGACTAGGAGATTCCTCTATGAATAGATACAAGTATTGTGCATTTGGCATCTCTCTCTCTTTTCTTAAGATTTTATTTATTTATGAGAGACACAGAAAGAGAGAGAGAGGGGCAGAGACACAGACAGAGAGAGAAGCAGGCTCCATGCAGGAAGCCTGGTGTGGGACTCGATCCTGGGACTCCCGGGATCATGCCCTGAGCCAAAGGCAGATGCTCAACCGCCGAGCCACCCAGGCATCCCAAGGAAAAATATATAATAGAATTCAGTCCCCATTAGGGATCTAGGTCACCAAAAAAACTTTCAGGGGAAATCCCGCCATTTAAGGGCGTTAAGCACATTATAACTATGGCAACAGCCTTCTTCCTGCCTCAAGGTAATGGTCCTAGTCAGGTTTTGGATCCTCTTGTCCTCTCTAAGCCACACGTGGAGGGCTGTGTTTCATCCCTCATTCTCATTAGATGTCTCATTAATAAAACTCTCCAAACTCCTATTTTCCTCCAAACTTTAAAAATCACCAAGCGAAACTGTGGCAGCACCTGACACAGGGCTCCTGCAGAGCCTGAGGTCACCCTCTGGATGAGGCCAGGCTGAAGCCTGGGGTGCTGCTGTGTGTGGGTCTGGGTTAGGCAAGAGGGTGCCTGGAGCAGCGGGAAACCCGGACAGACAATGTTTCCTGACAGAGCCATGAGGCCTGGCTACATTTGGACACGTGTGTAGGATTTTGGCTACTCAGGGAGACTTCCCCTAATTTTTAGCTTTATTCTTTTTATTCTGGATGTGGCCTCCTTCTGTGAAATTTACCTGTACTTCAAGGACCATGCTACTTGAACCCAGAACCAATTTGGTTTTCATTCCCTCCAAGTTCAAGAGTTTTGAGGACCCAGAGAGCCCACAGAAGCCCCGCCCATTTCTCTCTGGCTATCCCCAGCTGTCCAGGAAGGCCAAGATGCATGACCTGAGGCCTCATGTCTGGGCCTTGCTAGGGTATCTGGGTCCAGTGCAACCTTGGTGCTGCAGCTTAGGGGCTTCTGAGAAGCAAGATGGAGAATAAACAGAGGGGCTCCTGTGTCTATGACCAAGGGCATATCAGGACAGTCGCTGGTACCCCAGGGAATACTCTACCACTGTCTGCCAAGCTCACTGGGACGCTGGTGCCAGGACTCTGTGCCGTGCTCTTGATGTCCAGACTAGACTGCCCCGAGCTCTGCCAAAACCAGCCACACAATACAGAAATTCCTTTGAATTTACAAGGCACTGTTGTAAGCCCCTTCTGGGTATTATCTTTATCCTAAGCAAATACATGAGTGTTGAGGATCATTTTCTCCTTCCTTTGTTCAGGGCTGGATAATTCTTTGTAGGGACCGTTTTGTACAGAGTAGAATATTTAGCAGCATCCCTGGCCTCTATCTGCTAGATACCAATAGTATCCCTCAGTCGTGAGAATCAAGAATGCCTCCAGACATTACCAAGTGCCACAAGGGCAAAATCAGCCCAGTTGAGAACCAATGCTTTAGGGACCCAATGCCCGTGTTTGTGGCTTCTCTGAGCACAAGCCCCGGCACAGGGACAAAGGAAGAGTGGTGATGTCTGGCTTGCCGCATCCTGGAAAGCACAGGTGCTCTGGATCGAAAGCCCTCTGGTGCTCTCAGTTTTGTCTTGGTCCTTCAGGGTCTTCTGGTGGTACCTTCCCAGATACCCCCCAGAAGGAAGCGACCACAAGCCTGCTTTTTCTCTGAGATAATTCCTAAGAAAAGTAGGCCCGCTTAGCCAGTGCCCAGAAAAAAAAAAAAAAAAAAAAGCTGTCAATATTCTCATATTCATCTTTTGAGAACGTGCATTATTGCTTTGGCAAGGTTCTCAAGGAAATTCAATGATGTTGACATGTTTACATTTAATGCCATCGTTCAGAATTCCCTACTGTTTAAGCAATACTCTCAACATTCACTGCTTGTGTTAACTCAGTGTGAATATTAAGAGGTGGCCCACATGGCTATCCCACTCCTTGTAGCCACTGGCAAGTTGATACATCATATGTATATATGAAAATAGCTCTTGTCCCCGATTTAGCACAAACTACAAACCTTTCTTCCCTGTGTATCTTTTCAAATAAAACAATTTCTCTGCTTCTAAAAACTTTCACTGTTAACTTGAAAACATACCATAAACTAGTCATATTTTTAGTATCACAGGACTGTTAGCAATTTTATTTTGGTCTGCATGTGTTCTGAAGAAAACTAGAAATCAAACATTTAATGCGGGATAAATACCACCAGTACTGAATCTGTTCATGACTCTATGAAGGCTTTGTTTCAATCCTCATGACTGATTTCTCTCATGTAATTTCAGGAAAATGTAATGTCAGATCCTTATAATAGTAGCTAGAGAACATTAAATCCAGACTTACTACTTAGGTGCGTGTATCTCGTTAGAGAATGGTGATTTAAATGGTTTTTTTATTTTTTTAAAAGATTTTACTTATTCATGAGACACACACAGAGAGGCAGACACAGGCAGAGAGAGAAGCAGGCTCCATGCTGGGAGTGGGACTCGACCCCGAGACTCCAGGACCACGCCTTGGGCCAAAGGCAGGCGCTAAACCGCTGAACCATTCAGGGATCCCCGATTTAAATGGTTTTAAAATGGGGCAAATATTACCAAAAAGGTGAAAAAGAACAAACTGACAGCAACTTACAATTAATAGCATTACACTCTCAAATATAGCTAAACAAAAAGTATTCCCATGAACTGAATAAGCCAATAAATCTCGAAAGCAGAGTTGGCTAGTATCTTAAAAGTGTACTCTAAGGGGCGCCTGGGTGGCTCAGTCGGTTGAACATCTGACTTTGGATATCAGCTTGGGTCATGACCGGGGGGTACCTGGATCAGGCCCTGCGTCCAGCTCTTGTCCCACCAGCTCCTCTCCCACCCTCCCTCTCATGCTAGCATGCTTGCTTGCTCTCTAAATAAATCTTTTAAAAGTGTACTATAAAATCGTAGTTTCTGAAGGCTCACTTTAAATAGGGAGATGTTATTGCGGTGCATTGGAAGGTTAAATACCCTTTTAGGATTACTTAATTCAGATGCATTTGACTTCTGCCACATTTTTATTGCAGCACAAGCTCTACATTTTCTGAAGTCACTAAATTTCTTGTTACAGTACAGGAAAAAGGTAAAGGGGGATGACCTTCAAATTCAGTCCTAAACAGCAACATGTTTGAGAGGCAATCATAAAACCAAACAAGGACATGGATAGAGCAGTGGATCACCAGAAAGCAAAGTAGAGAAGCTGCAGGCATAGCAGTAAAAAGGTCTTACTGACACATACCATGCTAATAAGCTCCTGCCTTTATGACAAACAAAAAAACCCAAACAACTTTGTTCACATTGAAATGACATATATACTTTTGAAGGTAACAAAGTCACCATGGAGATACATTTTTTTTTCAAAAGGTAATTTCATTTTTTTCACACATTTGACCGTTTCACTGATAAACTAAAAGAGTATCACTTTTTAAAAAATACTTGGCTGTTTCTTTTTTGTAGCATTCTGTCCCATAATATTAACTTGCTCCACAGTCAAGTACCAAAAGTTAGTGGCAGGGCCTTGGCAATGAGTTTCTGCTATGCCAGCCTTCACTATTTTGACTTTGTGGATCTAGAACAAAGTTACAAATGTGTGCATTTTATGATTAGTGAGGTGATACAAAATTTAGAGATTCTTTCCTGAAGTTTGTTGAAAGAAATGAACGAATATTGGTACTCTTCCAGTTCAAGTGTTACAATGCTTGAATTTATTCACATCTTTCCGGCATTTGCTCCTTCAAAGACACACGTTTTTAAATGTAGTGCCACGTTTGTTCGTTTGAGAACACTGACAACCTGGGAATCCCCTTCATCTTTAGCCTGCCTCTCCTGATATGTAAGCTGACACATCAGGGTGTCTGCTCATCAATACTATTGACACAACTGTGAACCCTTTGAATCAAAACACTGCAAAGGAAGCGTTACTTGACTAACTTCTTGGCCATAAGAACTAGCTAACATCTTGTTGAAGAAACTAGATGAAAATCTGTCATTTAACACAGTTTTTGGATGTTGGGAGTATGAAGCCAGAAAACCGACATGCTCTTTCCAAGTGCCGAATCTGATCAGCGACACTTTAATGTACTATTGATGGGAACACGTACATCTATTGTGAAATGCAAGGAAAATAAAACCACATAAATACTTGAGACTTCAAGTCTTTGTCCCTAAATGCCCAAAGGTACACATTTCTCCTAAGAGCCTCCTGAGGACCGGAGTGAGAAGCACTGCTTGAAATAGAGCAGAGTATTTAAATGGTCCTTGGAGTCAATATTAGATGGCAGGTTTGGTGAGGTTTGGACTTGAGTTAAGATAAACCTTCCAAAACTGAGGCCATCAAGGATTACAGGAAAGTATCACCCTGTCAATTTGCCACTACTAATAAAACTTCAAAACTGGACTGATACGAATATATTTTCTTCTGGTCAAAATAGCCTCAAACCTTACTCAGCATCTTTCAGGTTAGTCTACAAAAATTTTCTATTTTTATTTCTCTTTTGTATCAAGAAATCAGAAACACACCGATTGGGCTTTTTGCAAATTAGTGACTGAGCAAAGAACTACTCGTATTCTAACCTTATTTTTGTTCATAAGCTAGAATTACCTTATTTACAAAGATAAAGGGGACCCCATTATAAAATGGTCACCTTTGGCAAATGCATGAATTGGGAGTAAGTTCCTTTGAAATTCTCCAAAAACTTAAAACTAAGGTGTATCAAATAAAATCAGTTCTACCAAATAAAAACTTCACATCAAAATACAAAGTTTAGTAATGGAGTGTCTTTTCATTTTCTTCTAGTAGGAAATTAGTATATTTTCATGAACAAAGGTAAAACGGTAATGAAAATAACTAGGCACAACCTCTCCTTTATCAGAAGATGATGGGTTTGTGAAAAGTCAAGGCAACAAAATAGGTCACTTTACGTCAAAGAATTCACAAAAAAAGGTAGAATTCCAACTTCTTTTTAATCACTGAACTTCAGTTTTTACGAATAATCTTAGGACAATTCAGGGAACTAAGGTTTTGGGAGGAAAAACAGTTCTTACTTGTACATGAAGAACTATGACATGCTCAACTATTCTGTAAATAACTCTATTGGCTGGATTAACATTTTCACAGAAACAAATTTTTTTTTAAAGCCAAAGATCACTGCGTTTGTATTTACAAAAAGCCATAAACAAACATGCATTTCTCCTTTATTAGGAGAACTTAAATGTTTGAACATTAAGGCAGTGACGATTCTAAAACATAATGAAATTCTAAGTTAAGGCTTTATGTTTGTTTTGAAACCCATAATCATAGGCCACTGTGACCAAAGCAAACTCTTATCTACCAGGTTGGGTTCATCTGTCCAGGATTTGTTATTCACTACCAACTATTCTTCTATGGGATAGGAATTAGTAATATTACTGATTTATTAGTTCACTCCTTAGGTTTTATTTTGAGGACTTAGCCTTCAGCAGCATAAGCATGTGCCACAGAAGGAATTTTTAAAAATAAACTTAGAAAACGTACAGACTACATCAATTTTTCCTTGACTGAAAGTTGGACAACAATCCTAAATACAGAAAACCTCCAAAGCATATTTGACTTGCTCCCATCTAAAAAACATGGATGTTCTTGATTACTGAAGTAACTGGTCTTCACCTCCTATTCTTTGAAGACTGTGATAATGCTGTCTAAACAAATAAAGCAACAAAATGCAGAATGCCATATTTTAGGTGGAATTTGTTCTATACTTGCTATCCTCAAGGCAC